>NC_080071.1:80794867-81138367 GCF_949987535.1 Balaenoptera acutorostrata
CCCAGTTAAGGATCCCAGTCTCAGGGACATGCCCCTTAATCTCTGGCATTCCTCAAAAAAAGCCTTTATTTCCCTAATCTCCCCAAAAGAGCTGTTATTTTTTCTAGTTGTATCAAAGTTCACAAGTTTTTCCATTTCCAAAACCATTTCTATTCCCAAGACCCAGTACATCAAAAGAGCTAAAGATGTTACCTTTATATTCACATTTTCTATTAAATTTTCCTTCATCTCAGAGTTGTTCAAATCAGTTTACGTTACTCTCTAAATGTTCTATAGGTCTTTATTCTCCCCCAATTTTTATATCTATGTGATACTTTCAGCCACTTACTTTGCCACACCAAACCCCACATTTCTGTAAAAACTCCTAAAATGCTATAAGTTTCTCCATACCACCTCTGGTTTTTTAAGATTCCCTGATTATATGATGAAATAAGCATATTCATATAAAATGCTTAGAACAGTTCCTGTGTCAAAATGGGAAGTTAGTAAATTATAGATAATACGATTCAGTAAGTTTTATTTGCCACCTCGCCCGTTTATGGCCTTTTAGAAGTGTGACTTTTTTTAAAAATCCTTTAGCTTAGACTTATAGTTTCACTTTTGGTATTATTTAATATTTTGCTTTATTTTAAATCTAGTGAAAGAGAAACATGCAAAGTTAGAAAACAGAAAATATGAGAGCAATCTCCCATATTCAAAACTGGTTTTGAGAAGAAAGCATTTTAAAAGTTCTCCAATCTTCATTGCCTACTGCCTGTAGATAATGTTCCAAAAGATGTGGCATCTATTTATAAGTCTATGGTCTATTAGTCTGTAGTTCAGCAATTATTCTAACTTAGAACAAATTAACTTAAACAAAGAAGCAAAAAGCTGCATCATCCTATTGGAAAACCAGGTCTCCCATTTTTATTTTAGGCATTCAAGCTTTGCTGCCTAGAACTTATGTTTACTGTAGAGGTAAAGAACTCTCATTTTCTTGGACTCCTTCTTGGGAGGGGGCCACTCATTGGAAAGGTGAGGTCAGTTCCAAAATTAACTGGAGAGAGGTGTCTGTCTTGTAACAGAAACAAGATCTTAGACAGAACCCAACTGAGCTTCAGGAAGGGGATCTTTTTTAGATTTCGCCCTGTGGGTATCACCATGTGGGCGGCAGTTTCCAGGTGAGGGCTGTGAAGATGGCATCTCCAGAAGGAGAGAGGCTGGGAGATGAGAACCAGAGAAATTGTGTCAATTTTTTGGAGTTGAGGAGTATACATCTATATTAGTCTGCTAGGGCTACCATAATCAATTCGATTTTTGGCTTAAACAACATTTGTTTTCTCACAGTTCTGGAGGCCAAGAGTCCATAATCAAGGTGCCAGCAGGTTCAGTTTCTGGTGAGAGCTCTCTTCCTGACTTGCAGATGGCCACCTTCTCTCTGGGTCTTCACGTGATCTTTCTTCTGTGCATGTACTTGGGGAGAGAGAGGTAGAGGAAGAGAACTCTCTGGTGTGTCTTCTTATAAGGGTACTAACCCTATTGGATCAGGGCTCCATCCTTATGACCTCATTTAACCTTAATTACTTCCTTAGAGACCTTGTCTCCAAATACAGCCATATTGGGAGTTAGAGCTTCAACATATGAATTTGGGGGAGGGGAGACACAAACATTCAGTCCATAATAACATTCTAAGACAGTGTGCAGAGCAGGTCACCTGGAAGCCATCACCGAGACATCATGACACCTTCATGGTCATGTCCAAGTAACAAAGATCCCCTGTGTCCAGCCCACTTAGGGTTCTACCTAAGTTCTTGTTTCTGCTGTGAGAGACACCACTGGGTAAGATCTGAAAGTTACTCTTTTAAAAACATGCTGCGTTTAACCTTTACATGTAAGCTTCTGGATTTATTTCTCTTCTTCTTTCCTTGGTATATGTAAAGTCTGCTCTGAGTTCACTTTGTCTACATTCAGATTTGGGACAGAGACCTGAGCAATAGAGCACTGGCTTCCTGGAGTTATAGAATCACCACTGGAGGGGGGGTGGTGACAGTTAAGGGTCCAAGTCAAGGCTGCTGTGTCAACCCCCAGACCCATCTGGAGCATCTCCTTTCAGGTCAAATCCTGAAGGTTCAGAAGTTACGAACTTAATAAGTTAGGAAGTATTCTCTTCCATAGTCCCTCTCTTTTCTACTATTATGTCTAATTTATTTTCCTTGTATTCTGTTTGCTAGAATATCCTGAATTCTACATTTCCTGAATGTTGGTTGTTATGGGTTGAATTGTGGCCCCACAAAAAAAGTCTTAACCTTCGGTACCTCAGAATGTGACCTTATTTGGAGATAAACTCATTACAGATGTAATCAAGTTAAAAGGAGGTCATTAGAGTGGCCCCTAGTACAAAATGACTGGTGTCCTTATAAAAAGGGGAAATTTGGACACAGAAACACATACAGGGGGAAGATGACATGAAGACACCCACAGGGAGAACACCATATGAAGATCGGAGTTATGGTGCATAAGCCAAGGAACTACCAGAAGTTAGGCAAGGAGACAGTAAATTTCTATTGTTTTCTGTTGTTTAAGCCCCCTGGGGGTAGTTAATTGCCGCATCCCCAGAAATATATTGGTGAAACAAGCTGAGTCAGGTTCTTGTTGGCATTAGATTACACACATCTTGCTTTATTCCTTGCAGTAACAGCCACTGAAAATTGGGGACCTTTATGGTTGATTAGATCAAAGAACTATATGCCTCAAAAGGGGAAAGACTGAAAAGGACCAGATGGGCATTTCAGAGAAGACCTGCCCCCCAAAATGTTGATTGCAAGGTAGTGAGGGATGGTGTAAAGGGAAAATTATAGAGATGACAAAATTATAGAAATGGAGAATAGATCAGGGTTTCTAGGGTTTCGAGAAGGAGGGAAATGTGTGACTATAAAGGGGTAATACTAGGAGCTCCCTAGTGTGGCAGAGCAGTTCTGTACCTGATTGCTGTGGTGGTTATAAAAATCTATACATGGAATAAAATGTCATATACACACACATCCCAAGAAAATAATGAATACATTCAAAAGCTGGTGAAATACAAGTAACATCTGTAGTCTAGTTAGTTGTATTGTTCTAATGTCAATTTCCTGGTTTTGATAATGTATTGTTGTCATGTAAGATTTTAGTTACCACTGAAGGAACCTAGCTGATGGGTACACAGCCCTCTCTGTAATATTTTTGCAACTTTTTTTGTGAATTTGTAATTATTTCAAAATAATAAATGTTTAACCAAAAAGAGAGCTTAGCTGAGAGATAGGAGATAGAGATTTCAATTCTTTAATCTCTACTACCCACATGGCCTCAAATTTTGACCTCAATGGCCCCAGTTTAATCATCTGTTAAATTAATATCATACAATGTGAATATTTTCATAATCACAACTAGTTTTTTTTAAAATAAATTTATTTATTTATTTATTTATTTTTGGCTGCGTTAGGTCTTCGTTTCTGTGCGAGGGCTTTCTCTAGTTGCGGCAAGCGGGGGCCACTCTTCATCGCGGTGCGCGGGCCTCTCACTATCACGGCCTCTCTTGTTGCGGAGCACGGGCTCCAGACGCGCAGGCTCAGCAGTTGTGGCTCACGGGCCCAGTTGTTCCGCGGCATGTGGGATTCCCAGACCTGGGCTCGAACCCGTGTCCCCTGCATTGGCAGGCAGACTCTCAACCACTGCGCCACCAGGGAAGCCCACAACTAGTTTTAAAGAATAGATTTCAAGGGCAACAAGAGCAAAATTTTAAGCATGTACAGTTGAACTCGTTAGAATTTCAGCTCTTAGTTTAATATTTATTCCAGCCTCTCTACTAATTTCTGCTCTAATCAAACCCCGTTAGATACTTGAAAATAATATAAAAATGGAACCCCCTTGGGACTTTGACACAGGTGGACTCCAAAGCAACTTCATGATTCATCAGTTGTCAGCTGGCAATCACTGCAATTATCAAATTCAGATTATCTCTAATCCTGCACCAACATTAGTTTTACTTTTTAAAAAATGAAATAATTGATTCTAATAAGTGGTCCCAGACTTGTCATTAGTGTCTCTTCAATTCCTCCCTGGTGTTTCTTTTGAGCTCTAATCAGATCCAGTTCTCTTCAGTACAGTTTGCAGGCAATATTCATATATTCTATTTTCAAGATTTATTTTTAAAATGATGGTACTTAAGATGCTTGGTAACTGAATAAACAAGTTACAGAACTGGATTATGGATAGTCACATTTCTCTATGAAATACATGTGCGTGGGTACAGGCACATTACATTTATTTTAATACATGCATAGAAAGAATCTGGAAGAATAGACTCCATGCTGTTATCAGTAGTTATCTCTGAAGGATTGAGATTGCAAAAATGCATTTTCTAAGGAATATGTTTCCATAATATTTAATCAATAAAGATTAGGTTATGTTTGATGCCCTCCCCAATCATATTGGACAACAATATGCATATATTAATCCCATTCCTAGCTATCTATACATCACCACACACACACACAGACACACACACACACACACACACACACACACACACAGCAGATCACTAACCCTGCAATAATAATGCAGGGGAAAGCTTAGATTACAGGGAAGAATCACAGGCCTTGTCATTCTTTCCTCTTACCTTTTAATCCAGCCTAACCTAGAAATACAACCCAATGCTACTGGTCCATTATATCCTGTCCCTAACACTGACTCCCTGTCTGCCTCTGAACCTCTAATCCTAAAAACTTTGTGTTTACAAGTAGTCTGTTGTGTTTGAACCTTAACTTCGTTTACTCCTATGGCAAGGAAACTGTGGCAATTTTCCCCCTTGGGCCCAGCCTTGGGAAAAGATCCCAAGCCTAAGCCCATCTGTTCTGAGAGTGGTAGCCAGGGCAAAAGATGCCTAGTAGGGTGGGTAAATAGTCAGGGAGGAAGAGGGGTCTCAGTGCTGACAGCTTGACAAACATGCAAGAGGGACTGAAAATGTTTGTTCTTACATAGAGCATCACCCAAACATAATGACATCATTTCTGTTAAAAAAAAAAAAATTAAGAACATAAAGAAGAAGGAACAGAAGGTCACTGCTGCTGTGGCTTTTGTACATCCGAGTTCAATACACATGTACGTATTTCAGTCTAAGAATTAAGAGAGAGCTAGAGTTCTCCATGAGCAAAGGAAAGGGGAAGACAACATATATAATGTGTAACTGGTCTCCCAAAGGGGAGAGCAGATGCTACCTGGCAGATTAAAGCCTGGTGGAAGGAGAGGGGTTGCATCTTGCAGGGGACCTCCAAGTAGCAAGGAAGTCTTCAAAGACTGTGTCCTGCTGAGAAGTTGGTTCTTTGGGGGCCACTGACTCAGGACAAAAGATAAGTTTGTTGACAGTCCAAGCTCCCTTTTACTGATAACCTTCCCAGCCTACATACAGAATTGAACCAAAAGTCATGACACAATCATGAAGAGATTGTGTCATGAAGAGATCATGAAGAGATTCTTCTGTGGGAGAAGCCAAATATCAGTTCACAAACTGTCAGCAGTATTGTGGTGAGGGGACCACAGTTCTAAAACGTTCATGAGTCATAAGCTTGAACTCTCACGAGCACTAGATGCGTTTGCCTGAAGAACGTGTCTGTGTACACTCACACAGAAGTTTGCATAATCTCAGGGATTTCAAAAACCCAGCTTAAGAATTTTTAAAAAGCTGTATTTCCTTGCATAAGGTTAAAACTCAGTGGAAAAACAGGAAGTTCTTAGCGTGGAACTTAGAATACTTAAGAAAAATATGGGGGAAATGAAAATAGGAAAACTAATAACAAAATGAAAGCCAAGATTAATAGGCTTAGTAAAATAGCAAAATCTCTTTGGACCAGACTTTAAACAGAAAAGTCATTTAGTAAAGCTGAATGTTTCCTCAAAGGAACAATAGAAAAACCCCAAGTGTCGGGATGGGGGTGGGAAGCTATCATATATGAAATAAGTAGAGAAGGAGCAAGAAGAAGCCAAGTTGACTATGCAAACACCCAAATTACAAATTAAAATGACAAAAAGAAACTTGGCCAGGACTTCCCTGGTGGCGCAGTGGTTAAGAATCCGCCTGCCAGTGCAGGGATTCGGTTTGAGCCCTGGTCTGGGAAGATCTCACATGCTGCGGGGCAACTAAGCCCGTGCACCACAACTACTGAGCTTGCGCTCTAGAGCCCACAAGCCACAGGTACTGAGCCCACGTGCCACAACTACTGAAGTCCGTGCGACTAGAGCCCGTGCTCTGCAAAAAGAGAAGCCATCGCAATGAGAAGCCCGCCCACCCCAACGAAGAGTAGCCCCTGCTCACCACAACTAGAGAAAGCCCGCATGCAGCAACGAAGACGCAACGCAGCCAAAACAAATAAATAAATAAATTTTAAAAAAAGAAACTTGGCCAGCTTACCTAAGAGAGCACAGGGAGATAGCAGGTAATTGGGCTAAAATCAGAAAATAAAAGCCAGAAATGAGATGCAAATTGCAAGACGCAAGCAAAGACTTGTACAAAGTTTTTTAAACACGTAAGGCACAAGAGACAATTACAGGGATGCTGGCCTTCAAATTAGTTTTTAATAAAAGATTTTTTTAATCTCTTAAGGACTTATAACTGTACAGGAATTTAGTTTGCAAAGTTCCTAGCAGTCAATGATTGCAATAATGATAATAATAATAATCATAATATTACCAATATGTCACCAGCATGAAACATAAGCTCCAGACATGAAACCTTGTTTCCATTCATTTATTCCCTCAACAACAATTTTCATATCATTTTAGTGGAGATCTTAAATTAGTAAATTCACATAAAGCATTAGATAGTAATATTCTTATTGTTATCAATGTTTCAACTTGCTCAGCACCCATTCACCCTTTTGTGATTCAAGAATCCCTTTTCTCTTTTTGGAAACCACTCTCTTCCTACTCTGAATCCATGTGGGTTGGATAGGGTTGACCTCTGTTCCTAAGGTTCCTGAAGGTCTCCTGACCCCAACTAAGGCAGTCAGAGTGCCACACTCCTCAGCTATGGTTGTGAACTCATGGATCGCCCATGACCGAAGCAGACCAGTGAAAACCCTAGTTGTGATATTTGCTGAAATGATCTCTTTCTAAGACATGGGGTACTGAGGAGCAGATAAGTCTGGAACAACCAGAGCCATCTTGGCTCCTACAAAGGCAGAACATGACTGAGAGTGAAAGCAACAAAAGGAAAACCAGAGGACAAAGTTTGAGTGCAGAGACATAGGTAGGATGAAACCACCCATTTCTATTTCTAGACTTTCTAGTTACATGACTCATCGATTCCTTTTTCTTGAATAACTTGGTGTGAATTGCATTTCTCTAGCTTGCAACCCAGAGTCCTAGCCAGGAGAAGTGTGTGCCGCGTGCGTGGTATGTGCTGGAGAAATGTCAGGGTCTAAGCTAGAAGAGGTCTCCATCTTCATGGAGCTCAGAGTCTACTGAGGAAGTCTGGCATGAATAATTCATTGTGATGTATTGAGAGTAATAAGGGAGGAGTGCAGGTATCCAATGCCAAGGTTTAATAATTGGTACATCTCACCTGGTCTGAGAGATCAGAGAAGACTTCCCCAGTGAAGAGATACTTATTCTGAGATATGAAGGATGAAAAGGAGTTCATCTGGTTTAAACAGATGACATTGAAGAAACAAAATTCTTGCACATATACAAAACCCTTGAACAAAATTCTTACTCCGTCTATGACATAAAAGGAAACTGAGTTGTCTAATAGAACAGGCAATATCAGAAATGCAAAGCCAAGGATACACATTACATAGAAATCAAGGAATCTACAGATTTTAAAATGTGAGACATATTAATTTTTATAAACAATGAGAAATTATATACAAGGAGACAGCTAAGGAAATGTATATGTGTTCATGAATACACAGTGTTGAAGATCATTCACTCTGAGAAAACAAACTATTGGGACAGATTAGATAGAACAAATGTGTTCTGCCAAAGGGTTGAGGCATGAGGAGTTCTGAGGACTGAAAATTACTTTTGTGGTCTTAGAAAAGTCATGTAAACCTTTAGGTATCAAGTTTTTATTTAATCTAAAAGAAGACAGAGTGGTAACTAGATGATCCCTAAGAGCCTTTGCACTAATTAAATTGTGTGATGCATCTCCAGTCTAGTTTGTCAAAGCTTAATTTTGACATATTAAAGTATGATTCTGACACCTACCAAGGGCTTACTTTCCTGAGTTCATATTTCACTAGGGCCTTTGTATTGATTATTCTCTGCTTGTAGGATTGTAACCTACCTCAAAAACTTGACTTTCAAAGAAAGATAGAAGCTAAAGTCCATGTTTCACGTTGTAGAGCATAGGATGTTGGCACGGTGTGATGCTTTTAAAAATCAAACAGACCTCTCAAAGCTATTCACAGAAATATGTCTAGATTGAGAAATGACTGAAAGTAAATTAGGTGCATGACATATGAGTATAAAGTAATGTGTCAGGCTTCCAAAAAGAAGTACCAAGTGGGCATGGTCTCTTTCAAAGAATTCCCTTGGGAGATGAATCCTTGCTCTGAGACCTGTGCTCAGCTGCACACCAGCTACTTTCGGAAACTACCTTCTTGAATTTCCTTTAGAGACATGCTTGCTCTTTTTTTTTTTTTAAGTTTCTTATTTATTTAGGCTGCGTTGGGTCTTCGTTTCTGTGCGGGTCTTCTAACTGCGGCAAGCGGGGGCTACTGTTCGTTGCGGTGCATGGGCTCCTCATTGCAGTGGCTTCTCTTGTTGCGGAGCACAGGCTCTAGGCATGCGGGCTTCAGTCGTTGCAACGTGTAGGCTCAGTAGTTGTGGCACACGAGCTTAGTTGCTCCGTAGAAAGTGGGATCTTCCCAGACCAGGGATCGAACCCATGTCCCCTGCACTGGCAGGCAGATTCTTAACCATTGCACCACCAGGGAAGTCCCCATGCTTGTTCTTTTGACTACTCTTAAGAGTGACAAAATTTGTCCTTTGGATGATTTTTGAAAACAATGAAAATGTACTTAGCTCCAAGCCAGGTGAATAAAGTGGGTAATCAAGCTGTAGAATTCCACTTTGATCTGAGACATGAAGCAGTGAGTTTTATCCCCCTGAGCTCAAACTGACTGTAGGGCAATTTCAAATAAGATCTAAAAAAAAAATTTTTTTTAACAATTACAATATCTTGAAAATACGTGTGTCTCCTGCTAGGGTGACTACTCAGGTACATACTCTGGGCTGACAGACATAGGTAATTTTTAAATCACTTATACCAAATCTAATATACATAAAATTAAAATTGGGGGCCCCTCCAATAAATCTCTGTGAATTCATGATTCCAAAATATTTTGGAGTCTTTAACACGAACCATGCCTGTGCATAACAGGCACTCAAAAAATAAGTATAATCTCTAATCTTAAAGCAGGGCAGCAGCAAATAAGTACTGGCGCCAGTCCTTGAGTTTACATTCCTATTGTAGGACCCCAGAGAGCATCTGGCAATAGACAGTAACAACTACATGAAAATTCAAGAGTATAGTGATGGGACTTTGGAGAAATTAAATGCAATTTCTGATCAACATTTTGAAAAGATTAATGGGATCTAACTAAATACATGTTTTCCATGCTTGAGAGACAAGACAAGCTTCCTCAATTATATTTGGAGTAACACCTTTGAACAGATCTCCATCTTCATATGACTTCTAACCCCCAAACTAAAGTTCTGTAAGAACATAAGAAATTTAGACTATTGTCTTTCCAACATGTTTACTGCCACTAGTTGTAACTCTTTACAGTGAAATTAATAATATTCAAATCCCACATTAGTTCACAATCTATTTTTACCTTTTGGAGAAAAGATACTTTGTCAATTTAAGTCAATGTAAAAATTCGAAGAAATTTACCAGTTAATTTTTAAATCCATAATAAAAATAATAGTATCCTAGCCTTCCCAACTTACTTAGGCAATACTCAATGTGAACAAAGAGTTTCCTGAGTGATTTTAAATTTCCAAAATGTTTGGGAGGAAAAATTGGTAATATGCATTACAATTTTTTTTGGAAATCTATGTGTATACTGAAGGACATTACAAGATATACTAAGAAAAGGGAGAAGACAAAAGAGAACAGTTAAGATGATCATACTTTACCATTAGCAGAAGTCTTCCAATAATGCACTGCACACGTTTACTCTGCAAATATCTTTAATTTTCACTTAGGAGAATTTCATTGCCTTCAAATAGTATTCACTTTAGGTCAAAAGCCATCTAAAAATGTTTCTCTAAATTTATCTTTAGTTACTAATGTTGAAGCCAACATTACTCTTAAGCAAATATGCTAAGTACCAATAAGTGGAAAAAAAGTTTTTCTTCCTAAGACAAGGAAAACACACTCTACTTCCTCCATTTTATAAAATGACCTAATTCAAAATCGTGACTGCATCAGGTCACCCAATTCATCCACCCAAAGTCTCCGTTAGCAGATTAGGGGTATGCCATCTCAGGGTGTAAATTCTATAAGGGAGCTTGTAATACTCTGCTCAAATGGAATTGATTTGAGCCAAAAAAGATTTTACGAGGCCAAACTGTTCATATTTTCTGGGTCAGCACAGTCCCACAGAGAGAGTATAGTAGTCCCAGAGGCATGGGCCAAATTCTCCAAGAACCTAAATATGGTTTTTGGAAATGGTTCTCTTTCAGTTGAGATTTCCACCATTCCAACTCCTTCCCACCCCTAAATTCATATGGAAAATAAAAAACATTTCTAGAACAAAGATTAAAGCTGAATTTGATACTTCCTTTTGTTGCTTGATATTATTTTACAGTTAAACATTAAAACAATCTTGCACATTTTCACAATTCTCATGTTTTCTCCATGTCTAATCGATTGACAAATACTAGTTGAGCCTCCTCTGTGGGCCTACGGAAAAGGGCCCTTGCCTTTGCTGGATTTGAGGTCTAGTTGGGCAGATAGGAGACCCAAGGGAAAGAATAGCAGAACCGATAAATAAGGGTTCATTTGTGGGGTTCAGACTGCATGTTTTGGGGGAATTAAGATACTTGGGAGCTGTACTGTGTGCAGTGAACAAGGAAAATGGTCTATGTAGGGGGCGACAGATAAATGTCATCCTGGTGAGACAGCGTGTTCAGACCCCATGTCTGTCACTTACTTGCAGATTGATGGTTAGGCTGCCTCACTTCTCTAAGCGTCCAGGTCCTCAGCTGTACAAAGGGGATAAAAATAGTAGCTCCTTTATGAGTTATCATGACAATTGCCAGAAGTGATACTTAGCACAGTGCCTGGCACAAATAATAGCACAGAGCTATTACTTACTCAGTAAGTAAGACTTAGTCAAGATTTTGATTGGTAGATTGGATTTTAATATGAAGAAAGAGAGATTTGGAACAGGGAGGACGTGAGAACAAACCCAGAGGCAGAAGTGATGATACATTTTAGAGATAAACACTACTGAAATGATCAAGCCTTTTACCAACTTACACTAAGAAAGTACAGTCTTACATAATGAATATTGTGTGTATTTAATTGCAGGAAGAATGTAGATTCCTACTCCTGCTTCCCTAGAGATTCTGATTCAGTAGGTCTATGGAGAAATCCAGGAATCTCTATGTTAAAACATATTACATGTGAGTATTTTGATCAATTAGGGAGTACTCTATGCCAATAAATTGTAATGCCTAGTATTCAGAACACTAAACACTCTAGCTATTCTGTGATTCTATGGAAGCACATTTTAACACAAATTGTTGGATGATAATTAAATTATTTTTCAATAACTCAAGGCTGCATATTCTAGAGACAGAGTTTGGAATAGTTGAGAAGTAGATGGAAAGCACAGATAAAATCCCAGAATCATTGGCAGTTACATTAGATAACACATCTTCATTTTACAGATAAGAAAACTGAGACCCAAATGAATTAATGACTTAGCATATTCACTATATAGTAACTATATCAGAGGCCTCGGTGAGAAAAAGCCTAGTCTTTCATTTTGCATAAGCAGTTTAAGGAATATAATATTGTTCAGTATGGGAAGGAAGTAAGTTGAACAATAGTAAGAAAGGCCATGAGCCTGCAGATTTGCTAGAAAAGCAGCTTGCCTGTAGATGCAGAGGCAAGGTCCTGAAATCTATTAAAGTAAACAGAAATTGATTTCACTTGGACTCAATCAAATGTGTATAAAAACATCTGGGTCTCAGTGGACAAAAAAGTGGCCTTGCCATGTACCTTGAGATGCACCAAAATCTGCAACCATAGCCCACTGTGAGAAAGTATGTCACTTCATCAATCCCTCCCCAGATAAAGTTGAAACTGGACAGAATCTTATTTCCTAGGCATAATTAAAATGAAATTTAGCTGTCCCAATAACACAAGGAGGGACTTTAATAATTCCATGCATCTAAGTTAAAAACAAACTTTCGTAATACCGAACACTCCAGCCCATAAGTCAAGTTTGCTTTGGGCATTTGTATTTGGTCTGTGATTTTGCTTGGAACATTTATTCATCAAAGATCAGAACTGGATTACAAATTCAAGTGTCTTACTTAGGTCCTAAAACTTAACTCTGTCTCTACCCACTTTTGATTTATAACTACCTAAAATTGGAAGGTCCTATTAACTGCTTAATTTCTAAAATATGCACATGCCAGGGGAATACTTACTATAGCCTTCCAAATGTTGCCTTCTTTTAGGGTATGGTGACCTTACTAGATTTGCATCATAGTCTTACTCATCGTTGTAATCTTTATGGTGCTCTGGAGTAGCAAAGGCCGATTTAAGTTTCATTAAGTTTCACTCTTCTCTAAAATAGGACAAATTCATTCCAGATATATAAGCCAGAAACCCGAGGGTTATACCTGACATATACTAATTTCTCATGCCTTAGAACCAATTCATCACTGATATTCGCCCCCTAAATCTTTCTAAAATCTATTTTCCTCTCATCGTTTCTAGAGCATACTCTAATCCAAGCTGCCATAATCTCTGTGAAACTCTACTCATTGATCTGCCCTCCTCCATTCCAACTCCTCTCTGATCCATTTCCGCCCTGCAGCCAGTTATCTTTTCAAAGTGAAAGTACATTTAGGACACCTCAACCTCCTTGCTTAAAACCAGCTAACGGCTTCCCGTTCCACATCCAGCCCAGGTCAACCTTCCTAATCGCATGCATCCCTGCCCCTTGCTCTCTGCTCACCGGTCACATTGGCTTCTTCCATCCAGTTCCTCTTATTACAGGGCTTTTGCCCTTGCTGCTCTCTCTGGAATGTTCTCTGCCTGCCTGTCCTCCTCTTTATACAGATCTCATTTTTCAGAGGGCAGTTCAAACATCACATCTTGAGGAAGTTTAACTACCCTGCCCTCAAGTAAGCTCACTAATTTTATTAATAAACATATGTGTATGTGTGTGTATGTATTTATTTTTTTTATCACATTAGCCTATGATAAATATATAATCAAGGTTTTAACATAGTTTAATTTATCTACGTCTAGTAAGATGCTAAAGTTTCGGGGCATGTATATATACCAATACCCATGGTACTTCCTAGATGGCAAACCTAACTAATCACTACCTGTCAAATCAAGGTTCTTATGTCTTGGCAGTAATTAGGTCTCAGTGAATAAGTTTTTCTTTGGAGACAGAAGAAAGAAGGGATTATTTTGGAAGGAGGGGACTTTAGGAAAGGGGAAAGGATTTTGCAATACCAGAAGGAGTGAGAGTTTCTGAGAAGCACTTCTATGAGCTGGTGATACTTCCTAGGGCATGAAATAGATGCTGGGCCACGGAAAATCTCCCCTGTGCTGCCATCCTGGGTTGCCAGGGGCCAAGCTGTGATGTCAGGACTTGTCGTTATGCCTGCAATCCTCAGCTTCCTATCTTAACTGAGTCCCTCTAGCCCTCCCCAGCTTGTCTTCTTCAGCCTGATGTTCATTCCACCTCTCCTCTCCTTCTAGAAGGAGAAGGGAAGAAAAGAAAGAAAAACATCAAAGAAAAAATGATATCAAAGAAAAAGATATATCTCTGACAGTCTTTATCAGTGGGGAGAAGAGGTTTAATTCTCCCTGTTACCAGCTTTTACTTCCTTCATGGATTTACCTTTCCTTTCTTATATTTACTTAATATGTAAGCCTCCCTTTTCCAAGGACCACATTCCTCTTGAACCTACTCCCTCCCTTCACTAGTTCTCAGCCCCATCTATGCACCAAAATGGCCTGATGTGCTTTCTCGAAATACCAATATCTAATCTAGCAGGTCTCTTGTGGGAGGGGGCAGGTAGAGCTCTGTGCTTCATAAAGTATCCTAGAGTCTAACCTCACCTAGGGCTGAGAATTAACTGTTACGGTATATCAAGAATCTCTTGAATATTTTATAGCCAAAATGGAGAAAAGGCTGGCAGAATAGAAAGCAGTAGAAGGAGAGAGCAGAAACGGCATTGGAGGAAAATAACAAACAGGAAGGAGAAAAGCTAAGAAGGTTCCATTTAGAGCCCTAGAAAGATTCAGACACATAAAAGGCTTCAGCCTGTGTGAGGCCAGGGGCGGCACCTTGTTTAAGCCACACAAGCATAGCCAGGCCTGGAGCCCAGCTCTCCTGAACCCTAGTCCACTGCTTTTTTACCTAGAGGGCTTTGAAGGGTAAACCAAGCTTGAATCAGATTCCAGCTCCAGTGGTGGTCAGAGGAGGGCGGGACTGGGAGGGAGTTGGTCCTAACTTGGGAGCTTGGACTCTGGAAGCCCAGACGGTTCTGGTCCCTCCTGCTGGTCTGCTCTTGGAGCCGGGGTCACAGATGGACCACTGGGTCAGAGGGATCTGCTGAGCCTGCAGGGTTATGGGTCTCAGTGCCTGGGCAGGGAAGCAGATGGGGCCATGGCAGCTGCGTCCCTAGTGTGAGCAGTCATACTGACCAAGGCTCAAGACTGCAGCGGACAGTGCCTTCCCTGCAAGGCTGGGCTCATGCAACCACCACTGCCTGGACCAGCCTGCGCAAACTGGCCGAGACTCCCGGGAGATGTCTACAGTGGACTGATGAACTTGAAGAACATGAACAGGAATGTGAAGCAAACTGAAAAGCCTTGAAAAAATCATCTGCTAATAGGTTAACTGAATATTAGAATATGTTGTAGCAAGTATGCCTTGCCTTAATTCTGCAGTCTGAAGGTAAAGTATGGTTGATGGGTTAAAGTCTGAAAACCGTTTTCCTTAAACGGCGTTTAAAATCTATAAACATAATACAAATCTAAATGATTTCAATTTAAAGGAAACAAATCTTGACTTTCCATTGGCAGACTGTGTATGTTGAGACGGTTTCCATTGAAGGTATTGGATTTCTATTAACCCATTCACATGATCGTCTCCTGTCCCCTTGTGGCCAAATGTGGACACTTGAGAGCCAGTTACCTGGGGTAGAGCCTCAAAGTGCAAAACAAAGCAGGTGCGGATGAAAGTTAGTGCCTCCATCTCATGAGGATAATACCCAATCTAGGCAATGTATGCCCAAGAGAATTCAATTATTTGATGAACTTACAATTAGTCTAGGCTTGTCTGCAGAGGCACAAAGCCTTTGAGATGACCTTTAAAGTCCAGGAAAGGAAATTTGAGGGAATAGCACCCCCTGCTGCTCAGTTTTATCATGACCAGAATTGAATAGCCGAGAGCCAAAGGAATGATTAATCTGAGATGTTCGTGTACATGAGGTTATGGTTAATACGAGACATTCACGCAAGATTGCGACTCCTCCCAGCAGGCCCTCCGACAGTTCCAGAGCGTCACCTCACTCTTCTTTAATAACTGGCCTGTAAATGGTTCATCTTTAGGCGGTTTCCACCTCCCTTCTTTCCTCTAACCCAAGCACCAAGAGTACTTAAGAGTAAGAATAAAGCCACGTGATGCCTTTGGAGTCCAATCTCGCACTACACCTATTCTTCCATTCTTCAAGGTCAACACAAATGCCATCATTTCTTATCCTTTATTTATAGATTATCTTCTTTTTCCCTAATTCACTTTGCAGAGAACTCTCCCACTTTCAAAAATGAATTTCCACCACTACCATGGAAATCTCTAGTCTAGATCTAGACCAACAAAGACTTCCTTATTCAATGCGGGGTTGGGGGGGGAGCCAAATAAAAATACACTTTTGTTCAGTTCTTGAAATGTTCCAATACCACATCACGTCTTAGTTGTCCAAATCCTATGGAAAACCTCACCATTGTTTGCTTCACGGCAAAGGCCAGCTTCATTCTCAGGGTGCCCTCCTCTTTGGTTGATCCCTCTTCTCCAGGATAAGTGTTTTGTAGTGTCCGCTGGCTGCCTAAGGACCCCAGTGAGGACGCCCACCTTTTCCTGTCTTTTGTGAGCCCGTATGTGCTGCGCTCACTGTTTGTTCCTCTGATAACCACTCCCACCAGATTTACAACCATCCACAGTGGTTCCAGTCTCCTTCCTTATGTAATATAAAAATATGTCACATAATATCCCAAAGGAATCAAACTGTTCAAAATCTTCCTTTTTCCCAGATAAGTAGACTTAAGGAAAGGACATTAATGGTGTGAAATTCAAGTAAGAACTAGACTATTTTAGCACAGATCCTCTCACACGTTAACAAGTCCACTCACGTGAAGTTTGAGTGAGCTTTGTAAAATTTTTCAGATATTTCAGCATCTCCACTATGATATTTGAAGCCTCTTTCTCTGCTTTTGGGGATCCGTTGTTCTGAGTGGCCAGAGACCTCTGACCTTCTTCAACGTACTCTAAGAATGTAAAATAATGATAATAACAATAATAATAAGCCAGTGCATTTAGTATGGTTTAATTGTATGAATCTAAAGGATGTAATTCTTTTAAGCTTACAATTTTCTCTTTTTTATAATATGGCAAGTCTAAGAAACTGTAAGCTAAATGATTTTTCCAGGATGCCAAGAAATCACTAGCAAACAGAGACTTATTCACCATTTTCTGCAAATCCTGAGCTATTAATCAACTGGAACGTGGCTTTACTCTCTAAAAGAAGCAGGAAGAGAAATACCTCAGCCTTCAGAGTTATTGGACCAAATAAGATTATATCAAAGTAAGGGAAACTCAAACTGGAATGGTGACTGAATACTTACCTTTAAAAAGTTCAAACATTAGAGCAAATGTTACCTAGAATGTATCTCTGGGTTTGTTTGCTTGTTTGTTTGTTTGTTTTTGTTGTTCCATTTGGCTTTGTTTGGCAAGAAAAACTTAATTGAGTAGAATTTTTATACCTTCCTCATTTTAACAGGAACATGTATGGAGAGGCCCAAATTGCCAATCAAGAGTATTTATCCACATGGGAAAATCCTAAGGATGTTAATTATAAATGGTTTATCACCAAGTCAGATGTTGAAAGGAGGGTTGAAAAGCAACTTTGAAAAAGGACATTTCGTTCCTCCAAAAATAAGAGCTTTTCTTTTACTTCTTTGGAAATAGCTAAATCTTGGATTCTTTCACTATCAAATCAACAGCTGAGACTTTTCTTATGATTTCCCCCCTTCAAGAAGCTATAACTAATCATATTTGCAAGTATAGATAACAACTAGGTCAGGATTCTCTGTGGAACGCATCTTGTGGGGATGGATATAAACCCAACTCAAGTTGTGGTGACCCTGTGTGTTATTGGTCCACTTGTTAAGGTAATTTGCTCATTTCCAGAAACTTTGTACAATTATTAAGTGCACACCCACTATAAAAATTAACTTGTGCTTGAAGCTGTGTGCTGCTGTCCAAGGCTGCAACAAACAGGTCGGGATGTTTTATTCTCAACCACACTGCAAGGATCCTGGTAAGAACCACCAAATGCCACCCAGGTATTGATGGTGAGTTTCCTGTCCTCTGCTACTACCATTCGGATATTGACAATGTCTGCTGCTGTTTTCCTGCTGCTAAGGCAGTAAAGGCTGGAAGTGCTCAGATTTCTACAAATAAAGAACAGACACACTCTGTTTATGAAAACAAAGCAAACCAATAAGCTGCCTAAGATCAGCTTGATTCTAAAATAAAAATGCGTATTTTTAAAAGCATGTTGATACCAGCCCCAACTTGAAAATTTAATTAGGATCATCTGGATGACAGCGAGACATAAATGCAGGAACTAGCAAAATCAGTATCATTTTTGAAGTCTTATTTTCATTATGTCACTTCCTCTTGTCACCACTGTGAAGGATTTCAAGTGCCTGTCTCATCCATATGGTGACATTTTCTCATACACTGAACTGAACCACAGCCATCAAATTACCGCCCTGACTCAGAGAGTAGCCCATTTTTGAAAGGGCTAAATTATCAGTGATTTAACTCTTTCTGAGGAATTAAGAACTCAAAATTAATGGTACTTGATGCTATTTTTCATTCTTTCTGATTTGCCTGCTACATCGGACAAAACTGTATTAGAATCTAAGTTTCTTCAGTCAAAAGAAAACTATGGATGTGACAAAGCAGGCTTCCTCTTGTGCCATGTGTGGAAGTATTGAGTGGTAGGACATTTCTGGAAGCAATCTGTCCTCATATAACAAGGGCTTTAAAAGGCAAAAAATACAGCTTGGCTCAGGAATTTCAGTGCTGGGAAGTTATCACAGAACTTGTTAATTTTCCCCTAACATCCATGCTCTCTGTCATCTTTAGGTAATAAAACCCCTACATTTAAGCTGGGGACAGAGCTGCCCAGATTAAGCAATCCATATCCTAGTCACCCGTGCAGCCAAACATGGACTTACTTACTGATTAAGGTCAAGCTAAGAGAATGTAACTGGAAATACTGTGCACAGGCTTCCAAGAAATGTCCTTAAAAGACAGTTGATACAAGCCTATTCTCTCTCCTTTTGTGCGGCTTGGAAAATGGATGGCAGGACTATATCCCAGATCATGAAATGAGGTCCTCATGCTATTGGTCAGATCAGAAAACTGGAAGTGGACTGGGTCCCAGACAACTGTGGAGTTACCATGTCACTCTAGAAACTCAAAGTCCTTTTTTTTTTTGGTCACATCTCTAAAACTGTATTGTTTTTGTGTTAAGATGTTATATACGCCTAAGTTCTAACAATTGCTTTGAGTCACTCATCTCTTGGTATGCCCACGTGTATGCACAGTGCACACGCTAATAAACTTCTCTTTACTGTTCTCTTACTAATCTATCTTTTGTCAGCCTAATGTTACAGAACCCAGCTGGAGAGCCCAGGAGGGTAGAAGGAAAAAAAGAATATTTTCCTCTCCTACACTGGAATGTTACCTCAGCACCCAAAGCTAAGTGACTTAGAATCCAATATCACTTTTGTCGAGTCACAGCTAGGAGGAGGTTGGTGGAACCTTAAGTAATTATTGGTCTGTCATGATAAATGGTCCTAAGAATTATGCCTCATATAATAAAGGTATCATTTCAGTGGCACTAATCACATTCTCAGGGTTGTGAAAAGCAATCCGTACTTCTTATTTAAATGGGAATAAAAGACTTTGACACTCTATTGGATTTTTTCATTACCTGTGAAGGCACTTTTTAGATTCTATTCTATTTGCTTGACTTCTTGCAATGAACAGTTTATAATTATAAGCAAGTAAGCTAAAGATATATCTTTCAACTGACAAAAACAAAAACTCAGGGAGCAAAAACAGGCCTCATATTGTTGGTTCTTGCTCTGCCACTGCAGGCTGAATCTTGTGGGACATCGGTTACCACTGATGAATTGTTTTAACAAAAGGGTCACCCTTGCTTCCGTGGAGATAATAATTTTCATGGTTTAAAACTCCATTGGAGTAGGACAAAAATAAACAGGTATATCATTTTGCTCAAATGTGTTCAGGAAAATCTAAAATTTCAACAGATAGTTATAGTACATGGAGAGTACATTTTATTCAGAAGAAACTTCATGTGAATCTTTTTAGCAAGGAAACCACCCTAGCAGGGGGCTTCCCTGGTGGCACAGTGGTTGAGAATCCACCTGCCAATGCAGGGGACACGGGTTCGAGCCCTGGTCTGGGAAGATCCCACATGCCGTGGAGCAACTAGGCCCATGAGCCACAACCACTGAGCCTGTGCTCTAGGGCCCGCAAGCCACAACTACTGAGCCTGCGCGTCTGGAGCCCGTGCTCTGCAACAAGAGAGGCTGCAACAGTGAGAGGCCCGCGCACTGCAATGAAGAGTGGCCCCCGCTTGCTGCAACTAGAGAAAGCCCTCGCACAGAAACGAAGACCCAACACAGCCAAAAAAATTAATTAATTAATTAATTTTTTTAAAAAAGAAAACCACCCTAACCCCATCCCCTACTTACAGTTTTTCTTTTTTATAATTTGAATTCTCATGTATCCAGCTTCCTAAAAGATGAGCATATTAAGAGTTTAAATTGCATGAAAGAGAGAGAATAACAGCAGCAACAAGAACAATCATAGAAAGGAAACCCTAAAACTTACTCCACTGGTTGGCTGTGTCCATAAAATCCGTGTAAGCAGAGGGCCTCCAGTCTCCTGGCAAATGTAACCCAGGTAACAGTCAGTAACATGTCTATACTGGCGACTATCTCCTCTTCAATCATTAGAAACATTGGGCTCCAGGTTTATAGAAGTTACCATGAACAAAATAGCTCTGCAAAAAGAAAACATTCTTTTAGGCCATTAACTCCCCAGGCCTGTGATTTGTTTGTGGTTTCTGATAAGCGAGTGGCAGCACAATTAGGCAGAACAAAGATTTGGGTTACGGGTCCTGAGATCCCATCTAAATCAGTGATATTGTACAAACTGCTATGCATACGCATCAGACAAATTTGGTTTTTTGATTTTTTATTTGAGATTTTTCCAACCTGTACTACAGTACAGAGAATAGGATAACAAATCCCCACGTGGGGACTTCCCCGGTGGTCCAGTGGCTGACTCCGCACTCCCAATGCAGGGTGCCTGGATTCGATCCCTGGTCGGGAACTAGATCCCACATGCCGCAGTTAAGAGTTTGCGTGCCGCAACTAAAGATCCCACATGCAGCAACGAAGATCCCGTGTGCCACAACTAAGACCCGGCGCAGCCAAAATAGATAGATAGATAGATAGACAGACAGACAGACAGACAGACAGATAGATAGATAGATACTTTTTAAAATCCCCATGTGAACATCAAACAGTCTGGTAGGCTGAATAATAGCCCCCAAAGAGACCAAGCTCCTTAGTCCATTGAAGCCATGAATGTTTCTTTATATGAGAAAAGGGTCTTTTCAGATGTGATTAAATTAAGGATCTTGAGATGGAGTGGCTATCCTGGATTATCCAGGTAAGCCCTATTGTATAATCACAAACATCCTTAGAATAAGGAGGAAGAGGGAGATTTGATTTCAGACAAAAGAGAAGAAGACCCTGGGATAGAAGCCGAGAGAAGCAGATGCTATGCTTCTGGCTTTGAAGATGGAGGAGTAGGAACTGAGCCAAGGAATAAAAGAAATGCCACTCAAAACACTGGAAAAGGCAAAGAAAGAAATGGATTCTCCCCTAGAATCTCTAGAGGAAGCATGCCCTGCAAACACCTGATTTCAGCTCACTGAAACTATTGGGACTTCCAATTTCTGGAACTAATTACAGTGTAGAAGAATCAATGTGTGCTGTTTGAAGCCAAGTTTCTGGTAACATTGCAGCAGCCATAGGAAACGAATACTACCAGCTTCAACAATTATCAGTACACATCAAATCTTGGCCCCTCATTCACACACACACACACACACACACACACACGCACACACACACACACTCTCCCTTCCATCGCCATTAGATCACTTTGAAGCAAATCACATATATAATAATGGTTTATCCATAAATACTTCATTTTGTTTCCCTAAAAGATATGGACTCAAAAAATAAGCATAATATTTTAACCTAATTAAAAATAATTAACAAGAAGTTTCTGTTTAGTTTATTTATTTATTTATTTATTTATTTTTTATTTTTTATTTTTTATTTTTGGCTGCATTGGGTCTTCATTGCTCCACGCAGGCTTTCTCTAGTTGCGGCGAGCGGGTGCTACTCTTCGTTGCGGTGCGCGGGCTGCTCATTGCAGTGGCTTCTTTTGTTGCGGAGCACAGGCTCTAGATGCACGGGCTTCAGTAGTTGTGGCACGTGGGCTCAGTAGTTGTGGCTCACAGGCTCTAGAGTACAGGCTCAGTAGTTGTGGCGCACGGGCTTAGTTGCTCTGCGGCATGTGGGATCTTCCCGGACCAGGGCTCGAACCCGTGTCCCCTGCATTGGCAGATAGATTCTTAACCACTGCACCACCAGGGAAGCCCAACAAGAATTTCTTAATATAAATATCCTTTCAGGTTTCAAATTTCCCAAATAGTTCCTAATTGTTTTTTATACTTGGAACATCTTATTGGTTTGTTTATTTCAGGATTCAAGTAAACTCCATACATTGCATTTAGTTGATTTATCTCTTATTTTTTAGTTTTTGCTATGCTGTCCAATGTGGTAGCCCTTAGCCACATGTGGCTATTTAAATTTAATAAGTTATTTATAAATTAAACAATATTTAAAATCAGCTCCTCAGTCTCATTAGCTGTACTTCAAGTCTTCGATTCTAACATGTGGCTAGTAGTTACCTAACTGGACAGCACAGATATAGAGAATATTTTCATCATCTCAGAAAGTTTTATAGGTTCTCCCTTTTCCTCCCTCCCTTCCTCCCTTCCTTCCTTCCTTCCTTCTTTCTTTGTTTCTGTCCATCTGTCTTTCTTTTTTTTTTTGTCCAGTAGAATTTCTTATATTCTGAATTTTGCTGATAGTATCCCCATGATGTCATTTAACACATCTCTCTACCTCTTATGTTTTTTGTAAACTAGTAGTTATATTTAGGGGTTTAATCATTTTTTTTGGAAGAATACTTCACAAGTGAAGTTGTGAATTTCCTATTGTATCCCATTAAGGTACAAAATGTCTGATGATTTCTTTTTTTGTTAAGATTAATCAGATTAAAATTAGTTGTTTTAGCAGTCACTGATCATTGTTTGCTTATAACCAATATTTTTAAGGAACTGCAAAATTGTAGTACTCTAAATTTCACCTTATTTCCTTTGTTTATTTATCAATTTTATCTATTATGTAGAACGTAGAGTTTTTCATTATCAAATATTTGCTTATCTGAGGTGTATTTCATAAAGAAAATGTAGGAATACAGTTTGATTGTTTTCACTTATTTAGAATTTTGTTTTTTGAATTATCAATTGATTCCTCAGCATCTTCTAAAGGAGACCAATGTCAATGAGCTGGGTTGTTTTTTGCTTTTTTGTTGTTGTTGTTTGTTTGTTTTTGGTTTTGTTTTTTTTGAGGAGGGGAATATTATCATGAACTCATGAATTCCCATATATTTGATGTGTTTCAATCCATTTCAGGATGTTTTGTTTTATTTTGTTTTGTTTTTACACTCAAATCATCTGATTTTTGGCAAGTAAGAACCCCTTCAAGCTGGCTTTTGAATCCTTCTACCATATCCCCAATAACCTTTAATAGCTTCCTTGCTTTTCATTATAAAAAGATGCCCAAGTTCATCTAATCCAGATCTGGAATTAGTCATACCTCTAAGGACCCCTGAGTCTTGTTAGTGAGAAATAGCATTAGAAATCATAATCTAGGAGGTCAGGGTGCTTATTTGTACTAGGCTCTGTAACAGAGAGGAACAAACCTGACTCCACATTGGATCTATTCCTTTAGCTCGAACCCTTGTGCTCTGCTGCCTGTGCTTAGTCATGGAGCTCTGTACCTTTTGTAAGGGAATGTTGCCTACACCTTGAAATATACACCTTAGCCCAGTCTCAAGGCTCTAACCTTTAAAAGTATAACACTTTTCCATTCATACAGAGATAAAAAGTTGCAGAACACAGAATAACATTTGTCTTGTTGGAAGCTTATAGGAACATTGTGACCAGACCTACCTGGACAGCTGCAAGAACAAAGGATTCCGGCACCAAGAAGTCTGCAACAAGCAGCCACACCCCCTCCCCTTTTAGTACAAAAGAAGCCTGAATTCTAAATCAGGCAAGATGGTTCTTTGGGACTCTAGTCCACCATCTTCTTGGTCTGCTGGCTTTCCGAATAAAGTCACTATTCCTTGCCCCAACAATTCGTCTCTTGATTTATTGGCCTGTCACACAGTGAACGGTACGAGCTTGGACTCGGTAACAGCTTTGCATAGTTTCTATTTTTAAAATATAGAAGAAAATATATCAATCTCAAGCTAATATTCCCATTTCAGAGTTTTTGTTTGATTTTATATTTGTAGCTATTTTCTCTCTGAAAGTTTTGTTTCCTGAAAACATTAACATATTAATTTGCTCTGTCCCAATAATATATATTATATACACACGATAGTAAGACTAATGATATGATTATTGAAACTTCTATTTCTTTACAGTTGTGTGTGTATGTACCCTTAGGATTTATCTGATAAAATCTATAAGGTCAAACTACTGTGCTTTCAATTCAAATGAGTGATTATGTAATATTCTAAAGCAATTATTCCCAGTGTTCCCTTAAGATTTAGTAAATAAAGGGAATGAGTCAAGCATTTATCCTCTTTCTGATACAAACTGTGCCACCATCTTTATGTAACCAAACAATAAATGATTATAGAAGTATTCCAGGTAATAAATGCAGAAGAAGAAAATTAGAATATTATTTTACAACCCCCAGTGAATTAATAGGTCTAAGCATTAGATATCAACAACTTCGACCATCTTTTTTTTTTTTTTAATATTTATTTATTTATTTATTTTTATTTTTGGCTAAGTCGGGTCTTAGTTGTGGCATGCAGGATCTTTCATTGTGGCGCGCGGGCTTCTCTCTAGTTGTGGCACGCGGGCTTGGTAGTTGCCCAGTGACATGTGGGATCTTAGTTCCCTGACCAGGGATCGAACCCATGTCCCCTGCATTGGAAGGCAGGTTCTTAACCACTGGACCACCAGGGAAGTCCCCAACTTCGACCATCTTAAGAAGAGACACTCAGCTATTACATATCTCTTCATGGAAGACAATTCATGCTACCACCTATCAAGTAGTCTTGCCACCACCAACATCTCCTCCAAAATAAGAACCTGAATATGATCAATATCCTAGATGCAACTACCAATTTTCTTTTTTATCTATAGAAATATAGATACCAGAGGAACATGTTGAACTATGACACTAGGAAGCAATCTGCAAAATCCAAACTGTGGAACACTCTACAAGACAAATGGCCCAGGGTCTTCAAAAATCAAATTGCAAGAGAGAGGGGGAGAGAGAGAGAGAGAGAAAGAGAGAGAGAGAGAGAGAGATGAGGGAGCTGAGAGCCTGTAGATTAAAAGAGACTTAAACTATACAGCAACCCATCAAAATATGTGGATTTATTTGAATCCTGAGTTAAAATTTTTGTATCATTTATGATATAACTGGAAAATTTAATGCTGACCAAATGGTTAGCTCAATCTTAACCTAATCTCTTCCCTTCTCGGGTGAGGCCACTTCCAGTTCTGCTACATCATTTACTCCTGCCTTAATTTTTACTTTAGGTATAACAATGATATTTGTTTAAATATTTTAAATTCTTGTCTTTTAGAAATACATACTGAAGTGTTTGCAGGAAAAAAAGATATGAATTGAATTTGCTTTAAATTAACACAGAAGAGGAGAAATGAGTGGGGTATAGGTGAAATGAGATTTAATTATTATTTTTGGAGCTAGGTGATGTATACATGGGAACAACTTTTTCCTAATAAAAAGTTAAAAAAAAAAATCAGATGGCAGAAGGAAGAAAGAGGAGAAAGGAGAAAGTGGAATCAGCTAACTTTATCATAATGGGAAGTTAGTCAAAACTGAGGATTTAAACGATTAAGTATATTACATAAAATTATAGTTAAAGTAATTCCTAAAAACTAAAAACTGAGTACAAATATTCCAAATTTCTAGAATATGTGTGCACATGAACGTGCCCCCCCACAAACACACTGTTACACCTAGTGAAATACACTAAAACAAAGGAAGTGTTAAACAATTGAATGACACTGTAACTAAGATAAAATGTATTTGCCATATCAAACTTGTAACAAGGTACACATCTATCTATAAGAAAAGCCCTTAGCTGGAATTCTAAGCAGAGTCCAACAGAATGATGTGTGTAAGTGAAGACTCAGCTAGGAACAGCTGAAAATCGAAGAAGGGACAAAGGTCCATACACACAAATGCAGACAAGGGGAAGCAAGAGTCATGGTCACAACATCAGACAAGGTGGAATTCAGACACAAACATTGTAAATGAGTCAAGAAAGGTGCTTTACGGACTTCCCTGGTGGCGCAGTGGTTGAGAATCTGCCTGCTAATGCAGGGGACACGAGTTCGAGCCCTGGTCTGGGAAGATCCCACATGCCGCGGAGCAGCTGGGCCCGTGAGCCACAACTACTGAGCCTGCGTGTCTGGAGCCTGTGCTCCGCAACAAGAGAGGCCACGATAGTAAGAGGCCCGCGCACAGCGATGAAGAGTGGCTCCCAGTTGCCACAACTAGAGAAAGCCCTCGCACAGAAACGAAGACCCAACATAGCCATAAATTAAAAAAAATAAATAAATGAATAAATAAATAAAAATTTAAAAAAAAAAAAAAAGGAAAGCATTAAAAAAAAAAAAAAAAAGAAAGGTGCTTTACAATGATGAGGGACACAATCCTCAAGGCAGATCTTACAGTTATACCTACCTGTGCACCAAATAACATTGGGTCAAAAATGCAGAGAAAAATCTACAGGAAACACTAGGAGAAATAAAGGCACATCAGCAAAAGGAGACTAATAAAACATCTTTCAGATCATGATGCATTAGGTAAGCAAACGAACAAAAAAGAAGCCCTAAATCACCTAAGAACAATCTAGATGTAAGTAACATGTATCAAACTCTTAAATGCTGAAACCTAAGAATTCACCTTCTTTTCAAAGGCCTGTAATACCAGGCATCCTATTTATAGGAATTTACCCTGAATATATACACCTTCAATATCACGGAGAAAAAAATCACAATATTATTCATTGTGGTATTATTTGTAATAGCAAAGTAATGGAAAGAACCTAAATCTCATACCTAGGAGATTGAATAAATAATTAATGGTCATCCACTCTATGAAAAAAATATGCTGATGTTAAAAAAAAAGATAAGAAAAATCTCTATGAACTGATATGGAGTAATTTTAATGATGCATTGTTAAGATTAAAAAAGAAAAATCCAAGATACAAAATATACACCATTTGCATAGGAAAAAAGGGGAAATAAGAACCTACTGTATGTATGTGTGCTTATTTTTACATAAGGATTAACCAGAAGCTGCTAAGGGTGGGTGGGAAGAGGTGGATGGGAATGAGCATCCTCAGAATATATCTGTTTAAATAGTTTTGGGACTTCCCTGGTGGTCCAGTGGGTTAATACTCTGCTCTCCCAATGCAGGGAGCACAGGTTCGATCCCTGGTTGGGGAACTAAGATCCTGCATGCCACGTGGCGTAGCCTAAAAAAAAGTTTTGACTTTTGTTCTATGTTAATGTTTTGTATAATCAAAAAAACAAACAAATTAATACAGGTGAGGAAAAATCCTAAAACTAATTTTTAAAAAAATAAACCTGACTATAGGAGGGCCAGGTAATTTCACAGCTGAAGTCTACTAAAATATTAAGCAATAGTAACTCCAATGCTATTTAAACTACTCCAGCAAATGGTAAGCAGTGAGAAAGTGAGAATCTTCCAAATTCTTGTCATAGATCATAATACTAACATCTGACAGAAAGAGCACACCCAGAGAAAAGAAAATTAGGGACTCATTCAGTCATGAACCTCAAAGCAAAAATAGTAAATGACCCGTATTCAAAAATAGGCTTTAGCATCACATTAAAATAACAATACCTGATGAGCAAGCGGAATTCAGAGGAGCAATACCAGTAAATTTCATCTTAGGAAATAAAAGAATATATTTGGCATTTTAATAAATCAAGATGGGAATAGAAATCAAATTATCATCCTTATAGATGCCAAAAGGCCTCGGATCAAATTTAATATATATTTATTTAATGGGATCTGGGATAGATGGGAAATTTCTTTATATTAGAATAAGAATATATACATCTTCATAATATACATGTACATATTTATTTATGTATTGCTGCAGAATTGTATTCTACACAAGAAGGAAGTGTCTCTTCGCCACTTAGTGACATGCCAAATAGGAATCTCTTTCAAAACCTGGTCAATCAGGATATTCTATTCCCTGGTCAGGAAAAGTTAAAAGTACAGCATAAGTTAATGAGATCTTGGCCCTAGATTTTTGCTGGAGCTACTGAGAAAGAGGTTTTCCTCATCTCAGGCATCATTAGTAGGACCTTTGAATTGTGACTGCAGAGACAGACCAAGCCTTGAGAGTTATGCAGAATCCAATCAGAGTTGTCAAAGCAAATTGGTGTTCTGGGAACTATATCTAACCTCTGGGTCGACATATCTGGACATAGACTGATTGTGGTCTAATTAGCCCATTTCTAAGAGGACTGGAAAGGAATTAAGCTAGCTTCAGCACTTCTACAATATAGAAGTTCCTGTAAGTCAGTAAGAAAGGGATAGGACACCTAAAATTTTTTTGAAAGGGTGAAGGATATTAATAGGTAATTCACATAAGAACTAATCAGAGAGATGCCTCACTTCTCTAATTATCAGGGGAAAGCAAATTAAAACAAAACCAGGTACAATTTTACTGTCCTTGGGTTGTCAATAATTTGAGACTTCAGAACACCAAGCTCTGAAGAGGATGTTGGAGAATAAGAGCCCTCGGACACCGCTGGTGGGACTACCTGCATACAGAGCCATTGGAGAACAGCCTCCAGTATTCTTGAAACTGTGGCTGCAGTTGCCCTGGGATTTAGCAATCCCAGGCCTGCGTGCAAGTACCTGCCACAAAAACTACCTCACAAGTGCAAAGGGAGATGTAAACCTGTGAGCTGGGAAAAGCATAGCTTTCAGTAGCAAGGAGTTAGATAGACGTAGAGATGTCCATCTAAACGTGAACTGTCAATAAAATAGAATTCTATGCAAAGGTTAGAAGGAATTAACTGGCTTTGTGTTTAGCCACATAGATAAATCTCAAAAATACAATGTTGAGTGAAAAAGTAAGGAACCAAATGAGGTTAAAAGCACAATGTTACTTAAGTAGGTTTTTCAAAACATGAAACCTACTATGGATACATGTAAATAAAATGATGGAAGTGAGTATGTTAAATACATGAGAAGAGGAAGTAGAAGTGAGACTGGGTATCAAAAATGAAAGAAGGAATCAAATTTTAAGAATTTAAATATCCATATATAGACTTATGATATGTCCTAAATTGAGGAGCATGACCACCTTGATTCTGTTCAAATAAGGTCAAAAATGAATAATCTCTGGGCTTCCCTGGTGGCGCAGTGGTTGAGAATCTGCTTGCCAATGCAGGGGACATGGGTTCGAGCCCTGGTCTGGGAAGATCCCACATGCAGCGGAGCAACTAGGCCTGTGAGCCACAACTACTGAGCCTGCGCGTCTGGAGCCTGTGCTCCGCAACAAGAGAGGCCGAGATAGTGAGAGGCCCGCGCACCGCGATGAAGAGTGGCCCCCGCTTGCCGCAACTAGAGAAAGCCCTCGCACAGAAACGAAGACCCAACACAGCCAAAAATAAATAAATAAATAAATAAAAAATCCTTCCCTCTACTTTAAAAAAAAAAAAAAAGAATAATCTCTAAGTTATAAAGCCCATTCCATTTTTTAAATTTAATGAAAACATATAAAATGATAATGGTCATGATTCGGAATTACAAAAGCAAATAAAACAAGAAACAACTAAAACTATTCCTCCAGAAATAAATAGATCAACAAAGGATGGCATATTAGTTCAATAAAATGTCCTCAGGCCCCTGAAAATTAATATTAGGATTATAAAGCATAAGTCAATGCTGTAAATTAATATATGGAGAACTTGTTTTGGAAACAGAATGCAAACTATCATATTTCAATGTTAAACAAAAGATGAAAATGCACCAAAAGAAACCCACAACCCACAGAAAAATTTAAAACTGTTGAGCTTTAGGGATGCCTGTGGCATTATGGATGAAATTACCTTTAATGACAAAAATTTTTTTTAATTAATACCACAAATGTGAGCATGAATAATAACAAGAAACAAAGCCAAGAAAAATAAGCCAAGAAATACATCAGAACTGGTTTTTGTAGCAACCATCTCTGGGTTTCAGCTTGCTTGCTCATCTGATTGTTTTTTTTTTTAATTGTGGCAAAATACACATAACAAAATTTATCATCTTGACCATTTTTATGTGTGCAGTTCAGTGGCATTAAGTATATTCACATTGTTGGCAACCACATTCCATCTCTAGAACACTTCATTTTGCAAAACTGAAACTCTGTATCCATTAAACAATAACTACCGATTTCCTCCTCCCAGCCCCCAGCAAACACCATCTACTTTCTGTCTCTATGAATCTGAATACCCTGGGGACCTCATATAAGTGGAAACATGCAATGTTTGTCCTTTTGTGAACAGCTTGTTTCACTCAGCTTAATGGCCTCAAGTTCCATCCATATTGTAGCATGTGTCAGAATTTCCTTCCTTCTTAAGGCTGAATAATATTCCATTGTTTGTATGTACCATGTTTTGTTTACCATTCATCTGTCAATGGACACATGGGTTGCTTTCATTCTTTGGTTATTGTGAATAATGCTGTCATGAACATGGCTGTGCTCATCTGATTTTTAAATAATAGCATTTGGGCTTTCATCAGATGCCCCCAAGCAATACCCTCAAGAACTTAAGGTACAGATACTGGAAAGACCACAGCACCCTACTGATGACTAATTCCAGCCAATGCTTGACCATTTAGCAATAAGGGGCATGTCTGGTCACAGGTAGAAATAGTATAGCAGAGGGAACTATAGTCAATATCTTGTAATAACCTATGATGGAAGAGAACGTAACGAAAGAATATATATATGTATGCATGTATAACTGAATCACTTTGCTGTATATCTGAAACTAACAGAACATTGTAAATCAACTGTATTTCAATTAAAAAAATTTTTAAACGGCAAAAAAAATAATGATCAGGACAGGGGGTGACAGATGGGGGATGGCATAAGCCTGAGGTTTCATGGAAGGTGCTGTGGAGGTCTGGGAGGTGTAGAAGGGATGGGGAATGTTTTCTGAATGCACATTTTGTGCAAAATCCACAGTTGCTGTATAGTAGATTGCTACTCGAAGTCACCTCCTCTGGCCAGTCTTCCCTGAGGTCCAGTCGGAGGTAGCCACTCTCTACCACAGCACTCCCCCACGTTTTCTGTTCATCCCCATTTGATACTTTCTCGTGTGTTTCTCTCTTGTTTCATCAACTAGAATGTAAGCTCCCACAGATGCAGGAACATTGCTGCCTCTTCAGAACCTGAAAAAGTACCAAGGGGAATCTTTAATTCCACTCCTGGGGCATAGGAATTAGAAAATGAGAGATGGTCATGATTAACAGATGACATGATTGTGTGCATAGAAAACCCAAAGCTTTTGGTAGGAGAATTTAGCACATTTGCTGGATATGAAAAACGGTTTACAAATATTATAGTCTAAACTCCTGCAACACACATTTTAAAAATGATATTTCAGAAGATATCTACAATAGTATAAAAAATAATTTGCACAAGGGGTGTGCTTTGTGATTAATAACACAAAACAGAATCTTGTGAATAATTTATTTTTGCTACTAATTAGGTGATATTCAAATTCATTCCTATGACCTCACTTCAATGAACTTACATTCTGATGTTCAAAGGGAGAGATTAGTCCTTTTTTATTTAACTTTTTATTTTATATTGGAGTATATCCGATTAACAATGTTGTGATAGTTTCAGATGCACAGCAAAGCGACTCAGCCATACATATACATGTATCCATTCTCTCCCAGAAGATTAGTCCTTTTTTTACTGAGGTGTGATATTGCAGTTATATCTGCTTTTTCTCCCTAAAAATAAAGGGAAAGAGTATAGCACAGGGAACTATAGTCAATACCTTGTAATAACCTATAATGGAAGAGAACATAACAAAAGAATATATATATGTATGCATGTATAACTGAATCACTTTGCTGTATATCTGAAACTAACAGAACATTGTAAATCAACTGTATTTCAATTTAAAAAAATTTTAAATGGCAAAAAAAATAATGATCAGGACAGGTGATCTTCACCACAAATAAATTTACATTAAGAAGGCCAAAGATAGAAGAACAAACTACAGGTAGTACATGTACTTCCATATTTTTTTTTTTTTAAATAAATTTATTTATTTATTTATTTTTGGCTGTGTTGGTTCTTCGTTGCTGTGCATGGGCTTTCTCTAGTTGCAGCGAGCGGGGGCTACTCTTCGTTGCAGTGTGCGGGCTTCTCATTGCGATGGCTTCTCTTGTTGTGGAGCACAGGCTCTAGGCGTGCAGGCTCAGTAGTTGTGGCACGTGGGCTCAGTAATTGTGGGTTGTGGGCTCTAGAGCGCAGGCTCAGTAGCTGTGGAGCACAGGCTTAGTTGCTCAGTGGCACATGGGATCTTCCTGGACCAGGGATCGAACCCGTGTCCCCTGCATTGGCAGGCGGATTCTTAACACTACGCCACCAGGGAAGTCTCTGCACAGATTCTTAATGTCTTACCCAACTCTCCCTGGTCACTGGGCCCCTTCCTTTCACAACCTCCTTGGGTAGCAGCAAATTTATTATCACAGCCACATGTGGCACTCGAAAAGCAAACATTAATTTATTAAATATGTCTTGCTGATGTTCCTTTAAAAAAATCATGCACACACATACACACAACACACAGATACAGAGACACAATCACTGCCTAAAATAGAAGATATTTATGGTCTTAGTTTTAGTACACAGTGGACTTGAACTATGTAGTTTCTAGGATAACTGAATAATGTCCTCTCTACTTAGATCAAAAGGTAAATGAAGCAGTTTTCAGATTAATAGAGAAGTCAGGAGACATCTCTACTTTTGTTTCTTTCCTAAATTATGGGACCATAATTAAGAGAACTTTTGTCTTAAGAAGCAAACTTCATCTCCCACACTGGAGTGTCTCCTTTCCATTTGCAAACTGCAAATATTCATGTAGCTAAATTATATGTTAAATTACTTTCACTCCAAAGGCACTGAGGTCTTCTCAGGTGTAAACCAAAGAAACAAAATGGAAACCAAACTTGGTGCATCACAACTGACAAGAATCAACTCAAGGTGGTGGTTTGCTCATTAATTGTACACCCTTCCTCAGCGTTCTGATTCCAGGCTGTCTTTCATTTTTTAAGAGTGCTGTGTTAGGACTTGTCAAGGGAGCGCTGCAGAAAAAATACTTATGTTCTTGCACTTAGGGGATATTTCCATGGTGTCTGTGGGCCTTTTTAAAGCACTGTTGGTTTGGCATGATGATACATTAAAGCAATTGAAACAGAGTTCTCCAGTGTATATGCATCATTTTCTTCTTAATTTATGAGAGATTTTCTGTTAGAAGAAAAGCTGCAGCAATTAACTGAACAGCCCTTGATCTTGAACTAGGGGAATACTAAGAGTGTCTAGCACTGTGCTGCTTGCATGATTGGAGCTCAAGAAGTATTTGTTGATGGGTTGGTTGGAAAAGATACACTGGACATGGACAGACACACACAAGCCTCGAAGCTGCCGGGGGCATCGCAGCTGTGATGTCACGGTCTTTGAAGCTGCAAAAGTCTCGATGGAAACTACCCTATTAATATTAATTCCCAGTAAGCATTCTAGATGAATGAGGGAGATGCACTGGGTGCAGATTCCGAGCTGTGTTAATTATTACAATATTTTTTTGCCTTTTAGATTTAAGGCAATCGAAAACAAATTTTAGCTCCCCATTTGTCTGTTTAATTAGAATCAGTTTAATGTTTATCTGGAATTTCTTTTCTATGCCTCACCTGTTCAGGATCAAATTAAGAAAATAAAAATAAATTCAGGATGGTGCTCAGCTTGAGGGTAACAACCTAAATTAGACAAGGTTTTCTCAGCCAACAATCTCACGTCCAACTTTACCGAGAAAACTGAAAGAATCAAAAGAAAACTTCTACCTACTCCAATAGACCATCTCTACCCACATTCCCACATGCCTCCTGTTGATGACGGATATCCAAGATCAGGTTATAAAAGACATCGTTACTTATATTTAATGTGATTCCTGATGTAGTTGTGTTTAAAGCTACAACTTATCTGTTTTCCATTTGTTCCATTTGTTCTTTGTTCTGTTTTTCCTCTTTTTCTGCCTGCTTTTGGATCTCTTGCTGGCATATTAACTATAACTCTCGGTATTGTTATTTAGTGGTTTCTCTAGGTTCAGAGTGTCCTCTTGACCTTATCACACTCTGCCTGCAAGTAACATTCAGGTATCCTGTGAGAACTTTAAGAAAGCATACTTTCATTTCTTTCCTCCCAGTCTGTACACTATTGCTATCATCAAATGTTTTCTACTTATAGTTTAAACACCATACCATATTGTTATTGTCTTTGCTTTAAACAAAATATTTAAATGATAAAAAAGTCTTTTTACTCACATAGTTACTATTTCCAGGGCTCTTTAGTTCCTGTGTAGAACTTCAATCCATGTCTTACACTATATATGAAACTCAATTCAAAATGGATCACAAGGCTTCCCTGGTGGCGCAGTGGTTGAGAATCTGCCTGCTAATGCAGGGGACATGGGTTCAAGCCCTGGTCTGGGAAGATCCCACATGCCGCGGAGCAACTAGGCCTGTGAGCCACAACTACTGAGCCTGCGCGTCTGGAGCCTGTGCTCTGCAACAAGAGAGGCCGCGATAGTGAGAGGCCCGCGCACCGCGATGAGGAGCGGTCCCCGCTCACCGCAACTAGAGAAAGCCCACGCACAGAAACGAAGACCCAACACACCCCAAAATTAATTAATTAATTAATTTTTAAAAAAATGGATCACAGACCTAAATGCAAAACCTAACATTGTAAAACTTCTAGAAGAAACGTAGGAGAAAATCTTTATGATGTAGGGTTAGGCAAAGATTTCTTAGATATGATCAAAATCACAATCCATAGAAGAAAAAAACTGGACTTCATCAAAATAACAACTGCTCTTTGAAAGACACTGTTAATAAAATAAAAGCATAAGCCACAGTCTGGGAGAAAATATTTGCAAGTCTTCTACCTGCAAAAGGACTTGAACGCAGGATATAGTCAACATTCTAATAAACTCTAATTAGAAAACAAACCCAATAAAACAAATGGGTATAAGATTTGAACAGATATTTACTAAAGAAGATACATGGATGGCAAATGGACACATTAAAATATGCTTGGCATCACCAGTCATTATGGATATGCAAATTAGAACCTCAATGAGACACTACTACATACAAATTAGACACACCACTACTTTCAAAATAGACTGACCATATCAAGTGTTGGCAAAGATATGCAGCAACTTGAACACTCCTTCACTGCTGGTGAGAAAATGGTTCAACCGCGTTGGAAAACGGTTTGGCAATTTCTTAAAAAGTTAAACATGTATCTACCATATGATCCAGCTATCCCACTTCTTAGGTATTTTCCCAAGACAAATGAAAGTATGCATTTATACAAAGACTATTACATGAATGTTCATAGCAGCTTTATTTGCAGCAGCAAAAACTGGAAGCAGCAAATGGATGGATAAACAAATCCATAGCGTGGAATACTACTGCTGCAGCAGCCGTCTTGAAAGGCTTAGTAATCGCATCTGTGTGAAGTTTGCTGGGAGCATCCACAAGGGCCGGAGCCTCCTCTCAGGTGCGTCCCGCTTCCTGGGGACAGGTGCTGGGTCTCTCTCCCGCTGCCCTGGCTCCGCGGGGACCTTGCCCCGGGAGGACCTCAACTTGGACACCAACGTGGTGGGTTTAGGCACAAGCCCCGGCTCCTGGGAGGTCGGCACTCCCCTCGCCGCGAGTATCCCAGTGCGGAGGGATCATTTTAAATAGCAAATAAAAAACGCCATGACTGGTGGAGAAAGACCACCGGAGAAAGCGAAACGCTGTTTTCTTGATTTTCGAACCAGGAACCCAACATTTTCACTTTGCGCTGGGCCAAGCAAATTGCGCATGCAGCTCTCCATAGCGCAGGTAGAAAAGCAAGGGAGAGCGTAGCCATGTGCGTGGAGAAGGAGGAGGAGAGCGCGTGACGCGGGGGACAGATGGAGCTCCAGCACCCGAACCCTTGTGAAAATGGGTTTTGGCTTGCCTTTGGCATCCAGGTTGTGGAAGCCTTCTCTTTGTCCCGCCCTTGGCTGTGTGCATTAATTAAACAATATGTTAAAATGCAGTTACCACGTGCCCGGTACTGGGCCGGGCACTGGAACTGCTTTACAAAGGGTGGTGAGCATCTCCTGAAAAGTGATATTTGATCTGAACGCCGAGTGGTGTCTCTGCCCTGAAGCCAGCCTGGAAGATCTGGAGGAGGAGGACTCCAGCCAGAAGGAACAAAGCCGCGAGGCGGGAAAAAGCTTAACTCACAGTGGTGTAACAGTGACGTGTGTGCAGAAGTAATTTCCTGGGATATTTAACTGATGAAAGGCTTCCTCTCTTTGACCTGAAAGTGGGAACTATTTAATCTACTAAATTAGAGGCTTGACCAACCCCTAAAGGTATCATCTTTCACGTTGTCCACTGAAGAACACAGATGAGCTGTCAACATTATCTGTGACCTCTATTTACTACCGTGGGTTGAGATTAAGTGCTCCTTTGTTACCTCCAGCTTTCCCCAAACACTATTTAGAATAAATGTGTTCATTCAACAAATCTTGCTTAAGCACCTCTTAATGTTCAAAGGCTCTCTAAGAGAAACATCAAGGAATACAACCTTCAGGTTCTTTGGAATCTAGCAGTGGGCAAAAGGCACTTAACCTGGAGAATTTGGTGAATACTTTAAGAGATGCAAAAGCAGTGCTTGCCTTAGGAGCCTAGCTAGGGGAGAATCTTTTATCTAAGGTTTAGTAGACAGAGGTTCTGTGAGCTGAACCAAGAATCTGTGTATATCAAAGAACCAGTTGATATCAGGCTAAAAAAATATCTTATACATACTAAAAAAAACTCAGTATCTTGAGTTTTCCAACATTTTCCTTAGTTTAGAAGCTTACATAGCTTTTTAAAAAATTAGATTCCAACTATGCTCATTTATTTTACCAAACTTCTCCATGAATCAATTTGCAAAAAGGGTGAGACAAAAACTGGTAGTCAGAGACATTTAGCATTTTTTAAGTTTCCAGTTCTCAGAAACAATGCAATTTAAAACTCTCAAGGTGACTAAATCATAACCTTTATAAAATCTTGTTCATACACTATGTTTGAAGAGTCCTAGTATCTAGACTTCAACATACTTTATAAAATATTTAATTCCATCCTTACATTTCAGAAATAATAAAACCAAGGTCCAAAAAGTCAATTGGCTTATGTAAACTTACATCCTTCTCTTTCACTGTCCATGATTTTTTTTTCCTCAGAATACATATTGGCATATAATAAACTAGATAGGTTTGTAAGTAGTCCTGTTATCCGGCCTGACAATAAAGTGAAAAATAGAGACATAGAAACAGGAATGGTACATCTGCAGGAGTGGAAAAGACCTTGCTTAAGTTACCTCTGTGGGCAGAGCCCCACACATACCAGGAACCTGTGATAGGCAAGCAAAATCTATGTTCTGTCTGTTTCTATGGCAACCAAGAATTACATAGTTAGGCCATGCACCTGATTCTCCACATAATTAATTTCTTATGTGTTGGGATGGTTAATACTTCTAAACATCACAGAAAAAGAACCTGATGAAATCTCTTTAAAATATAAAACACACACACGTACAACCTAAATCTAAAACCACTGTCCTGGGACTTCCCTGGTGGCTCAGTGGTTAAGAATCCAACTGCCAATGTAGGAAACACAGGTTCAAGCCCTGGTCCGGGAAGATCCCACATGCCTCGGAGCAACTAAGCCCTTGCACCGCAACCACTGAGCCTGAGCTCTAGAGCCCGCAAGCCACAACTACTGAAACCCACGCGCCTAGAGCCCGTGCTCCACAGCAAGGGAAGCCACCGCAATGAGAAGCCTGTGCACTGCAACGAAGAGTAGCCCCCGCTCACCACAACTAGAGAAAGCCCGCGCACAGCAAGGAACACCCAACACAGCCAAAAATAAATAATAAATAAATTAAAAAATAAATAAAATAAAACCACTGTCCTTCCACTTGCTTTAACTTTATCCTTTCAGTGATTTTATGTTTTGTTGAGAAAATGGAGGGCAGATTGCACATGCAATTGAGTTTTCTTTCTCAAAGATCTCACATTTTAGCTAGCCACTTTTGCAGATACTCACAGATTTTTGTCTCATGCATGAGTTAGTTCAGCTCAATCATTATTTTGGTCTGGATGCATATTTGCACAGTGGGCTTCACTTAAGATGTGAAGAGGAAAGCTCAGAATACCTATATGGTAAATGTTCATACCAGTGGCTGCATATTAATGTATCTGGGGAGCTTTTAAAAATAACTATGCCAGGTCAGTTCCTAGGAATTCTCATTTAATTGTCTGATACTTATTAAAAACACTTATTGTTCGTTATTAATCACCAAGTGGTACAAATAAATGAAAGCTATAGGAAAATATCTAAACTTGTCAATTTAGAGATTAACATTTTTAATTAACCTCATTCTTCAACTCAAGAGTGTGATACAATTTACGTTCCCAGGCTCGAGTTTATTCCTTGAAAGTTACAAGCAGAAGGTTATCACCTACCAAGAATAAGAGCAAAAGGATGATATATAGTTTTAGAGAAGTTTAAGATCCCTTATTTTAACTAAATAAGATATGTTTATTTCTTTATTTTACAGATTTAAAAAAAAAAAGAAAAGAAAAATTGAGGCTCAGATAGTTTAATTGACTTGTAAAGACAATTGTTGATGAAGGCAGAACTAGAACCCAGTTCATCAGGCCTTGTGTCTTATCTGTCTTGACTTGGCAGTGACCTACAGATATATGGGACCCTCCCTCATGCATATTGAATGCCTGACTTTTCTTTGATTATTTGCAAGGGTTTGGGGAGTCTTTGGGCTTGAAATTATGGTATTAGCTTTGCAAATAACACATTAACATACTAAGCAGCAGATTTTGATTTTGCAAGGGGATAAAACTTCAACATCTCGTCAAGTACTAAAAATGGATTATTTAGATTATTTTAAAGCACACTTCAGTAATTTCCAACAAGCAAAAGGGAATTTTCAGTCAATGGATCCTTATATCCCCCATGAATTTATTGCACTAAGAACTAAGTGGACACGTCATTGATCAGTGATCACTGGCAAATCACATCATCTACCTCCCAGTCAAACCTGTCTAGAAAAAACAGCTCATTTTACTAAGTAATAAGATTCCTGAAAAAATACAACTTCATGTCACTTGATTATTGCACTTGTAGGAAAACCTTTAAACCCAATAGTTAACAAAATGGTTTATTCTGTATCTCTTTGGATATTCATGACTGTGTTACCTTCAATGTAAACAGCAGGCAAATCTGCACTGACATCTTTTATGACTCCCAGAGTGTTTCCTGGATCAATAGAATCATTGGGAAAGATAATTTTGCTTTCTGTCATAATCAGGTCAGAGAGGAACTCATTTTCAGTGACCTAAATGAGCCACTGAAACACACTGAACTCAGGGCCAAAGGTATCTGAAGATCGCTGAAGAAAAAAACTGCAAAAAAAGGTGGGGGGGTGGGGAGTAGGAGATTAAATTTCATATCCTGGGCAGCAGAAATGAGGAGGTGTAAGGAGAAAGATTGTAGAGATTGATTTTTTTGCTTTGTTTTCTCCTGAGAATCTCAATTTGTTAAAATGGCTAAAGGAATCTCTGCAATTTAAGACAGGGAGTACTGAAAACCCAATTATCTCAGTATGGTTATTTCTCGTGGAGAAATCTCTTAAATATGCTAAATTATGAGTTCCTTGTCACACATCTAAAGATAGTGTGACACTGCAAAATAGCTTTTCATTTGACCTGTGCATAGATTTACACAAGAATGTTTATATACAAAATATTCTTTCCTAGGCAGCTGAAAGCATGCACTGCCACCCTATTCTCTAGACCCTCAACTTCTTATGTGCATGATCTTTTGGATTTACACTAAATAAAGAAAATTAAACATTTCTTAATCAAAGATGTCATTGTCAAGCTAAGATAAATCCCTAATATGGAGCAAGTTAGCATACTTTCTAAATTAAGTTGCATTAGTGACCTTGTATGATCAAATCCAGACTCCTTAGTAGGGTGTAAAGACCCCTTATGATCTGGCCCCGCCCAGTGGTCCAAACTTGTCTCCTGCCACCACGACGCCACCCCACCTACACTCACCTCTCAAATGATACTTCACTTCTGTGGTTTAGCCCCAGTGTTGTTCCACAGCTCTATGCCTCTTCCACATCTACTCTTATCTACATGAAACAATACCCTCCCCTTGTCTGATCTGCAAACTTTTGCTCATCCTTCTGCCAGAATTGAGAGACCGCTTCTTCTGAATTTTCCCCTGACCTTTCCCCAGTTGTCTTCTGCTTTGTTTGCAGAGCTTCCTTTACCTCCTCGCCCACGTTCCTAGTAAAGCTCTCAACCCCAGCATCTATCACAGTGTCTGGCTTCAAACTGAACCAAAGAATCAGAATTATGATTAACAGTTTAGAAGCGTGATTCATCTTAAGTCTTGCAGCTATATCAAGAATCTACGCATTATCGTAAGAGTTTATAGCTCTCAGCAAGTAGGGAAAAAATACAGTAAAAGTGATCTAGAGCTCCTGAAATGGGGGTGAGCAACAGTTAAATTTCCAGATGGGGAGGACAGAGTGGACACCATTGAGAAGGTGGTTTAAGCAAAGATTTGAAGGAGGTGAGGGAATAATGTCCTGGAACATCACAGGGTCAGTGTGTCTGCCCCAGAGTGAGTGGAGTGAGGGTAGAAGGGGGTGAGGTCAAACTGGGTGGGACCCTGCATGTGAAGAAAGGACACTGGCTTGTCCTCCAAGGGAAATGGCAATCATTGTATGGCTTGAGCCGAGGAATGAGAGATTTGCTTTGTTCATTGGGGACCACTATAGCTGCTGAGTTAGAATAAATGGAGGGTCCAGGGCAGAGGCACAGAGACAGGATAGGAGGCCATTCTAAACACCCAGCTAAGAGCAGGTGACAGCCTCGGAGGAGGAGCAGAGAAGGGGTGGGATTCTGGGAAACTGTGGTTCCAAATGATTAAAAACAGTGTTGGAAATAGATTTGGGATTTTCCAAGTATGTACATCCTTGTGACATGGTCTTAAGAAAATTTCTAGCTCTGACCTACACAAGATACTTGCAAACTTGGATGTGTGGCGAGTATATTGGGAACACAAAAAGATCTCTTATTGTCCTGTCAACTTCCTTCTCCATAATTATCTCTTTGTTTTTATATATGTACATTTGACGGGATGTGTAATCAAACTACAGTAATGCAAGTTAAAAAAATACTATTCCCAACACACAGGCATACAAGGAGGGATTAATGCTCAGTGCGGTGGCCTCTGTTCACCTCTCTCAACCCCCAAATGTAAATCCCAAATGTCACCAGGCAACACTTTACCTCCTCCGCCACCTCGGTCTTCCCAAGAAGGGTCAGCCGGTCCCTTCACATATTTCTTTAACTTGGGTCCTGGCATGGAAGATCACAGTGGCCGCAGACAGTACAGTCAGTGTGAACCAAGGGAAGCATCGGTCACAGGTGTACACAGGTTGTCAATAGTGACCTCAGATCCCCCAACTCCTTGTAAAACCAAGATTCCAATAATCCATAAAAGAATATGCATGCTCAGCAATAAAAAGGAAAAAACTACTGATACACACAGCCACATGGATGAACCTCAAATGCACTGTGCTAACTGAAAGAAGACTCAAAATGCTCCACACTGCGTGATTCCATTTAGGACATTCTGGAAAAAGCAAAACTCTAGGGACAGAAAACTGACCAGGTCTTACCTGATACCTGGGCATGGGGGAAGGAGTTAACTGTGAAAGGTTGGGTGAATTTGGTGGGGTGGTGATGGAAGTGCTCTGTATCTTGGTTGTGGTGGTGGTTACATGATGGCCTCTGAGTGAAATTTACTGTATGTAAATTGTAACTCAATTTTAAACAATGTTTAAAGGAATATACATGGAACTAGCCTCAAGTCTAAATTTTAATTTGAAACTTATTTTTAAATATCTTAAGTGATTGCTATTATTCAAGGAAGATACAAACTTAGAAAATACAAATTCCTACAGGATGACATTCCAGGCCACTTGACCTGGAATATGATTGTACAAGGCTATTGTTTGTTGGTTTTTTCCCATCGTAAAAGATGACCCCCCCCCCCAAGATAGTCTCAACTCACCTAAGTAAGTGGCAGGGGTATTGAAAAATCTCCTTGTGTGAGACATATTTCTTACAATTGCTAATTTGCTTTTGCAATCGCACAGAATCCCTGGGCTTTTTGGCCTGTGAGTAAATAATGTATTTTCTTTTTTTTCTTTTTTCTTTTTCTTTTTTTTTTTTTTTTGGTAAAGTGAAAGCAGGTTTATTTAGAGAGATACACATTCCATAGCCAGCATGCTGTCTGTCTCAGAGAGTGAGAGTGACCCTGGGAGAAACACACTCCCATAGACGGAGTGTGGGCCATCTCAGAAGGCGAGAGGCCAAAAATGTATTTCCGATACTTTCTAAAGTTATAAGACTTTGATTGTCATTTGCTGTATCCTGAGGACTGTGGTACATAACCAGAGTGTAAGGCAGCATGCATGTCCCAGGGGAAGCTGGCCTAGATGAAATGACAAGACATAAAATAACAATACATGAAAATTAGCTGCTGACAGGACACTGCAGCTAAGAGATCAAGGTGGGGTTGAGTAATTATGGGAGACTCTGGAGGAGACAGGAACTAAGCTAGACCTGGAAGGTTGTAGAGACCATGAGAAAGTGCATTTCTCGTGGCATCTAGGGCAATCCAAAAGACAGAACTGAGGAAAAGATATAACGCAAAAACTGTCCCTCATCCCGGAAGCCAGGCAGTGTCTTTTCAGCTAAGCAGTAAATCTGGGCTTTGATGGTCGGGCAAACCCTGAAGCCTGAAGCTCAGCTTCCCTACATCAAGGAGGGTTCAGCTGTCAAGCCTACCTTCAGTCAGGTCAACATGAGCCATACTGTTTCCATATCGAGGGCTCTCCAGGGAGTTGGTTGACAAAGTATGGCTGAAGCCCAATTGTTTACTAGGCATGGATTAGATGTGTTTAATTAAACAGGGGAAGGAGGCTTCAATAACACATGTGCTGAGTGCACAATGGGTGAATGACACTATATTAGGTGTCCTGGAATAAGTGTTTTTCCCTCGGTTCTCTGGCACTCTCCAGGCACAAATGTCAATTTTCACAATAGAAATATACATTCAGGTCAAGATAAAGAAAACCACAACGTTGTCAAACTATTTTCCAACCCTTAATGCAAGTTAAACCTCCATATTTAATTTTAGTGTATTCTCATGTGAAAGATTAATTTGTATTTTTTTTAAATGGCAGGCCCAAAGGTTTGAAATTCGCAGCTACGGACCCACACATGTTCAAGACTCTTCTGAGATTCTCTGTCCTAAAGCAAAAGGTAGAGCTCCTTAAAAAATAAAAATAAAAAAGTGTACTTTGCAACTCAGAAAAAAAATTAGGAATCAAAATGAGCCCAGACTTTGCATCTTCCCATACATAGAAAGGCGTTAAATTCATTAACTTGAGATGTCTGGTTTTCTTTGATTAACAGTAATATTTTGATGTTTCACCTACCTGGTCTTTTGCTGCAAAAACTTCTATATATCCTGGCTCCCCTGCTTGCCTCTTCGGAACAGTTTCTCAGCGTTATCTGAGGTGCTGTGTCCTGGGCTTGAAGTCCTCAGAATGTCTGCTGAATAAAGCATAACTTTCAACATTTAGGTTGTGCATTTTCTTCAGTCAACAAACACTTGGTCTCATCATTTTGATGCAGATCCTGCCTATATCCCAATAGACCTGGTGTTTGGAAGTGGACTGTGGTGTTGGATGCTTGATGATTCTCCACGCACCTGGCTCACTCCTTTAGCTCTCAGACCTCTATGGGAACTCTCTTCCCTCGCTCCAGCCTCGTAGCAGACACGCAATACCTGAACCATCCATTCTGCAGGCAACAGCTTATCTGGAAGTGTGAGTAAGTTCTTAGGGAAAAACAAGGGTCAAAACAGGATAACATGCTGCATTTGTATATTATGTAAATGCCTTTTGATGTCGTGATTTATAATAAAAAGTACATATTTGGCCTTTGTCCTCATTTTTGACTCAGCTGCTTAAACCCTTGGAATTTCCTAGGTGATGAGAGCAACAAATTGTTATGTTATGAGGTAACTTTTGGACAGTACCTAAGGATGGGGGCTGGTTGCCAAGAGAGCCAACCACATGATTTGAGGGTTGGAACTTTCAGTCCCACCCCCTGACCTCTGAGGAGTGGAGAGGGGAGAAGCTGGAAGTTGAATCAATCACTGATGGCCAAAGCTAACCTAATCTTGCCCATGTAATGAAGCCTCCATAAGAATCGAAAAGGACAGGATTTGGAGAGCATCTATGTTGGTGAAATATGGAGATTCAAGGAAAGTGGTGCACTCAGAAAGGGAATAGAATCTCCAAGCCCTCCCTATACCTTGTCCTCTGCATCTCTTCCATTTTGCTGTTCCTGAGTTATATCTTTTTATAATAAGCTGATGATCTAATAAGTAGAATGTTTCTCTGAGTTCTGTGAGCTGCACTAGTAAATTAGTCAAACCCAAGGAGGGAGTCATTGGAAGCTCCAATCTATAGCTAGTGAGTCAGAAGCACAACTGACAACTTGAGCTTGCGACTGGCATATGAAGAGGGGTCAGGGGGGGCAGTCTTGCAGGACTGAGTCCTTAACCTGTGGCATCTGGTGCTATCTCCAGGTAGATAGTGTCAGAATTGAGCTGAATTGTAGGACACCCAGCTAGTGTTGGAGAATTTCTCGGTGGTATGGAAAAACCACCCTCATGATGGAATTGATCCAAGAGTTTTATACCTAAAGCCTGGTGAATGCCTTGCATGAACTGAAAATGCTACCTCTTGACAAAATACAGTCAAGGCATAGAGATATCATTTAGGTGATAAATATTAAATAATATAAAGATGGGAGAACAGGCAGCCATTGCCTGGTATTGCATCTGTACATCCGGATTGACTACAAATCCCATCAACAATAATGAAAGCTAAAGGAAAAGAGTAGAATAGTAAAAATGATATGGGGACTTCATCATTAATCTCCCCCAAAAAGAAACAATCAGAAGAAGTGATAAAATTTTCACTGTTTGCAGATGACATGATATTATACATAAAGAATCCTCAAGATGCTATGAGAAAACTACTAGAGCTCATCAATGAATTCGGTAAAGTTGCAGGATACAAAGTTAATATGCAGAAATCTGTTTCACTCCTATACACTAACAATGAAAGATCAGAAAGAGAAATTAAGGAAACAATCCCATTTACCATCACATCAAAAAGAATGAAGTACATAGGAATAAACCTACCTAAGGAGGCAAAAGATCTGTACTCTGAAAACTATAAGATGCTGATGAAAAAAATCAAAGATGACATGAACAGGTGGAAAATATACCATGTTGTTGGATTGGAAGAATCAATATTGTCAAAATCACTATACTACCCAAGGCAACCTACAGATTCAATGCAATCCCTATCAAATTACCAATGACATTCTTAACACAACTAGAACAAATTTTTTTTTAATTTGTATGGAAACATAAAAGACCCCAAATAGCCAAAGCAATCTTGAGAAAGAAAAACTGAGCAGGAGGAATCAGGTTCCCTGACTTCAGACTATAATACAAAGCTACGGTAATCAAAATAGTATGGTACTGGCACAAAAACAGAAATATAGATCAATGGAACAGGATAGAAAACCCAGAAATAAATCCACACACCTATAGTCAACTAATTTGTGACAAAGGAAGCAAGAATATATAATGGAGAAAAGACAGTCTCTTCAATAAGTGGTGCTGGGAAAACTGGACAGCTACATGTCAAAGAATGAAATTAGAACACTTCCTAACACCATACACAAAAATAAACTCAAAATGGATTAAAGACCTAAATGTAAGACTGGATACTATAAAACGCTTAGAGGAAAACATAGGCAGAACACTCTTTGACATAAATCACAGCAAGAGCCTTTTGGTTCCACCTCCTAGAGTAATGGAAATAAAAACAAAAGTAAACAAATAGGACCTAATTAAACTTAAAAGCTTTTGCATAGCAAAGGAAGCCATAAGCAAAATGAAAAGACAACCCACATAATGGTAGAAAATATTTGTAAACAATGCAACCAACAAGGGATTAATCTCCAAAATATACAAACAGCTCATGCAGCTCAATATAAAAAATAATAATAATAATGACCCAATCAAAAAAGGTTATTGAGTTACTCAATAACCTACTCAAAAAAGGTTATGAGTAGAAGATCTTAATAGATATTTCTCCAAAGAATACATACAGATGACCAAAAAGCACATGAAAAGATGTTCAACATCGCTAATTATTAGAGAAATGCAAATCAAAACTACAGTGAGGTATCACATCACACCAGTCAGAATGGCCATCATCAAAGTCTACAAATAATAGATGTTGGAGAGGGTGTGGAGAAAAGGGAACCCTCCTACACTGTTGGTGGGAATGTAAATTGGTTACTGCCACTGTGGAAAACAGTATGGAGATTCCTTAAAAACTAGAAATGGAGCTACCATATGACCCAGCAATCACACTCCTGGGCATATATTTGGAGAAAACCATAATTCAAAAAGATAAATGCACCTCAATGTTCATATCAGCACTATTTATAATAGCTAAGACATGAAACAACCTAAATGTCCATCAACAGATGAATGGATAGGTAAGACGTAGAGCTCACCTTCCTCCCCACAAATACATCAAAAATACATCTACATGTTGAACAACTCCTACAGAACACCCACTGAACGCTGGCAGAAGACCTCAACTTCCTAAAAGGCAAGAAACTCCCCACGTACCTGGGTAAAGCAAAAGAAAAAAGAAAAAACAGAGACAAAAGAATAAGGACAGGACCTGCACCTCTGGGAGGGCGCTGTGAAGGAGGAAAAGTTTCCATGCACTAGGAAGCCTCGTCACTGGTGGAGACCGTGGTGGGGCAAAGCTTTGGAGACACGGAGGAGAGCGCAGCAACAGGGATGCGGAAGGCAAAGTGGAGAGATTCCTGCACAGAGGATCAGTGCATACCAGCACTCACCAGCCTGAGAGGCTCGTCTGCTCACCTGCCAGGTTGGGTGGGGGCTGGGAGTTGATGCTTGGGCTTTAGAGATCAGACCCCAGGGAGAGGACTGGGGTGGCTGCATGAACACAGCCTGAAGGGGGCTAGTGCACCATAGGTAACGGGGAGGGAGTCCGGGAAAAAGTCTGGAACTGCTTAAGGGTCAAGAGACCATTGTTTCAGGGTGCACAAAGAGAGGTGATCCTTCCCTGTCTGCCCACAGAAGGCAGAGCACCACCTAAACGAGTTCCAGAGACAGGCGTGAGCGGCTATCAGCTCAGACCCCAGAGACGAGCATGAACTGCTAACACTGCTGCTGCAGCCAATAAGAAGCCTGTGTGCAAGCACAGGTCACTATCCACATCTCCTCTTCCGGGGGCCTGTGCAGCCCGCCACTGCCAGGGTCCCATTATCCAGGGACAACTTCCCCAGGAGAATACATGGCGCACCTGAGGCTGTTGCAACATCACGCTGACCTCTGCCACCACAGACTCGCCCCACATTCCAATTATAACTACTGTACCACTCCCTCCACACCCTCCGCTGGCATGAGTGAGCCAGAGCCCCCTAATCAGCCGCTGCTTTCCCATCCTGTCTGGGTGGAACAGAAGCCTGAGGGCAACCTACACACAGAGGTGGGGCCAAATCCAAAGCTGAACCTTGGGAGCTGTTCGAACAAAGAAGAGAAAGGGAAATCTCTCCCAGCAGCCTCAGGAGCAGCAGATTAAATCTCCACAATCAACTTGATGTACCCTGCATCTGTGGAATACCTGCATAGACAACGAATCAACCCAAAATTGAGGCGGTGGACTTTGGGAGCAAATGTAAACAAGGGTTTTGCTGTCTGAGACTGACTTGTTTCTGATTTTTATATTTACCTTAGTATAGTTTTTAGTGCTTGTTATCATTTGTGGATTTGTTTATTGCTTTTGTTGCTCTTTTCTTTTTTTCTTTTTTTATTACTTTTTAAATTTTAATAATTTTTTTTATTTTTCTTTTTTAATTTTTTTTTCTTTCATTTTTCTCTCTTTTCCTCTGAGCTGTGTGGCTGACAGGCTCTTGGTGCTCCAGCCTGGAGCCTCTGAGGTGGGAGAGCTGAGTTCAGGATATTGGTCCACCAGAGACCTCCTGGCCCCACAAAATATCAATCAGTCAGAGCTCTGCCAGAGATCACCGTCTCAATGCTAAGACCCAGCTCCACCCAATGGCCAGCAAGCTCCAATGCTGGACACCCCATGACAAACAACTAGCAAGACAGGAACACAACCCCACCCATTAGCAGAGAGGCTGCCCAAAATCATACTAAGTTCACAGACACACCAAAAGACACCACCGGACACAGCCCTGCCCACCAAAAAAAACAAGATACAGCCTCACCCACCAGAACGCAGACACCAGTCTCCTCCACTAGGAAGCCTACACAACCCACTGAACCAAACTTACCCACTGGGAGCAGACACCAAAAACAATGGGGACTACGAACCTGCAGCCTGCGAAAGGAGACCCCAAACACAGTAAGTTAAGCAAAATGGGAAGACAGAGAAATATGCAGCAGATGAAGGAGCAGGTAAAAATCCACCAGACCAAACAAATGAAGAAGAAATAGGCAGTCTACCTGAAAAAGAATTCAGAGTAATGATAGTAAAGATGATACAAAATCTTGGAAATAGAATGGAGAAAATACAAGAAACATTTAACAAGGACCTAGAAGAACTGAAGAGCAAACAAACAAGGATACAAAATAAAATAAATGAAATTAAAAATTCTCTAGAAGGAATCAGTAGCAGAATAACTGAGGCAGAAGAACGGATAAGTGGCCTGGAAGATAAAACAGTGGAAATAACTACTGCAGAGCAGAATAAAGAAAGAAGAATGAAAAGAACTGAGGACAGTCTCAGAGACCTTGGGGACAACATTAAACACACCAATATTTGAATTATAGGGGTCCCAGAAGAAGAAGAGAAAAAGAAAGGGACTGAGAAAATATTTGAAGAGATTATAGTTGAAAACTTCCCTAATATGGGAAAACAAATAGTCAATCAAGTCCAGGAAGCGCAGAGAGTCCCATACAGGATAAATCCAAGGAGAAACACACCAAAACACATATTAATCAAACTATCAAAAATTAAATGCAAAGAAAAAATATTAAAAGCAGCAAGGGAAAAGCAACAAATAACATACAAGGGAATCCCCATAAGGTTAACAGCTGATCTTTCAGAAGAAACTCTGCAAGCCAGAAGGCAGTGGCAGGACATATGTAAAGTGATGAAAAGGAAAAACCTACAACCAAGATTACTCTACACAGCAAGGATCTCACTCAGATTCAACAGAGAAATTAAAACCTTTACAGACAAGCAAAAATTAAGAGAATTCAGCACCACCAAACCAGCTTTACAACAAATGCTAAAGGAACTTCTCTAGGCAGGACACACAAGAGAAGGAAATGACCTACAAAGACAAACCCAAAACAATTAAGAAAATGGTAATAGGAACATACATATCGATAATTACCTTAAATGTAAATGGATTAAATGCTCCAACCAAAAGACATAGACTGGCTGAATGGATACAAAGACAAGACCCATATATATGCTGTCTACGAGAGACCCACTTCAGATCTAGGGACACATACAGACTGAAAGTGAAGGGATGGAAAAAGATATTCCATGTAAATGGAAATCAAAAGAAAGCTGGAGTAGCAATTCTCGTATCAGGCAAAAGTAGACCTTAAAATAAAGACTATTACAGGAGACAAAGAGGAACACTACATAATGATCAAGGGATCAATCCAAGAAGAAGATATAACAATTGTGAATATTTATGCACCCAACATAGGAGCACCTCAATACATAAGGCAAATGCTAACAGCCATAAAAGGGGAGATCAATAGCAACACAATAATAGTAGGGGACTTTAACATCCCACTTTCACCAATGGACAGATCATCCAAAATGAAAATAAATAAGGAAACAGAAACTTTAAATGATACATTAAACAAGATGGACTTAATTGATATTTATAGGGCATTCCATCCAAAAACAACAGAATACACCTTCTTCTCAAGTGCTCAGGGAACATTCTCCAGGATAGATCACACCTTGGGTCACAAATCAAGCCTTGGTAAATTTAAGAAAATTGAAATCGTATCAAGTACCTTTTCCACCACAACACTATGAGACTAGATATCAATTACAGGAAAAAAATCTGTAACAAATACAAACACACGGAGGATAAACAATACACTACTAAATAACCAAGAGATCACTGAAGAAATCAAAGAGGAAATCAAAAAATTCCTAGAAACAAGTGACAATGAAAACACGACGATCCAAAACCTATGAGATGCAGCAAAAGCAGTTCTAACAGGGACGTTTATAGCAATACAATCATACCTTAAGAAACAAGAAACATCTCAAATAAACAACCTAACCTTACACCTAAAGCAATTAGAGAAAGAAGAACAAAAAAAACCCAAAGTTAGCAGAAGGAAAGAAATCATAAAGATCAGATCAGAAATAAATGAAAATGAAATGAAGATCAATACAACTAAAGGCTGGTTCTTTGAGAAGATAAACAAAATTGATAAACCACTAGCCAGACTCATCAAGAAAAAAAGGGAGAAGACTCAAATCAACAGAATTAGAAATAAAAAAGGTGAAGTAACAACTGACCCTGCAGAAATACAAAGAATCTTGAGGGCTTACTACAAGCAGCTATATACCACTAAAATGGACAACCTGGGAGAAATGGACAAATTCTTAGAAAAGCACAACCTTCTGAGACTGAACCAGGAAGAAATAAAAAATATAAACAGACCAATCACAAGCACTGAAATTGAAACTATGATTTAAAATCTTCCAACAAACAAAAGCCCAGGACCAGATGGCTTCACAGGCGAATTCTATCAAACATTTAGAGAAGAGCTAACACCTATCCTTCTCAAACTCTTCCAAAATATAGCAGAGGGAGGAACACATGAAAACTCATTCTATGAGGTCACCATCACCCTGATACCAAAACCAGACAAAGATGTTACAAAAAAAGAAAACTACAGACCAATATCACTGATGAACATAGATGCCAAAATCCTCAACAAAATACTAGCAAACAGAATCCAACAACCCATTAAAAGGATCATACACCATGATCAAGTGGGGTTTATCCCAGGAATACAAGGATTCTTCAATATATGAAAATCAATCAATGTGATACACCATATTAACAAACTGAAGGATAAAAACCATATGATAATCTCAATAGATGCAGAAAAAGCTTTTGACAAAATTCAACACCCATTTATGACAAAAACTCTCCAGAAAGTAGGCATAGGGGGAACTTACCTCAACATAATAAAGGCCATATATGAGAAACCCACAGCCAACATTGTTCTCAACGGTGAAAAACTAAAACCATTTCCACTAAGATCAGGAACAACACAAGGTTGCCCACTCACACCACTATTATTCAATATAGTATTGGAAGTTTTAGCCACAGCAATCAGAGAAGAAAAAGAAATAAAAGGAATCCAAATCAGAAAAGAAGAAGTAAAGCTGTCACTGTTTGCAGATAACATGATACTATACATAGAGATGCCTAAAGATGCTACCAGAAAATGACTAGGGCTAATCAATGAATTTGGTAGAGTAGCAGGGTACAAAATTAATGCATAGAAATCTCTTGCATTCCTATACACTAATGATCAAAAATCAGAAAGAGAAATTAAGAAACACTCCCACTTACCATTGCAACAAAAAGAATAAAATAACTAGGAATAAACCTACCTAAGGAGAAAAAAGACCTGTATGCAGAAAACTATAAGACACTGATGAAAGAAATTAAAGATGATACAAACAGATGGAGAGATATATCATGTTCTTGGATTGGAAGAATCAACATTGTGAAAATGACTATAGTACCCAAAGCAATCTACAGATTCAATGCAATCCCTATCAAACTACCACTGGCATTTTTCACAGAACTAGAACAAAAAATTTCACAATTTATATGGAAAAACAAAAGACCCTGAATAGCAAAAACAATCTTGAGAAAGAAAAATGGAGCTGGAGGAATCAGGCTCCCTGACTTCAGACTATAATACAAAGCCACAGTAATCAAGACAGTATGGTACTGGCACAAAAACAGAAATATAGATTAATGGAACAGGATAGAAAGCCCAGAGATAAACCCACGCACATATGGTCACCTTATCTTTGATAAAGGAGACAAGAATATACAGTGGAGAAAAGACAGCCTCTTCAATAAGTGGTGCTGGAAAAACTGGACAGCTACATGTAAAAGAATGAAATTAGAACACCTCCTAACACCACACACAAAAATAAACTCAAAATGGATTAAAGACCTAAATGTAAGACCAGATACTATAAAATTCTTAGAGGAAAACATAGGAAGAACACTCTTTGACATAAATCACAGCAAGATCCTTTTTAACCCACCTCCTACAGAAATGGAAATAAAAACAAAAATAAACAAATGGGACCTAATGAAACTTAAAAGCTTTTGCACAGCAAAGGAAACCATAAACAAGATGAAAAGACAACCCTCAGAATGGGAGAAAATATTTCCAAATGAAGCAACTGATAAAGGGTTAATCTCCAAAATATACAAGCAGCTCATGCAGCTCAATATCAGAAAAACAAACAACCCAATCCAAAAATGGGCAGAAGACCTAAATAGACATTTCTCCAAAGACATACAGATTGCCAACAAACACATGAAAGGATGCTCCAGATCGCTAATCATTAGAGAAATGCAAATCAAAACTGCAATGAGGTATCACCTCACACTGGTCAGAATGGCCATCATTAAAAATCTACAAACATTAAATGCTGGAGAGGGTGTGGATAAAAGGCAACCCTCTTGCACTGTTGGTGGGAATGTTCATTGATACAGTCACTATGGAGAACAGTATGGAGGTTCCTTAAAAAACTAAAACTAGAACTACAATATTACCCAGCAATCCCACTACTGGGCATATACCCTGAGAAAACCATAATTCAAAAATACGGGGCTTCCCTGGTGGCACAGTGGTTGAGAATCTGCCTACGAATGCAGGGGACACGGGTTCAAGCCCTGGCCCAGGAAGATCCCACATGCCGTGGAGCAACTAGGCCCATGAGCCACAACTACTGAGCCTGCGCGTCTGGAGCCTGTGCTCCGCAACAGGAGAGGCCATGACGGTGAGAGGCCCGCGCACCGCGATGAGGAGTGGCCCCCGCTCGCCGCAACTAGAGAAAGCCCTCGCGCAGAAATGAAGACCCAACACAGCCATAAATGAATAAATAAATAAATAAATAAAATTAAAAAAAAAAATACGCATGCACCCCAATGTTCACTGCAGCACTATTTACAATAGCCAGGTCATGGAAGCAACCTAAATGCCCATCAACAGATTACTGGGTAAAGAAGATGTGGTACATATATACAATGGAATATTACTCAGCAATAAGAAGGAAAACTGGGACATTTGCAGAGATGTGGGTGGATCTAGAGACTGTCATACAGAGTGAAGTAAGTCAGAAAGAGGAAAACAAATACCGTATACTAACACATATATATAGAAACTAAAAAAAAAATGGTTCTGATGAACCTAGGGGCGGGACAGGAATAAAGATGCAGATGTAGAGAATGGACCTGAGGACACGGGGAGGGGGAAGGGTAAGCTGGGATGATGTGGGAGAGTAGCGTTGACATATATACACTACCAAATGTAAAATAGATAGCTTGTGGAAAGCAGCTACGTAGCACAGGGAGATCAGCTCTGTGCTTTGTGACCATCTATAGGGGTGGGATAGGGAGGGTGGGAGGGAGGCACAAGAGGGAGGGGATATGGGGATATATGTATACATATAGCTGATTCACTTTGTTATACAGCAGAAACTAACACAACATTGTAAAGCAATTATACTCCAGTAAAGATGTTTGAATAAATAAATAAAAACAGATGAATAAAGAAGATGTAATACATATATGCAATGGAATATTATTCAGCCATAAAAAAAATGAAATAATGCCATTTGCAGTAACATGGATGGACCTAGAGGTTATCATACTAAGTGAAGTAAGTCAGACAAAGACAAATATCATATATCACTTATATGTGGAATCTAAAAAAAAATGATACAAATAAACTTATTTACAAAATAGAAACAGACTCACAGACTTAGAAAGCAAACTTATGGTTACTGAAGGGGAAAGGTTGGGGGGAGGGATAAATTAGTAGTTTGGCTTTAACATACACACACTACTATATATAAAATAGATAATCAACAAGGACCTGCTGTATAGCACAGGGGACTCTACTCAATATCCTGTAATAACCTAAATGGGAAAAGAATCAGAAAAAGAATAGATATATGTATATGTATAACTGAATCACTTTGCTGTACACCCGAAACTAACACAACATTGTAAATCACCTATACTCCAATATAAAATAAAAATGTATAAAAAAAGAAGTGGTACCCAGCTCTTCAGATTAAACAAAGTGATGGGGGACAGGTCATGGAGAGGGTACCCTGAAGTAGCAGGGGCCTCTAAAAAATGGTCATCTGCTTTACTGTGGAAAAATCTGTCCCCAAGAGCCACCATCATTACAGAAGGAAAGTTTGTTGACAACTTGGGCTCCCTCCTGAAATCCCCCTGGACAAGGGGCAAGACACAATAATCAAGAAAAGCCCTATCACTCAGCATCATGGAAAAACACAAGTGTTGGGTCACAAACTATCAGCAAGTATTTGTGGTAAGGAGACTTTTCACATCTAACTTTTCTAAACTTTTTCTAGGTTACAAACCTAAAATTTGATGATACCCCTGACATTCTCCCCAGGGAAATGTTCACATGAACACTCAAATTTACATTCAGTTTCAGAGACTTTAAAGACCTCCTGCTGCTTATGGATGCCAGGTAAGAACCTTTGGAATCGAAGCTAAATCCCTTCGCAGAAATTAAAACATGGTGGGAAAATAGCCATTCACATTTACCATATAAAACAAGGAATTGTTAATACAGAGGGTACAGTGGAACGATGGCCTTTAACACTGCCATATTAGTTTGAGGAGTAAAGGGTCCTTAGAAACAATTCACATCTCATAGCTCTAGCTTGCAAAGTTCTTAGACACCAGAAATAATAATGATAGTCAAAGCAAAGGTCATTTTGTACCAACCACATGCCAGGCCTCTGGCACCAAACTGTTCATTTATTTAACAAGTAGTTATCAAGAATTTTAGTGGTCATTTAAAATAAGTTAATACACAGAGAAAGCTTAAAGGATAGCTTGACATACAGCAAGTACTCAAGATAAGTTAGCTATTATTATTACAGTCAGGAAGTACTAAGGTATTGGGGGTTTAGTAAAAAGGCCCACCAGGGCACCTGACACCACCCCTCCCTGAAAAGTCATTGACCCACTCAAAACATAATAACCAAATATTCCCCTTAAAGCTTATGTTTTGGTTAAGACTGCCAGGAAACTACATTTAGTGCAAAAACCCAAAACTACTGCTGAAACCCGGGATCGAACCAGGGACCTTTAGATCTTCAGTCTAACGCTCTCCCAACTGAGCTATTTCAGCTTGTTCAGGTGACTTCTCCTGAATAACTATAATGGAATAATAGTTGTTTTATAATAATAAAAAAAATCAATACTCAGAGTCAGCTGGAAGTAGGCATTTAACAAATCTTCAGAGATGATGAGGTAAGATCCCTGTTTACAAGCTAGACGTAATAAATAATTTCGATTTTCTCAGTTCTGTGTTTAAATGCCCTGCAATCTGTTTTTTCCATTTAAAAATAAATCATGGACTTTTTTCACGTCCAAAAAATACACGTCTTTACTTGGAATTTCCATCCTAATATATGCTTAATTTCTAGAAAAATGGCAGCTTGGTCCACTTAAAAATTTGATTAAATATCACTTTTTCATAAAAGCAATGTTCCCAGACTTCCCTGGCTGTCCAGTGGTTAAGACTCCATGCTCCCACTTCTGGGGGCACGGGTTGGATCCCTGGTCAGGGAACTAAGATCCCACACACCACATGGCACGGCTGAAGAAAAAAAAAAGCAATGTTCCCATAAGCTCATTAACATAGCCAGGATTGGAAACTAGCTGAAGGCTAAAGCTCCAAAGAGATCACTAAAGTGTAATGCAGACCAAAAAAATATGAACAAGAAAGATGAAATAAACTGAAAAGCTCTGTGGTAATAGAATAACAGGCCTCCAAAGGTACCCAGGTCCTAATGTTACCTGTTGTGGGATCCTGTTGCTCCCTGCTCAAAGAGCTGCTCAAAAATCAGTACTCGAGAGAGAGACAAATGTTGGTAGAAAGGAAAGTTGCTTGTAATCAGAATTCCGGCAATCTGGGGATATGGCGGGCTCAGTGTCCCCCAGAAACCATCTCTGAAGATTCTGCTTGGCCATGAAAGTTTTTAAAGGGAAAAAGGGAGGTAATCTCCATTAATCATTGAGGTGGGGGGTCAGAGTCCTCGCCACCCCCCACTGTGCACAGGCTTGTTGACTTCTTGTGATTTTTCTTTAGATGCTATCTTGTGCACACAGTTTGTTCACGAGATGACTGAAGGGGAAACTAGGAAAAAGATCTGGTTATCTGTTAATTACTTAATCTTCATTTCTACTTCTTTGATCGATGGGAAGAACCAACAGATTAGGCAAGGTGTTGTGTGATCAAAAGATTTGAAAGGTGTGTTAGGGCTGGAGATAAGTAGCGCATGGGGGTCCCTGGTTTAATATTAGTGACAGGACAAAGGGGTGCCTCCTGCGGAGAGCTCTTTCCTGCCAGAAACTGCTTATGAATGGCCCCCTTGTCAGAGCATCATTCCATTTCTATGGGATTATGGGAGAAGGTGGGTCTTCTGTAACTTCTTCATGCTGACATAGGGCGCCGTATTCTTAGAGTAGAAGATGTCAACGTGGGTCTGAAGCATCTCTTTGCTGACCATTGTAGTTGCCCGTTTACATAACCAGGCAGAACAAGCTACAATTATTTTGATGCCTACAAAGAATATTATGAGCATCAGTGTTAATCCCATCCTCTTAAGGCCAGTTCTTGGAACTGTGTTAGCCATAAATTCAGTATTGCTCAAGATGGAGCAGCTTATGTCATGGCTACCGCATCATGCAGTCAGCTTTTTCCCTCTCGTGGCAGTTACAGTATCTGTAAAACAACTCAAGAATGTGCATCAGACACTTGAGTCTGTGACTTTATTGTCCTAATCATTAGCTGCTTGAGGCAGCTCCTTTGTGACTCCGGTAGGCCTGGGAGACTTCAGCTTTTCTATAAACAAGAGACAGGAGACATGAAGAGGCCTTTGTACTTGGAGAGGTCACAGGGTTCTGCTCAGTTCCACTAATCCCCAGACAATACAATATGTTAGGAAACCTGGAAAAGGAGAATCAAGGTTGCAGGTGGAATTGTTTGCTAATCGGTTTACTTTGAGACGAGGAGAGCATCCTGGATCATCTGGGTGGGCCCAACGTAATCACAAGGGTCCTTATAGGTAGAAGAAGGAGGCAGAAGAAAGAACCAGAGACATGGCAGCACAAGAGAAACCCGGCCTGACACTGCTGGATTTGAAGGCGGAAGAGGGCCAGAAGGAATGTGGGCGGCAGCCCCTGGAAGCTGGAAAAGGCAAAAAAACGGATTCTCTCCTGGAGCCTGTACAAAAGAATGCAGCCCTGCCGACACCTTGACTTTAGCCCAGGGAGGCTAATTTTGGTCCTCTCACCTCCAGAACTGTAAGATAATAAATTTGTGTTATTTCAAGTCACGACGTTTGTGGTAGTTTGTTGCAGCAGCAATTGAAAACTAATAGGTTTGTAAAAAAACATATTTATTAGGAAGTTAACTGAATATTGGAATTTTAGAATGTCTAATATTAGAATTTTTAATACCAAATGTGCCTTGGATTATTCTGTAGTTTGAAGGTAAGCTATCTTTGATGACTTAAAGTCTCAGATTCTTTTATCCTAAATAATTTTAAAACCTACAAACTCAATAAATATGGAAGGTAGGGTTGTAGCTAAATTCTGGCATTGATTTTAAATAGATTCTATGTGATTTAAAGTAAGAGACTGAATCTAACACCGTTTTTCTTTGTCGCACAAATTTCTGCATTTCGTAGATAGTTAGGTAAAATTGGCGCAGTAAAAGAATTGGGCAACTGAATTCCCTGGACCTCGTTTTCCTCCATTTCCTCTATAAAATGGAGATAATGTCTGTTATGGACTGAACTGTGTTTTCCCCAAATTCAGATGTCGAGGTCTCAACTCCCAGTATCTCAGTATTCACCTTGTTAAAGAGTGATTGTTAAAATGAGGCCCTTAGGGTAGGACCTTAATCCAATCTGACTGGTGTCCTTATAAGAGGAAGCGACACAGGGGACACTGCTGCACAGAGGGGTGACCATGTGGGGAAAACTGGCAAGAGGGGAACCATCTGCAAGCCAAGGAGGGAGGCCTGAAACAGATCCTCCCACCACGGCCCCCAGAGGAAGCACACCCTGCCTGCACCTCGATCTAGGACTTCAGCCTCCAGAACCATGAGAATTTAAATTCCTGTTGTTAAGGTACCCATTCTGTGCTGTTTTGTCACAGCAACCCTAGCGAATTAATACAATACCCAATTCACAGAGTAAATAAAGAGATCATGTACGTTAAAAGCACTCGGTAAGTATCTAGGGGAAAAGGTATTGGGAGTAATAGAGATGTTGAAACAAAGACAAAATCTTACTTTTTTTCAGATCGTTTTTAAATCTCTAGGATTAACTCTTTGATCCTTTTGTTTTGTCCAGTAAATTTTTATAAAATAAGCACACTTCTGCCCCACAAGTAAAACTCCTAATTAATATTGCACATACTTTGGGGATATACAATATATTTCAAAAAACCAAAGTCATTTATCTGAAATCATTCAGAAAGCCAGGGTCTGATAGTCGGATAATCATTGCAGTCACAATTTCTTTCCACAGCAGCTTGGTGGAAAAACATACTTTTTAATAAGAGAACATTGCTTCAGCTGCTTCTTAGGCACATTTAAATCAGTTATTTAGATCATTCCTAAATGTTTCTTTGGAAGATAAAAGCAAAGCATTCTAAGTCAGGATACATTCAAGTTGTGGATTTCAGACTCTAGAATTTGAGAGACTTAAACCCTTTGAATCAAAAAGGAAATAATGACAGAAATGTTTTTAGTAAACCTCTGAATATTGAGGAAAAACAGCTTTTACCAAAATGAAACAACCACCCCCCCACCAAAAAAATCTCAGAATTATAGGCCACTGGTATTTAAATCAAATCTTATCCTTAAGTCTGTGACATTTTCTTGAACAGCTTTGCTCTTATGGGCCTGTTTCCCACAAGCGATTTTCCTCTGGACAACAATGGCGGACTTACCCCTCCTCAGGATAAGCCATGGTGGTGTTACACTTATAATAACCACTGTGTCTTGGATGTCTTTTCAAATTAGTTTTCTTCTCATATGCATCCACAGAGACTCGCCCTCTCCTATGCAGTTCTCCATTCCTTTTATCCCAAAGCCAAGTGAAACATTGGCTCTAGGATGAAAGAATCTGAGACTTAAACTTATCAATTATGACACATTTTCAGTCTACAGAATTCACTCACAGCACATTGGGTATCAGAAATTCTGATATTAACTAATAAATACTCTTCCCAAAGCCTGCCTTCATGTACTTCACATTCCTGTTCATGTTCTTCAAGTTCATCAGTCCCCCATAGGGGTCTCCTGGGAGTCTTGGCCAGTTTGTGCACGCTGGTCCAGGCAGTGGTGGTTGCATGAGCCCAGCCTTGCAAGGAAGGCACTGTCCACTGCAGTCTTGAGCCTTGGTCAGTATGACTGCTCACACTAGGGACACAGCTGCCATGGCCCCATCTGCTTCCGGGCCCAGGCACTGAGACTCATGACCTTGCAGGTTCATCAGATCCCACTGACTTGGTAGTCTGGCTGTGACCCCAACTCTAAGAGTAGACCAAGAGGGACCGGAACTGTCTGGGCTCCTGGGCCCTAAGCTTCAAAGTTTGAACCATGTGTTGCTGACGCATTCCCTGATCTGCACTGGAATCTGATTCTGGGTTCGGATCTCCTTCGCACTAGGCATCCCAGACTTCCCCAGAATAGAATGTACTCCTAGAAATCAGAAGTACTTTTTAGAAGTTGCATTTATAATTATGGGTTTCTAGATTCCCTGTGGATTTGTCATACTAGATGCAGGTTTGGACAAGGTGAACCTGACAGATATAGTTTTGAAACCGTGTCCTTCACACTGTGGAACAAACTGTCCCTTGGACTCAGAACACATGTTTAACCCCAATTAGCTATGGTGAAACCTTAAAATCAAACATTTCTGGGCTTCAGTTTCCTAACAAGATGTTCTCTAAGATCCCTGTCTGGACCAGCTTCTAGGAATCCATGGGGCATTAGCCACCTGCTAAGCCAGAAGAGATGGGGGTGGGCAAGGGGTTGTTATCATTTTCAGGGATCAACCATGAGAACTCAAGGTAGCGCCCCCCAGCCCTGAAAGATTTGGTGCACTTCTACAAAAAGCCTTCATCCCCCAGTAACACTTACTCTGGGTATGTTTCTCTGTTGCTGACTCACCATTGGCAGACCGTGTACTTTAAGCTAATTTCTTATTAGAGGTGTTAGATTTACACCCACGCATTCACAGTTGATGGGACTAGAAGTTCCCTCATGGCACAAAGCAGAGCATCTCTCATGTGCTCTGAATTTCATAAAAATGAGCCTCTAGGAGGCTCTGTAAGACCCTGGTTCCCAATATATCAAGTCAAGTGTTAAGGAATTCCCCAAAAAGATGGCTAGAAACTATGGTTTAAATAGCAACGTAAGTTAAAAACTGCTGTCACCCAGAGGGTTTTCATTGGTCGTGACAGTGTTCTAAAAACACTGCAAAGCTTTAAAAACAAAATAAGAAGCAACTTCATCTGATTAAAGGAAAAGGCTGCCCATTATGCTTCTGCCCTGTTAGACACCAGAGTGATTGGTTAGAACAGTCACGCTGCGAAGTGCTTTGAAAATGGTCTTCTAACGCACTGGGTTTTGTTTTGCTTTGCTTTGTTTCTCCTGTTGTAGACTTTCTTTACCTAAATTTTGTGAGTCTTTAAGTCACTGCTAACTTGTCCTAACTACCTCTAACTTGTTGATCCAGCCGATTATAGCAACCAGGTTACTTCATGAGTCTCCCCAAAAAAAGACAGCAATCCACCTTTCTGTCAAGACATAGAACCTTCGATTTGACCTTTGGTGACTGTCAGATGACCTTTGCCGTCTAGAGAACAATGTTTCAGAAAATGGCCTCCCAGACCCCTCTCCCTCCTCCTCCCCCACCACTGGTAAATTTTATTATGAAAGTAATTGTTGGAAAACCAAAGGAGGGACAAAACTGTGAGTAATGGTTGACAAAGTCTGAACATGAGCTTTCTAGTCTATGTCTCAGGTCCCTTCACAGCTAGCGAAACTCTCATTTTCCGAAGTAGGTCCTCAGACCGTTCCAGAAGTGCCCCTTGACCTTTCTTTAACATTTAAAAGAAGAAACTGCTTCTTAATCCCTACCTTTTTTTCTTCTTGATCCTACAACCCCCTAAAGTATAGCCTTTTCAGGGCTACCTCCCAAGACAGATATGTGACCACCCTTCAAGGAAACAGTGAGAACCATTACTTTTCATCCTTTAATTATATCTTGTTTTCTTCTATTTCCTCTCTTCTATAGAATGCTCCTATTTTCTGATAGGAACCTCTTTTCCTCCCTTTTAAAGCCAAACTCAAAGCAATCAACCATTCATAAGAGTTTCACTTTCAAGAGGAAAAACTATCTCAAGGTTAAAAGATACTTGTACTCAGTTCCTGAGGCTCTCCTAGAACCACGTCATGGGTTCAGTAGCCCAAAGTCTTCCGTCCAATAGCTAAGAGGAATACTGTGCAGGCTAGTGTCCAGGGTTATCCCTCCACCCTTGGCGCTTGCTCCTTCTTCAGGGGACTTTCAGGTACCCTGGAATGTACCTGCTCCCACTGTCCTCCTTGAGCTTCCTGCTGTGGAATCCAACATGTCTCTCTCTGATCTCCACCCCAACCCAGCTGAAAAGTATCGGTTGAGAATGGGACCTTACACGATGGTGATAAACTATCAGAATTCTGTGGCAGTGCTAAACCTCAGTAAGTTACCTGTAAGCAGTAGGCCTGAACTTAAGACCATGTTAGTAATGGTGGAAAATTCAAATTCATGGCAGGTTTTCAGACTGACATGTCACAAGACTCTCCTCTGCATTCTCATGCACAAACCTTCACTTACTTGAAATCATTTGTCAACTTATCATTGTTTTCTGGGCTTTTCAGCATTTCCACCATGACACTGGAAACTGGTCTCACCATTTCTGGGCATTTGCTATTCTATGCAGCCAGAGAATTTTGAATGACTTCAAGGTATTCTAGGATATAGGGAAAAAATTATACAAGGTGGTTTAATATGATTTAATTTTGGTAGTTCAGAAACCAGAATACCAGAACAATGTAATTCTTTTAAGTTCTCTGTGACCTCCTTTTTAATACAGAGATCTAGAAATTGAAAAATTAAATGATTTTGTCAGGATGGAACAAAAAGTCAATGTTAGAGCAGAGAAGTACAGCTGTATTCTGCCAGTCTTGATCTATTAATCAACTAGGACCCAGCTCTGCTGTCTAAAAGAGGCAAAAGAATAAAAATCCAATTCAGGGGTTTTATAGACTTAGAAGAGAATAAGCATATAGCGCGACTAGAGAAACTGGAAATAGTGTGCTATTTAATACTTGTTCACCACTGAAATATTTGAATATTACAACAAATTCTGCCTAAAGGACAATCTGAGGTTACTTTTTTCAGAAGTATCTATCTGGTTAGAAATTTTATGCCTTTCCCAGTTTAATATGCATGATAGGTGTTTAGTCACCTACAGCCCAATATCCCAAGACAGTAATTGTACATAATTTACGAAAAAATAGTTAATTATCACAGGTTATAGAAAAGAAAAGAATTAAAAGATAACTCTGAAATTAGAAAATGACACCTATCAAAAGTATGAGTTTTCTTTCATTATTTTGGAAATCCTGGAATATGATTTACTTCACTATCAAGTCACAATTGAGATAACCCATTTCAAAGCCAATCCAGTCAGTTACCTTTAGAAATGGATAAATAACTATTAACTGTGTATGGCCTGGGTATCTCTCAGGAAACTGTATCACATGGTGGGACTGGGGGCAGATACAGCTCAAGTTGGATGACCCTGTGGGTGATCAACTGATTTATCAAGTGATTAACCCACCTACAGAAATATTTTTCTACATTAAATGTTTAATACCATTAAAGTAAATTTTTGCTTGGCTTGGTACACCAACAGACTCAGGTATTTTATTCTTAACCACACTACAAGGGATCCTGAGTAAGAACCACCAAATATGACCCATATATTGTTGGTGAACCCTTATCTTGTCTGCCATGATGGTTTGGAAATTGGCAAGATCAGCCAAGGCTTGCTTGCCTGCTGCTGAGGTAGTGTAATAGGAAAGAACCTTTGTATTCTATTAGAAGTTAATCACTAAAGGGATGTTGCCTACAAGCTTAAGTTATACATAATGGCCCATCTCTGGGAACCCTGCCTCCCAGGTAATGGAAGTGTTAAACTAAAGTATCTTTAAGTCATTGGAAACCTCCTGACCAGGCCCGCCTGTGAATGACTGCAGGGAGGAAGAAATTAACATATCCCCTCTGGAGGCTGAACAGAACCAGGAAATGTTTTACTTTACTCCCTCCCCTTTTAGTATAAAAGAAGCCTGAATTCTAACTCAGGTAAGATGGTTCTTTGGGACACTAGTCCACCATCTTCTCCGTCTGCTGGCTTTCCCAATAAAGTCACTATTCCTTGCCCCAACAACTTGTCTCTAGGTTTATTGGCCTGTTGTGCAGCAAGCAGGACGAGCTTGGATTTGGTAACAGTAGTGGAGGCTGTTAGGTCTCCAGCGTTAAAGCATAAACACACTTTGCTTATGACAACAGTTAGAGCAGATGTGCTACTTAATACATGCTTGACTATGAGGCCAAAATGCAAATATTGAGAGCATATTGAGATTTTCCCCCCGTTTCTGCTTTAAATATTTCAATGAAGGTGAGCAAAAGGACATTTTTATTAATACTGACACATAAATGCAGGCAGCAGAAAGCAGGAAGAGCTACCATTTCTCAAGTCTCGTTTTGAGTATGTCTTCCCATCCTGGGCACTGGATGTGAACCCCAGATACGCTCCCATCACAAGATGGTTTTTCCTCATGCACTCTGCACACAGTACCAGGGCAACTGACTTATCAGCCTGACTCCAAGGGTAGCTCTTATTTGAAAGAGATAAGCTGGCATTGCTTCACTGTTTTCTAAGAATTTAGAAAATCCATGGTTAATTGTGTGGAGGGTATTTTCTAGTCTTTCTGGTTTGCCTGCGACACCCAGATAAAGCCAACATGAGCTTGAATTTCCTAAGTTATAAAGGACCCAAATAACAATTACCATCAAGCTGTTTTTCAGTAGGGTTTTCTATAAGCCTCAGGAAGTCTGTTGTTTGCGTTAAGGTTGTTTTTAATCCTCAACATCAGAAGAAACAAATTCACCCTCCACTTGCTAGACATACTAATTTCAAGCAGCATAATACCCCAAGTGTCTGAATGCAGATATCAAAAAAATGTGCTAAAGACATAAAGAAACAATTCACAAAGAAGAAATGCAGCCAATGAATATATGAAAAAAATTTAGTCCTACTAATAATCATAAAAATGCAAATATAGTGATGATTGTTTTTCTCCTATCAAACTGTCAAATATTTTGTTTCAATGATAATATTAAATGTTGGCAAGAGCTAGATGAGGCAGACACACTTGTGCAATATTGGAGAGAATAAACTAGAAACACATTTCTGGGGAGCATATTGGCCACTTATATCAAGGACCTTACAGAAAGTAAAAGAGCTTTTGACTCATTTCACTACTAGGGGCTGTAACAGGGAGTGCTAGGTGGACCCAAATATCCATTCTCCCCTTCTCTTAGAAAAGAAAGTTCAGCTAGACTCACAGAATTGAGGCTGCATTTCCAGAAACAACAATGTCACTGAAGGAAAAATAGTATATAAAACCTAAAACACAGTTTGACTCTGTTTGGAGAAAAAAAACAACAACTATATATTGTTGACCTAAAACAAATAGACTGCCAGTTATTTTGCCAGCAAAAAATGGATTTATTTGGGATTAGCAAAGAATTGCAATTTGGGTTCTACAACCATGGTGAGCCACGTGCAAAAACAGAATTCTTTTATAAAGGGAAAAGGAAGTTGGGAGGGAGATAGTAAACAAAGAGTCCATGGCTTTTCATTGGCTAAGTAGTGACTGTCTCTCATTGGCTGAGCTCTTGCCAGGCATGAGAGCTCCCCCTTCTAGCTTCTCAACACTATTTTGAATTGAGGTTTATATATTTATAAACGTCAATTATATATTGTAATATATATATTATAATATTTAACCATAGAGGACCTAATGAAACTTAAAAGCTTTTGCACAGCAAAGGAAACCATAAACAAGACAAAAAGACAACCCTCAGAATGGGAGAAAATATTTGCAAATGAAGCAACTGACAAAGGATTAATCTCCAAGATTTACAAGCAGCTCATGCAGCTCAATAACAAAAAAACAAACAACCCAATCCAAAAATGGGCAGAAGACCTAAATAGACATTTCTCCAAAGAAGATATACAGATTGCCAACAGACACATGAAAGAATGCTCAACATCATTAATCATTAGAGAAATGCAAATCAAAACTACAATGAGATATCATCTCACACCGGTCAGAATGGCCATCATCAAAAAATCTAGAAACAATAAATGCTGAAGAGGGTGTGGAGAAAAGGGAACCCTCTTGTACTGTTGGTGGGAATGTAAATTGATACAGCCACTATGGAGAACAGTATGGAGGTTCCTTAAAAAACTACAAATAGAACTACCATACGACCCAGCAATCCCTCTACTGGGCATATACCCTGAGAAAACCATAATTCAAAAAGAGTCATGTACCAATATGTTCATTGCAGCTCTATTTACAATAGCCAGGACATGGAAGCAACCTAAGTGTCCATCATCAGATGAATGGATAAAGAAGATGTGGCACATATATACAATGGAATATTACTCAGCCATAAAAAGAAACGAAATGGAGGTATTTGTAGTGAGGTGGATGGAGTTAGAGTCTGTCATACAGAGTGAAGTAAGTCAGAAAGAGAAAAACAAATACAGTATGCTAACACATATATATGGAATCTAAGGGAAAATAAAGGTCATGAAGAACCTAGTGGCAAGACGTGAATAAAGACACAGACCTACTAGAGAATGGACTTGAGGATATGGGGAGGGGGAGGGGTAAGATGTGACAGGGTGAGAGAGTGGCATGGACATATATACACTACCAAAGGTAAAATAGATAGCTAGTGGGAAGCAACCGCATAGCACAGGGAGATCAGCTCGGTGCTTTGTGACCACCTAGAGGGGTGGGATAGGGAGGGTGGGAGGGAGGGAGGTGCAAGGGGGAAGAGATATGGGAACATATGTATATGTATAACTGATTCACTTTGTTATAAAGCAGAAACTAACACACCATTGTAAAGCAATTATACTCCAATAAAGATGTTTAAAAAAAGAAAAAAAGAAAAATTATTTCAAAAATAGTGATATCCTAATCCCTATCAGCCTTCAGTTTCCATTCGAGATAGAACAATACCCTGAATAAATGATGAGGAGCGGTGTCACGCTGATACCCACCAGGGTTCTTGGCCTTCCCCAGTCAATAGACTTTGACTAGAGGCCAGACAAGAAATTCAGGCAAGGCTTTACTGGGGCTCCTGGGGCCGCAGGAGGGAATGAGAACAAAAAACAGGGTCCCTGGCTCACTCCCCAAGGGGGGAGAGCTGGTTCCTTACATGGGGTGAGGGTAGGGGTGTGTCCAGAGGCCAGGCCGGAGGGGTAGCTTAGGTGGTTTGCCCACCCATTTGGTAGTGTTGAGTGCAGGGGGCATGCGAAGTACCCTGCTTTTGCCCCCGACACCCTGTTTTTTGCTCCCAGCTCTTCAGAAGTGGCAGGGGTTTTTTTGTATCTTTTGTATCTTGTTGTCTAGAATTTGCCCCAACTGCATGTGCACACCATTATTTTTTGTCCCTTATAGTTTCTTTGTATTTTATTACTCACAGAGACATTTATCCAGGGGCAAATGTTGCAGCAAAGCATCCCAGGTCCAAGCCTGTCTCAATGCTGCTCAGGGGTCATTCTGTGAAGTCACATTTAAAGGACAATTTAACAACCTACAGTAATTAAAACCCACAGTAATTAAAAGAGAATTCTATTCTTAGCAGGCGAACCGCAAAGCACATTAATGAGGATAAAACTCATGACCCACCTTTGCCCCTTCTGTTCTTCCTTATTCTGCTTGGGAAACTCTCACAAGCCAAACCCTCATACTCCCTTCTTAGCCCCAGTTCAAGGACCTTATTTTCCTTTTCTCCAAAATATTTTGTTTATGTATTTCAACCTAATCTCTTTCCCTGCTAACTTGGTGTTCTCCTCTTCAGTGATTAGAAGGTAGGGTGGACACAGGGGAGGAAGGGACCCAGCAAATATAGGATTTTCTGTAGCAAATGGGGAAAGAAGGAGTGCCGTAAACACTGAAGGCGTATAAGTTTTGTCCCAGCAAATAAAGAGCAACTCCACCCCAAAACAATTTATTGGATCCCTTTGATGTGTTACAGGTTAATTGAATTCAGAGTCAATGGTTATTTCTGACCTTGTCAAATACAGGCTGTGACTTCGGTCAATACAATTAGTACCTCCATTTTTGAAAAGTGTTTCAGGACCATACAGAGAATCTATATCAATATTCCAACAACACCCACAGACAGATCACAGTTTCTAATGAAGAAAGGTATAGCTCACGAAATTACCAGACTGTCACCCCATCACGAAAAAGTCAGTGACTTAGAATTCCAAAAGCACATTTTTTGAAGCTAGAAAGAGACCTTTGCTATTAACATAAAGTTATTAATAGCTTTTCACTGTTAAAGGGTACCAAGAATTATGACTTTCATAAGAAAGATATCATTTCACTGACATGAACAGCATTCTCGGGGCTGTTAAAAGCAATGCATGCTCCTTTTAAAATGAGAGGAAAGACTTTGCATCCAATTTTCAATATTTTTAAAACTTTTAGAAACACTTTATAATTCTTTGTTTGGTTTCATATAATGATAATAATTATAAGAAAGTTTTTTTTAAAAATCACACTTTTCCACTGCACGATACGCATAATACTAGGTGGGAAGAGTAAGACATTGAAGAACAACCAGGTCTTTTATCCTGCCGCGGCACTGTCACTGTAAAACAAATCTTGGCATTACACTTAACAATGACAAACTGTTTTTAATAAAATGGTCACTACTGCCTCTGAGTGGTGGTTATTTTAAGAGTTTAAATTTCATTAATTTTAAGTCCTCTCAGCCAAATAAAAGAGAATTTTGAGACTGACAAAGTATATATCTTTTCAAGTTTATATTCTGAATACGAGGTTATAGCTTAAGAACAGGAAGAGTCTATTTTATTTAGAGCAAGAGAGTACAAAAATCTCATAAACGTACACAGTTGGCAGGCTTTGTCCATAAAATCTGTGTTCCACAAGGAAGCAGAGGGCTCCCATGTCTCAGTGCCTTTCATCCGGGTAATGCTCTTGACATCCATGTTTTACCTGGCAGCACTGTCACCTCCAGTCATTAGATGTGCTGGGCCACCAGGTTTATGGAAGTCATCATCCATTAAATGCTTCTGTGGCAAGAAGAGCTTTATTTTAAATCATCAACGCATCACAATTGGGATTTGTCTGTTTGCTGTTTCTAACAGTAGAGTGGTAGTACCATTTAGTTTGTCAAAAATAAAGATTTGGTTGATGGTTCTGAGGACTGATGTAAGCAAGTGACATTGCAAGTCGCTGTTCTTACAAACTGCAGGTACTTTTTGACAATTAGCAGCCAACAATATAGTTTGCTCAAATCAGACCTAACAGAATTAGCATATTAGATTTTGGATTATATGATGTTGAAAGGTGCCTCTACCATCTTTTTCACTCTGAAACGAACCAAATGCACAAAAAAGGATAAAAAGAAATGGCAACTCATTCTCTGAGGAAAATAGAAAACACTAAAAATCCAAATCATGGAGAGAGCTGGGAATTTTGGGAAGAGCTGGCAAAGCACAAACTTCTCCAAAGTGATGAAACATCCACGGGACAAGCCAATGACCTCTAGCGTGATACAAAATGATCTGTGAGGGTGGACCCGGCTGGGGGATGCAGACGCCCCCTTGAACCCCACTTGACACCATAGAGTGAAACAGGTAAGAGCGGTAATAAATAAATGAGGCATTCAACCCAGCTATTTAGACAAACATAAACAAAGTGGCTCCAAAAGAAGTAATAAAGATAAAAGCAGAAGTCAATGAGACTGAAAAATGATAGAACTAGAAGAATAAAACCAACATCTTGCTCTCTAAAAATAAAATGAAAATTTTAAAAACCCAGATGAACTGTTATCTAATCTAGTAGTTCTCAACACGGGCAATTTTGCCCCACCCTCACCCCCAGCAGACATTTGGCAATGTTTGGAGATATTTTAGCTGCCACAACTGGGGTGAAAAGGGGTTGCTACTGGTATCTGGTGAGTCAAGTTCAGGAACGCTGCAGAGCGCACTACAATATCAGGCAGTCTCCAACAGCAAAGAATCGTTGGGCCCCAAATGGCAGTAGTGCCAAGGCTGAGAAACCCTAATCTAATCTAATCAAGAAAAGGGGTAAAAAAGTACATATAAATAAAATAAGAATGAGAATAGAGAAATAATCTCTCAAAGGCATTCAAAAAATTCTAGAGCAGTTTACTCAAATCTAAGCAAATAATTTTGTGAATTTGTATGTAATTCATGATTGTGTCAGAAAATACACATTATTAAAAGACACTGCAGAAAAGATAGAACTTCTAGACAAATTATCATAGAAGGAATAGAGAAAGTTGAAAGAAAAGAGAGAATGAAAGAGAAATACAGTTGACCCTTGAACAGATCATTTTCATGTTATTTATTTATTTTATTATTTATTTATTTATTTGGCTGCCTCGGGTCTTTGTTGTGCACACAGTATCTTTTGTTGTGTCGTGCGGGCTTCTCTCTAGTTGTGGCACGCATGCTCAGTAGTTGCAGCGCGTGGGCTTACTTGTCCCACAGCACATGGGATCTTACTTCCCTGACCAGGGATCGAACCTGCTTTCCCTGCATTGGAAGGCAGATTCTTAACCACTGGACCACCAGGGAAGTCCCTTCATGTTATTTAAATAGCTCCAGAGCATAGAGTATGGAGGAAGTCTTCCCTTTTTTAAAAAAATTGGAATTACATATGATATCAAAACCTGACAAAGAAAATCCATGAAAAAGAAAATTACAAGGGAATTTCAGTAATAAATATCAATGTAATAAAACAAACTATTAGCCAGAAGATTCTATCAGCACTTTAAAGCGATAATACATGATGCCAGGTGGGATGCATATTAGTGATGGAAGTTTCAATGTTAGGAAATCTAATGTAATTTACCATTTTATAATTATCAGTTTAATAAATCATAAAATTATATGATCATCTTCATTATTTCCAAAAGACATTTGATAAAATTCAACAACTATCCTTTAAAAAAGGAATACATAGGTACCTTATATCATGATTTTATGCACCATATAATATCTATAAGATATACACCCATACATTAATATGTAGTTACACTTAGTTAATTATAAATGTATGTATTTAAGAAAAAACATATGTTTTTTCTTAATATCACCATGAAGAAGAGAAAGCCTCTTTCTCAAGACAGGCCATTCCAAATATTTCATAGTCCAGGATACAAAGGTTACTCCAGAAATGAGCACACAGCACAAACAGAACCAAGTGACTTCTCTCACCTGGAACTGTGGTTTATTCTTGGAAAGAGGAGTTTTCTGCTATGGAGTGTCATTGATATGAATTTGGATTTGTGACAGCAGAGCCTGACCTTCAGAGATGTGCAGAATTCAGTCAGATGTGCTCACAAAACTATAAAATTTTTGTCCTGCTAGGTAAGAAGGATATGAAAAGAATTTAGAAGAGAATCAAAGAATTAACAGTTGAATCCAGTCAAATGCTGAAAGCATCCGGTCAGGGGCTTATAGTCTCAAACCTGATTTCAGAATTAAATAATGTGTACAGTAATTTGAGAACGGCTGCGAGGCCACCCCATTTGACAAGCATGGACTCAAAGTCCCTGTTGGCTCAGTGGCCCTTAAAGAGGGCTCTGTTTGTCCCTTTTGGCGAAAAATACCCGCCCCCAGCATGTTACTCCAGATCTTATGTCCTGACCAAGACTTCCGGTTGCATGCAACTTCATCACATATGGAGATAAAAACAATCTGTGCACATTGGATATTTTAAGCACTGGTAATGCTTAGGAGAATTTGAGTACTTAACAGGTTAATCCAGTCATTCCAATGAAAAAGCTCATTTGGTAATTGACTTAAACGAGTTTTTCAGGTGAAAGGAATAAGAGAAGTTGACTAAGGTTGTAAACAGTATGAGAACATTTAAGAGAATTTATGATTCTCCATATGAACAATTTTAATGTATTTGACTTATCAGAACATCTAAGTACTTGGGAAGGTTAGTTTGTTAAACTAAGATTTTGAAGGACTTCAAAGAAAATTGAACATATTAAATTTACAAATAAAGTTTAAATATTTAAGAGAATTTTATTAGATTACAAAAGCACCCTTAAAAGTGACTGTTAACATTTGCTAGGTTTATAAATAGGTAAGGTCTGTAATTTAATTTTTAAAGTACAAAGAAGAATTAGGTTTCTAAATTTGTCACTTACTAAAGACAAGTAGAAAGGACTTGATAACTTATTAAAGTTACAAATTTTAGCAAAGTCAAATTTTGACTTACTACAGTCAAATAATAATTTTGTGTATGCCGATTAGACTCTGAGTAACCTTGAGTACAGACGCCACCCTCAGTGACACCAAAACACTCCCTTTGACCTGGAGATCACAAGCATCCATTAGCTTGGAGAGCCCAGGGTTGGTCTCTCTTACTGTCAAGAGGAAGCCTGTCCCACAGCAAGGCAAAGCCAGAAGCAAGAGATGAAAAGACAGCCTCTTTCTCTGTGTCTCTCCCTGCCTGAAGCCTGACCTCCCTGAACTTTCACGAGCCAATACAGTCCTCCTTTATCCTTAAATTAATTTGAGTTGAGCTTCTCTTGCTTGCAAATAGAAGCATACTGTCTCTGGTGTTTGCAGCTCAGAGCTTCTCCCATCTTGTGACCTTTTCATCTTCTCTCCCAGCTTTGAAATTGACAGCTCATGTTAGGGTTACAAATATTTAACTTTCTGTGTTAGCTTATTTAGACACAGATAAATTGTTTTTAGTCCATTTTTAATGTGACTAGAAAAGAATCAGGTTAAGGTATAGCACTTTTAGTATATTGATGGGACTCCTACAAGTGAGAGGGGAAAAAAGACAAGACACCCAATAGGAAAATGGACAGAGAATAGTAATCTGCAATTCACAAAAGAAAACTGACCCCTCACTAGCAACAGAGAAGTGCAAATTAAAACAACCCTGAGAACTCACAGATACAGAGAACATACTAGTGGTTACCAATGGGGAGAGGGAAGAGGGAAGGGGCAATACAGGGGTAGGGGATTAAGAGGTACAAATTATTAGGTATAAAATGAGCTACAATGATACATTGTACAACACAGGGAATACAGCTAATATTTTATAATAACTATAAATGAAGTATAACCTTTAAAAATTGTGAATCACTCTATTGTACACTTGTAATTTATATAATATTGTACATCAACTATACTTCAAAAAAAACCACACAGGAAAAAACTAAAACAACCCTGAGATGCTATTTTTACCCATCAGATAGTCAAAAATTCAGAATTTCAATAAAATCATTTGTTGGTAGGGATGTGGAAAAACAAGAACCCTTACGCATTGCTGGTGGGACCATAGCTTGTGTGTTCATTTGGAGAGCAATCTGGCAGGATTTTGTGAAACTGAGAAACCTGTACCTTCAGACACAGCTTTTCTACTCCTGAGTCTACTTCCCAGAAAAATTTTCTCATAGATGCACTGGGGCTTCTAGGAGTTAGAGACCATGAACTTGTCCATAAAAAAGGGAACAGATAAGTAAAATGTGCACCATGCATAGAGATTGCTGAACAGAAGGAAGGAAGGAGCTAGCTGTGCATATAACACCAAGGACAGATCTCAAAACCTCATGTTGATTGAAAAAAGAAAGTAAGGAACAGAATTGATTTAGGGCATGATAACATTTAAGTACATTTTCTAAAACAGAAAGCAATACATATGTTTCTTATGAACATACATGTAAAGAAACTTACAAAATCATTTGGAAAGGTATATAGTAAATACACCAGACACAGGAGGGGAATAATATTAGGAACCAGGAGTGAAGAGAGAGGAAAATAAAATAAAATCGTAAAAGAGAGGCTGCAGCATAGAATGAGGGTGATTATATGCCATGAAATTAGTATGATCAGCTCAATTCTATGCATCTAAAAAATCTTCATGATCGTAATTTGGAATTGAACGAGGTAAAAGCAAAGCCAAGAGAAATAACATAATATTTCCCCCAAAGGAAATGTGGGCACACAAACTCAACAGAATAGCCGGCAAGCAAAGCAATTTTTCATGGATGCTAACAATAGAGTAAGTTTATGAAAGAATATTCTGTGGCCATGACAGAGGAGAAATAGAGCTCCAAATTACATAGAAACTATGATTGCAACTACATGAAAAGGAGAAAAATGCATGAGAGCACAGGGATATAGGAACAGTTATGTAAGGAGGGGGAATTATGAGTAAAATTTCCTGTAGTAAAAAAAATATTAAAATATTTTTGAAAATAAGACATTCTGTAGAGCACAGGGAACTGTACTCAATACTCTGTAATGACCTATATGGGAAATGAATCTAAAAAAGAGTGGATATATGTATGTGGATAACGGATTCACTTTGCTGTGCAGCAGAAAGTAACACAACATTGTAAATCAACTATACTCCAGTAAAAATTTTAAAAATAAAAAAAATAAAAATCCCAAATTCCAAAAAATAATGATAAAAGAAAATAAGACATTAACAGAATATACGAATAGATATCAAAGACGAGAACCACATTACAACTGGCCTTCTTGGAAGACAATTATTTCTTTCGGCTTGCTTGTTTTCTTATTTGTTTTTAAAATTGTACTAGCTGGTCTTCTACCACATGCCCCAAGCAACGATGCTGAAAAAGACCTCAGAAGAGATAGGGAGGGAAGAGATATGGGAACATATGTATATATATAACTGATTCACTTTGTTATAAAGCAGAAACTAACACACCATTGTAAAGCAATTATACTCCAATAAAGATGTTTAAATAAATGAATAAATAAATAAATAAAAATTAAAAGTCACTAGGAGAAAAAAAAAAAGAAGAGATGGGGAGAAATTCCACAAAGTGTTGACATCTGTTAGATGCAGCTACAGGGGTATCCACGATGTTATTTTCTGTACTCTTTTGCATTTTTGAAATATTTCTTAGTTAAAAGTAAAAACATAACAATGAGATAGGATGCAAAATGCCTGGCTCAGAACCTGGCCTGGAGGAGGCATGTAGAAAACTTTGGTTCCCCTCCCCATCTGTGCTTCTGTTGCTCCCCAATCTCTGTGGACCCCTCCGCAAGGCCTCAGGCTTACGCCACCCTTCACCGGTCACCACCTGCCCTGCTTATGGATTTTTACGTGTTGCAAGACTTACCCGTTGCCATCGCTTAAATGGTCAGACTTTGGCTGGAACCACTGGTCCTTTTCATCCTTCGCAGTTGATGGTGGAGGAGACCTATCTGTCTGGGGAGGAAGCTCCGGGCAGAGGAACAGAAGAGGAGCAGCAACGAGTGCAGCAGTCACCCAGGAGCTCGGCCCTCACTGTCCCCCTTGGAACAGCGTTGGACCCGTTGCTCCATCTACTACCCCGATACAGGTTCCCCAGGCATTGGCACTTTGTCCTTGGCCCCTGGACCTTCTTGATGTCAACAGTTTAAGATGCCTCTAACCACCACCCTGTGATTTAGGGGACATTCTAGTAAAAAGGGTCTAAATGTGCGAGAGGGTGACATCTAGAACTTTCCCACCAGCAAGAGCCAAAGCTGCCTTATAGTGGCCTCTCACTTGTTCTGCTGGGAAGGAGACCCCTGGTCTGTGGCTCTGAGGGCTGCAGGAGCCCTTGAGGGCAGGTGCCAGGGTGAGAGCAGGAGAGAAGTGCCTCCATTGCCTTCTACTGAGCAGTTTCCTTGACTTTTTTCCTGGGCCTGTGAACAACCCTGCCTCTCTGTTGTCTCCTGCTAGATACCCCTAAACTCCAAACAGAAAGTGACAAGACGCCAATGACAGCACCATGAGCCCAGGATTGCACTAAGTGTGACCATCCTGCTGGAATCCAGGGCTTCTGAGCCTTGAGTCTTCATGTCATCCTTCAGGTGGCCCTGGTCCTACTGATATCGGTCCCTTGTCAGCTTCTCCTCCTCCTCCTCCTCCTCCTCCTCATTCTTCATTATCTATCTGATTATCAACCACAAACACTACTGAGTTCCTACAAAATTTCCAGGGCTTCCTTGAGAGCTAAAGGCTGTTGGTAGTCTCCCCACCACCGAAAGAGCTTCCAATGTAGTTGGGAGAATAAGAACTACATGAACTGTTGTAAAAGCAATGCGTGTACCTGTGCCGAGTATGAAGTGGGAGTGGTGATGCCTGAGTCTTAGGGCATCCAGAGCCTCCTTGGACAGTCCCGGAGAGACGTGTCCACTCAGCATTTCCTAACCAGACAGGAATCCAGTGCAGGCCTTCAGAAAGATTGAATAGTCAGTAAGAAAGGTCAAAGGTTCAGGTGGTAATGGAGGCTTTTTTTTTTTTTTTTTTAAAGGTTTGGCTTTTTTTTTTTAATTAATTAATTTATTTTTTTTTTTTTTTTTTTTTTTTTTTTTTAGAAATTTCATGTAATGTCTGAAACATTTATATTAACATAATTAATTAATTTATTAATTAATTAATAATTTATTTATTTATAAATTAATTTATTTATTTATTAATTTATAAATAATTAATTTATTTATTTATTTTTGGCTGTGTTGCGTCTTCGTTTCTGTGTGAGGGGTTTCTCTAGTTGCGGCAAGCGGGGGCCGCTCTTCATCGCGGTGCACGGGCCTCTCACTATCGCGGCCTCTCTTGTTGTGGGGCACAGGCTCCAGACGCGCAGCTCAGTAGCTGTGGCTCACGGGCCCAGTTGCTCCATGGCATGTGGGATCCTCCCAGACCAGGGCTCGAACCCGTGTCCCCTGCATTGGCAGGCGGATTCTCAACCACTGCGCCACCAGGGAAGCCCAATGGAGGCTTTTAATGGTACAAGAATCCTGCCCCCTTGAGCACTCAGTTGCTAGCATTTTTCAGAGCTGAAAACTAAAAGGAATACTGTAATTGTAAGGAATAAGAGGGTATGAGTTTAGGAAGGGCCTCAGACATGCTGCCTTGGCACTGACCCAGAAATCAATAATTACACCCAAGAAATCAACCTCGTTCTGATGGAAGGGTATGCAGGATAAACAAGGACCATGGATGTCATGTCCTCAGGAAACCCTAATGAATCTGAGTATTACCCCAGAGCAGCTAAAGGATTCTCATCTTCCCAGTCTTAGTTCTCACACAGGTTCCAACGAGCCATATTAAAACAGGGAGTAGCTTTAACATTAGTCATCTCTTGCCTGAGTCCTCTAGTGTTTTTCCTGGAAGATTAGAATGATATCATTGTTCAGGATGTGTTCAGAGATCCTTATTTGATCAGGCAACTCCTCCTTTTAAACAGCAGGTAGCTTATGTATTCTAGGATCCTGATTTGTTCTTTACTTATCTGAGTTATTGCTGAGAATATCTGAATAAGGCCTAGATTCTTATTTTTAACCAATAAAAACAATAAGACATGTATTTGCCCTCTACAAACACATACTCCTTCCATGCTCAGCAAAGAACTTTCCTGTTCAGTATTAGATAACAACATTAAAAGTTATGAGCTCTGCCCCAATGTTCATTGCAGCACTATTTACAATAGCCAAGACACGGAGGCAACCTAAGTGTCCATTGACAGATGAACGGATAAAGAAGATGTGGTATATATATGTATAATGGAATATTACTCAGACATAAAAAAGAATGAATTAATGACATTTGCAGCAACATGGATGGACCTAGAGATTATCACACTAAGTGAAGTAAGTCAGACAAAGACAAATATCATATGATATCACTTACATGTGGAATCTAAAAAAAAAATGATTTAAATGAACTTATTTATAAAACAGAAATAGACTCACAGACATAGAAAACAAACTTATGGCTACCAAAGGGGATGGAGGGGGAGATAAATTAGGAGTTTGGGATTAACAGATACACACTACTGTATATAAAATAGATAACCAACAAGGTCCTACTGTATAGCACAGGGAACTGTATTCAATATCTTGTATGTAGATAACCTATAATGGAAAAGAATCTGAAAAGAATCTGTACCTTGCTGTACACCTGAAACTAACACAACATTGTAAATTAACTCTACTTCAATTTTTAAAAAGTTAAAAAATAAAGACACCAGGAAAAAAAAAGGAAGGGCCACTGAGATGAAGGAGTAAGAGAATGCTGCCCAATTAGAAATAATAAGATGCCAGGAAGAAATATTATAGGAACAACTTCTCATGAAAATAGTGTCATAGCCACCCACAGATGGCCTTCAAGAAGCGAACAAATTGCAGAGGCTCCTGATGAGAAAGAAACAGGTGAAAATTGCATGAGGCGGATGACATTTAAAATCCATGACCTTTTCATGCCAGGGGTAGGGGTGCTATTTTCTGAAGCACAAAAAAAGGTTTATGTTAGTTTAGAATCAATGTAAAGTTTTTCCTGCCACTAATATTTTATTTATTTTAATTTTCAGTGGTTGGGAATGTTCTCTCTAAACAAGGTTTACAGGGGAATTCCCTGGCCGTTCAGTGGTTAGGACTCAGAGCTTTCACTGCCATGGCTTGGGTTCAATCCCTGGTTGGGGAACTAAGATCAGGCAAGCCGTGAAGTGCGGCCAATATATATATATATATGGTTTACAAAATATTTAACTTGATTTTGTAATAATCCTCTTACCACCCCGACCAAGTGTGCTAAATCAAACTCAGAGGCAGCTCCAATCATCTTTGACAATTAAACTCAGAGAGCTTTTTAATATTTACCCTGAAGGGATGTCTAAAACCCTTTAGAGTGCCTAGGATTTAATCTAACATGTGTCCTGCTATTTTCAGTATTTGGCCTCAAAGCTACTATATTCAACTCATCTGAGAAAAATAGGTGTGGGTTAGAGACACTTAGGGACACTGGCCCCTTCCTTACTTCTAATGGTTTGGGGTGGTTTTTTGCCCACTGTGGGTTAATGCAGAGTTTTGTTTTGTTTTGATTTTAGTATAAATTCTTGTAAATATATGTAAAGCAACAAAACAAGAAAAAGAAAGAATTGATCAAAAGTATATGAAGGTAGCTAATTCATATTGAAATGAAGTATTACAGAATCAACTCCCAGAATGAAAACACTTCTATCTCTAATCACAAGGTGGCAATAGTACCCTACTCATATAATATAGATAACCGATGCTCTGAGAATTTGTGAATACTCATTAAATCGGTGAGAATGTACATCTGTGACTCTATTTCTGTTTTGTAAATGAGTCACAGATGTAGAGAACAAACTTATGGTTAGTGGGGGGGGAGGGATAAACTGGGAGATTGGGATTGACATATATGCACTACTATATATAAAATAGATAATTAATAAGGACCTACTGTATAGCACAGGGAACTCTACTCAATATTCTGTAATGACCTACTTGGGAAAAGGATCTAAAAAAGAGTGGATATATGTATATGTATAACTGAATCACTTTGCTGTACACCTGAAACTAACACAACATTGTAAATCAACAACACTCCAATAAAAATGTTAAAAAACAAAAAACGATGAGAATGTATATTGCAGACGTGTGACACATTTTCCCCATTCAGGTCAAGAGTTTTTCAACGGAATTGAATTGTATGAATATTTACTGAATGCTAGTCTGAGGGAAGCCCACACACAGATCCTTGGTTTTGATATAGTCTTTCAGGATCACTTCCACACATAGTATAGGCTTCAGGAACAAGATGGAAACTTGAGTGGGTCCTTGGCATCATTTAGGGTTGTACTGGTTTGGAGAGCTCTAGTAAGGCACGGTCTTGGAAGCTTCCCAGAGAAGAATCGTCTAAAATTGGCTCCTTGTGATAAATTACCACAAATAGCCAGGGTTCTTTAAAACCAGCTTTATTTTCTCCTGTTCTTGCAGACGGCCTGGCTTGAACCTGACCTCCGTCCATACAGACCCCACCCTGACCCTTCAGAAGTGTTGTCCTCCCTGACTGGCAAGTGACTGTGACACTTTGAGACATGGTTTGGGACTTCTAGCCCTACTCCCTGTGGATGGCAGCTCTGTACCCATCTCCCTCACCATTGGCCATGCTTTGTCCCTGGACTGGCTCTGGCTGCTCCCAGCTTGCTCGCCGGGATGGAGACACTGGCATAGCCCACCCACTGGAAACCCACCCACTTACCGAAGCCAAGCCTTAATACCATCTTTTCTTTAAGAAGTGCATTCTAATGTAAGACAATTAACTCGGGTCCTTTTGAACAAATGCCAGAACAGAGTATCATAAAGAGTATATATTTCTTTGAGCTTGATGAGATTTTGTGCGTAGGTATTTTTCATTCATTCAAAACACAATCATTCTTCTCCCCACTGAGAAGAATATATCGAACCTTCCGCAGCCACCTTCTCACCAAGTTCATTCTCTGCCGCTGCTGTGTTCTTTTAACTGTTCCATGCCACCTCCATCAAAAAGTACTGGGCCCCTTTGTGGTTCTCGGGAGCCAGACTGTCTAGGTTGGTAATCCTAATTTAGACATTTACCAGCAGAATGCCCTTGGGCAAGTTACCTAAGCTAGCTAAAACACCACCAAATCAGAAGGTTCAGGGTTCACACATGCAAAGTACATGGCACAAGGCCAGGCACAAAACAAGTGCTTGGTGAACAGTCACCATCATAGTCTCACTGTTCTGTACGTCTGGAAATAGTTTCTTCATTTGGATTAAGCATGTCTTTTTATTCTGATGCTTTGACATCTGGGGCCTTGCTGACCCTGGAGAGACTGCCCCCCTTAGGACTAGCCAATTCCTAGAGATAGTTAACGACTCACGTGAGAACATGCCTTTCACTGACAAACCAACCACTCCGGAGTCCACATCCAATCACCTCCTTTATCTTTCCCTCACGGAGCTCGCACACTGGACCACCATGCCCAGTCCTACTCACCCCAGCGCCAGGTACCAGACAACTAGATAGAGCCCCTACATCCAGAGTCTGCTGAAATTATTCAAACCAACCAATCCTATACCTGCTCACTTTGCCTCACCTGTGCCTTCCATGGAAACCACAATAAAGGTTCTTGCCCACATTTTCTCTCTCCGCCTCTGGTCTGATCAACCCTAGTGCCATGTGGCCCCGCACGGCGTGGTGTGCTGCCCTTCCCCTTGGGAACTGAGAGTAATAAATTATCTGTTCGTGGCAGTCATCTTCTGATGTACTGGTCTCCCCATGCATGGATACTAATAAAACGTACATTTTAGATTCAAGATAGTCTTGAGATATTGATATTGTCAATGTTATTAGAATTAATCTCTACCCATAGACATGATTGCCAATGTAATGCATAGGATTACTATCTAACATCTATTGTGAGCTAAACACCCTACTATGTGATTTGGGTATACAATAATATAAAACAATCTGTAGTTTTCCTGATCTTATCACCTCTTAGAGGAATCAGATACATGTGTAACATAAACAACAGGGATGACAGAACAAACTGTGATCACTGCAATTACATAGACACAAGGAAATCATGAGAGGGCAGGAAAAATAATGATTCATCCTAGGAAGAGATTTCCATTATTAATGGACTCCAACATTTTCATTTTCTCTCAAATATTCTACATGTCTTTATTCTACACAGCTAAACCTTTTCAATGCAATGTGGAAATTGATAAACACTTAATATTCACTGTTTAAAAAACCTAGCACTTGCTTGATTCATTCAAGTAAACCATTGCCACCTGACAAGATGTTATGTTCCTGTAACACACATTATGAACCTTTACTGCCCACAATTACTTCAAAGACAGAAATGAAGTGTCAGAACTTGTTTCTACTTGGAAAATTCAGTTATAATATATACATGGACAACTTGTATTTGGCGTCCAACTAGCCTGGCCTAGTGACAACCTAGTAGGTTCACTTGGCATAAAGTTTACCTCGAATTGAAAATAAGCAAAAAGTATTTAGAGATTTCTTTAAATCCTTCTATTATACAATTTGACTGCCTCTGTGGATTATCATTTTTTTCACTTAAGGGTGATTTTTATGATGAATAAAGTATGACACCCACATAAGGATCTCCTTAACATGAATATTAACTAAGCACTGGCATCTTCCTGTGATGGAGGGGAGTCATCTCACATCTTACATAAGAGTACTGTAGAGATAATTAATATGTGGTTTCTGGATAGCCCCACTCAGATTTCTTCATGAGGATCACTCCCAATGGCAGGTGTCTTCCCTGCCTTTTTCCAGTTGCTGCCTCCTTCTTTCTGAGGTCAAAATAGCCCAGAAAGGACATGGCTTTCCATCCACTGATCCTCTTGCTGTGCCAATGCAAGTGTTCTTGAGCTCCCTGTTAGCCCATATGGTGCCCTCTGTAAATCAGAAAAAGACAACTCTCAGTGCCACCCCTGGGAAATTGTCCTAGCAAACAGGGGTTCATGTGTGTTCAAATGGTGAAGGCAGCCCTGGCGTGTGCACATACAACCTGTGTACCATATGATAAGCCCTGCTCACACCTGTGAAAGAGAAATGCACATTCCTTGCCTATCTCAGCACTGGGTGCCGATGTCCAGGACTGTCTGACAAAAAGGGTAGTGTTTTGCAATTAATAATATAGGACCAAAGTTTGTGAATGCTTTGCATTTTTAATTTTGTAAGATTCCAGGTTATTCCAATCAGAACCTCACTTCCTGTCACTTGCATCCTGATGAAATTTCTGAACAAGAGCAAAAAGATAAAGCTTACACGGGCAGAATGATAACATCCCCAGATCTTAACCCCTAATAGTGGGCTGGGATTTGTGTGTTGAGTTGTCATTTTTGGTTTTCCTTCCCTTTCCTTATCCTTCTAACCACGGACACATTTTTATTAAGGAAAGGACAAGGGGAGATGAAGAAGCACGAATAGAGCATCTCCATCTACATTTTTGGAGTGTGTACATGGCTGTGAACATTTCTCCGGGCATCAGTGGAAGTTAATCACCAAATCAAATGAATGAGGCAAATAACAATGTATCATTACAAGCAATCGAGTAAGGTTTGCATAGGTTCATTCATCAATACCACCTACTTGCTAATATTCTTTGTGGAGTCAAAGTAGTAAGTTTTAAAATAGTGTTAATAGTGAATAATAATATTAGAGTTTTCTTTAAAATGAATTTATATTACTTTTATATGACTGAATCTCATACTTAAAACATGTGCTCATTATGTCTTGCCCTCACCAAACACATACATGCACACACACATGTACATATACATACACTATTTAATTTGGTGGGAGTTGAGGGTGTCAAAATGTGAGCATATGCCTTGAGGACATACATCACCTCTACGTTTTTCTATGAAAAGAGTTGAGAATCATGGTGCACTCGTTTCCTGTGGCTGCTATAACAAATTACCATGAACTTAGTGATTTAAATCAACATGAATTTATTAACATTATCATAAAATTCTGGAGGGCAGAAGTTCGAAATAGGTTTGACAGGATGAAAACCAAGATGTTGGCAAGGCTGGCTCTTCTGGAGGCTCTAGGGAAGGGTCTGCTTCCTTGCCTTTTCCACGTTCTAGAAGCTACCTGCTTATGACTCCTTCCTCTCATCACATCACCTTCTGCCTCTTCTGTAGTCAAGGCTCCCTCTTATAAGAACACTTGTGGTTACATTTAGACCCCATGGGAAAACCCAGAATAATCTCCTCATCTCAACATTCTTTACTTAATCACATCTGCAAAGTCCCTTTCATCACATCAAGTAACATTCACAGATTCCAGGGCTTAGGAACTGTATATCTTTGGGGACCATTATTCAGTCATATATTCACAAATAGTAAGGTAATGAAGAGTCAGGAATTCCGGATCAGACAGCCTGGGCTCTTTCTACTTGCTGTGCAAGTTACTTATACTCTGCTTCAGTTTCCTCATTTGTTAAATGAGGATAATAATCGTACCTCCTTTGTAGAGTTGCTGTGAGGATTAAATGAGTTAATATATGTAAAAATCTTAGAAACTGAACTGTACAAGAAAAAAGTCTTAGAACAGTGCCTTGGACACATTGAGTGTTCATTATGTTTGAGTGATGATTATTATCCTACTAAAGACCTGTGCATCTGCTTGGCAGACAGACAGACAGACAGACAGACACACACACACACACACACACACACACACACACCACACCTCAACATCACCTTCTGTTGTCTCCAGGGCCTCACCTTAGTTCCAGGCCCAAAGGCAGTGAGCTCTGGCTCTGAGCCCACGTTGGCTAAGGCACCATGTCTAAGATGCTCAGTGTCCTTCACTTCTCCCCATGGCAACTCATCTGAGAGCATCAGGGAATTTGGTTCAGCTCTTGTCACATTAAACAAAAGATCCCACTGCCATGGTCATTGGCAACTGAGAGCAAGATCTTGGCCTGGTTCTTGTCCCTACTCGTGCTCCTGTGATCAGCTGCCATCCCAGTAGACTCACTCCTTCCTTCTACCCCAACTGCCCCTTGTCTGCAAAATAAAATCACTGACCAGGGACACAGCCCTCTTTTCTTCCTTCAGTCTCTCTTTTGGGACAGAACGGCACCCCCAGTCACTCCCAGCTCTCCGAGTCACTCACTCAACCTGTGGAAGTTGACCTTGCTGGATCTTTTTGTGACTGTAACCCAGGGATAATTGAGCAGAAACTACAGAGCTATCGACCCAAAGAAGCAAAGCCTTTGCCTTCCCATAAAAACATCTGAGATTCTGGCACCTCTTTCTTAATAAGAGGTTGCCCTTCTCCGGGCACCCTCCTCCTCACTCCTCTTGGAGTGAGGGAACTGGTCCACCACAAGTGACAGCCATGAGGTTATTGGTTTATTTCACTATGTACCTTTCCATTTTCATCCAGCTCTGTAGCCTCTCTGCAGAAGTGAACTTACAAAACCTAACAAAGGCACAGAAACTGATCATCTTCATTTCAGTACAGTATAGGACAGAAAAGTGTCAGCCTGTAGTATAACTGAATGGTGTTAACATATTGAATTCAAGAGGTGACAGGGGTGGCACTTTTCAGACTTAATAAAGAGTTCCCAGGACACAGCTATACTTTCACCTCTTTCCAAAATTATGCTCACAACAGAAGAAAAAAGTTCCTTATGAAGCAGACTTTAATTGCCTCATTGGAATACCTCATTTTCATATGCAAACTGCAAAATAGTCCCAAATTCAAATTTCACACCAAGTTACTCAGCCTCACCAAGACTTTCATGGGTGTGACTGAAAGCAGACTCTGGCCCCCATCAGTGCAGGAGAAACCACTGAGTAACCATTTAAGGAGGCAATTGACTCCCTCTTGCAAGAGCACTGGAATCACAGCTAACTGCTGAACAATCATTGACAGGGAGACACTGGAACTCACCAAAAAAGATACCCCACATCCAAAGACAAAGGAGAAGCCACAGTGAGATGGTAGGAGGGGCACAATCACAATAAAATCAAATCCCATAACTGCTGGGTGGGTGACTCACAAACTGGAGAACAATTATACCGCAGAAGTCCTCCCACTGGAGTGAAGGTTCTGAGCCCAACGTCAAGCTTCCCAACCTGGGGGTCTAGCAACAGGAGGAGGAATTCCCAGAGAATCAGACTTTGAAGGCTAGTAGGATTTGATTGCAGGACTTCGACAGGACTGGGGGAAACAGAGAGTCCCCACTTGGAGGACACACACAAAGTAGTGTGCACATCAGGACCCAGGGGAAAGGAGCAGTGACCCCATAGGAGACTGAACCAGACCTACCTGCAAGTGTTGGAAGGCCTCCTGTAGAGGTGGGGGGTGCCTGTGGCTCACCATGGGGACAAGGACACTGGCAGCAGAAGTTCTGGGAAGTACTCCTTGGCATGAGCCCTCCCAGAGTCCACCATTAGCCCCACCAAAAAGCCTCTAGGCTCCACTGTTGGGTCACCTCAGGCCAAGCAACCAACACGGAGGGAACTCAGCCTCACACCCATTAGCAGACAAGCAGATTAAGGTTTTACTGAGGTCTGCCCACCAGAGCAACACCCAGCTCTACCCACCACCAGTCCCTCCCATCAGGAAGCTTGCACAAGCCTCTTAAATAGCCTCATCCACCAGAGGGCAGACAGCACAAGAAAGAAGAACTACAATCCTGCAGCCTGTGGAACGAAAACCACATTCACAAAAAGAAAGACAAAATGAAAAGGCAGAGGACTATGTATCAGATGAAGGAACAAGATAAAACCCCAGAAAAACAACTAAATGAAGTGGAGATAGGCAACCTTCCAGAAAAATAATTCAGAATAATGATAGTGAAGATGATCCAGGACCTCGGAAAAAGAATGGAGGCAAAGATCGAGAAGATACAAGAAATGTTTAACAAAGACCTAGAAAAATTAGAGAACAAACAAACAGAGATGAACAATACAATAACTGAAATGAAAAATACACTAGAAAGAATCAATAGCAGAATAACTGAGGCAGAAGAATGGATAAGTGGCCTGGAAGACAGAATGGTGGAATTCACAGCTGCAGAAGAGAATAAAGAAAAAAGAATGAAAAGAAATGAAGACAGCCTAAGAGACCTCTGGGACAACATTAAACGCAACAACATTCACATTATAGGGGTCCCAGAAGGAGAAGAGAGAGAGAAAGGACCTGAGAAAATATTTGAAGAGATTATAGTCAAAAAATTCCCTAACATGGGAAAGGAAATAGCCACCAAGTCCAGGAAGTGCAGAGAGTCCCAGGCAGGATAAACCCAAGGAGAAACACACCGAGACACATAGTAAACAAATTGACAAAAATCAAAGACAAAAAAAAATTACTAAAAGTAACAAGGGAAAAATGACAACATACAAGGGAACTCCCATAAGGTTAACAGCTGATTTCTCAGCAGAAACTCTACAAGCCAGAAGGGAGTGGCATGATATACTTAAAGAGATGAAAGGGAAGAACCTACAACCAAGATTACTCTACCCAGCAAGGATCTCATCCAGATTTGACATAGAAATCAAAAGCTTTACAGAAAAGCAAAAGCTAAGAGAATTCAGCATCACTAAACCAACTCTACAACAAATGCTAAAGGAACTTCTCTAAGTGAGAAACACAAGAAAAGAAAAGGAATTACAAAAACAAACCCAAAACAATTAAGAAAATGGTAATAGGAACATACACATCGATAATTACCTTAAATGTGAATGGATTAAATGCTCCAACCAAAAGACACAGGCTTGCTGAATGGATACAAAGACAGGAACCATATATATGCTGTCTACAAGAGACCCACTTCAGACCAAGGGACACATACAGACTGAAAGCGAGGGGATGGAAAAAGATATTCCATGCAAATGGAAATCAAAAGAAAACTGGAGTAGCAATACTCATATCAGATAAAATAGACTTTCAAATAAAGAATGTTACAAGAGACAAGGAAGGACACTACATAATGATCAAGGGATCAATCCAAGAAGATATAACAATTATAAACATATATGCACCCAACATAGGAGCACCTCAATACATAAGGCAAATGCTAACAGCTATAAAAGAGGAAATCGACAGTAACACAATAATAGTGGGGGACTTTAACACCTCACTTACACCAATGGACAGATCATCCAGACCGAAGATTAATAAGGAAGCACAAGCTTTAAATGATACAATAGACCAGATAGATTTAATTGATATTTATAGGACATTCCACCCGAAAACAGAAGATTACACTTTCTTCTCAAGTGCACACAGAACCTTCTCCAGGATAGATCACATCTTGGGTCACAAATCAAGCCTCAGTAAACTTAAGAAAACTGAAATCATATCAAGCACCTTTTCCGAAAACAACGCTATGAGATTTGAAATCAATTACCGGGAAAAAAACGTAAAAAACACAAACAGGTGTAGGCTAAACAATACGTTACTAAATAACAAAGAAATCAGCAAAGAAATCAAAGAGGAAATCAAAAAATACCTAGAGAAAAATGACAACAAAAACACGATGATCCAAAACCTGTGGGATGCAGCAAAAGCAGTTCTAAGAGGGAAGTTTATAGCAAAACAACCCTACCTCAAGAAACAAGAAAAATCTCAAATAAACAATCTAACCTTACACCTAAAGGAACTAGAGAAAGAAGAACAAACAAAACCCAAAGTTAGTAGAAGGAAATAAATCATAAAGATCAGAGCAGAAATAAATGAAATAGAAACAAAGAAAACAATAGCAAAGATCAATAAAACTAAAAGCTGGTTCTTTGAGAAGATAAACAAAACTGATAAACCTTTAGCCAGATTCATCAAGAAAAAGAGGGAGAGGACTCAAATCAATAAAATTAGAAATGAAAAAGGAGAAGTTACAACGGACACTGCAGAAATACAAAGCAACATAAGAGACTACTAGAAGCAACTCTATGCCAATAAAATGGACAACCTGGAAGAAATGGACAAATTCTTAGAAATGTATCACATTCCAAAACTGAACCAGGAAGAAATAGAAAATATGAACAGACCAATCACAAGCACTGAAATTGAAACTGTGATGAAAAATCTTCCAACAAACAAAAGTCCAGGACCAGATGGCTTCACAGGTGAATTCTATCAAACATTTAGAGACGAGCTAACACCCATCCCATCCATCTCAAATTCTTCCAAAAAGTTGCAGAGGAAGGAACACTCTCAAACTCATTCTACAAGGCCACCATCACCCTGATACCAAAACCAGACTGAGATACTACAAAAAAAAAGAAAATTACAGATGATGAATATCACTGATGAATATAGATGCAAAAATGCTCAATAAAATACTAGCAAACAGAATCCAACAACACAGTAAAAGGATCATACACAATGATCAAGTGGGATTTATCCCAGGGATGCAAGGATTCTGCAATATACGCAAATCAATCAATGTGATACACCATATTAACAAATTGAAGAATAAAAACCATATGATCATCTCAGTAGATGGAGAAAAAGCTTTTGACAAAATTCAACACCTATTTATGATAAAAACTCTCCAGAGAGTGGGCATAGAGGGAACCAACCTCAACATAATAAAGGCCATAAATGACAAACCCACAGTAAACATCATTCTCAATGGTAAAAAACTGAAAGCATTTCCTCTTAGATCAGGAACAAGACAAGGATGCCACTCTCGCCACTATTATTCAAATAGTTTTGGAAGTTTTAGCCATGGCAATCAGAGAAGACAAAGAAATAAAAGAAATACAAACTGGAAAAGAAGTAAAACTGTCAGTGTTTTCAGATGACATGATATTATACATAGATCATCCGAAAGATGCCACCAGAAAACTGCTAGAGCTAATCAATGAATCTGGTAAAGTTGCAGGACACAGAATTAATGCACAGAAATCTCTTGCATTCCTATACACTAACAATGAAAGATCAGAAAAAGAAATTAAGGAAACAATCCCATTCACCTTTGCAACAAAGAGAATAAAATACCTAGGAATAAACCTACCTAAGGAGGTAAAAGACCTGTACTCAGAAAACTATAAGACACTGATGAAAGAAATCAAAGATGACACAAACAGATGAAGAAATATACCATGTTCTTGGATGGGAAGAATCAACATTGTGAAAAGGACTATACTACCCAAAGAATCTACAGATTCAATGCAAGCCCTATCAAATTACCAATGGCATTTTTTACAGAACTAGAACAAAATATCTTAAAATTTGTATGGAGACACAAAAGACCCTGAAGAGCCAAAGCAATTTTGAGGGAAAAAAACGGAGCTGGAGGAATCAGACTCCCTGACTTCAGACTATACTACAAAGCTACAGTCATCAAGACAATATAGTACTGGCACAAAAACAGAAATATAGATCAATGGAACAGGATAGAAAGCCCAGAGATAAACCCACGCACCTATGGTCAACTAATCTATGACAAAGGAGGCAAGGATATATAATGGAGAAAGCACAGTCTTGTCAATAAGTGGTGCTGGGAAAACTGGACAGCTACATGTAAAAGAATGAAATTAGAACACTCCCTAACACCATACACAAAAATAAACTCAAAATGGATTAAAGACCTAAATGTAAGACCGGACATTCTAAAACTCTAAGAGGAAAACATAGGAGAAACACTCTTTGACATAAATCACAGTAAGATCTTATTGACCCACCTCCTAGAGTAATGGAAATAAAAACAAAAATAAACAAATGGGACCTAATGAAACTTAAAGGCTTTTGCACAGCAAAGGAAACTATAAACAAGGTGAAAAGACAACCCTCAGAATGGGAGAAAATATCTGCAAACAAATCAAGGACAAAGGATTAATCTCCAAAATATATAAACAGCTCATGCAGCTCAATATTAGAAAAACAAACAACCCAATTAAAAAATGGGCAGAAGACCCAAATAGACATTTCTCCAATGAAGACATACAGATGGCCAAGAGGCACATGAAAAGCTGATCAACATCACTAATTATTCGAGAAATGCAAATCAAAACTACAATGAGGTATCACCTCACACCAGTTAGAATGGGCATCATCAAAAAATCTACAAACAACAGATGCTGGAGAGGGTGTGGAGGAAAGGGAACCCTCTTGCACTGTTGGCAGGAATGTAAATCGACAGCCACTGTGGAGAACAGTATGGAGGTTCCTTAAAAAACTAAAAATAGAATTACCATATGACCCAGCAATCCCACTACTGGGCATATACCCAGAGAAAACCATAATTCAAAAAGATACATGCACCCCAATGTTCATTGCAGCACTGTTTACAATAGCCAGGTCATGGAAGCAACCTAAATGCCCATTGACAGACGAATGGATAAAGAAGATGTGGTACATATATACAATGGAATATTACTCAGCCATAAAAAGGAATGAAACTGGGTCATTTGTTGAGACGTGGATGGACCTAGAGACTGTCATACAGAGTGAAGTAAGTCAGAAAGAGAAAAACAAATATCATATATTAACACATACATGTGGAATCTAGAAAAATGGTACAGATGAACTGGTTTACAAGGCAGAAATGGAGACACAGATGTAGAGAACAAACATATGGACACCAAGGGGGGGAAAGCGGGGGTGGGGATTAATTGGGAGATTGGGATTGACATATAGACACTAATATGTATAAAATACACAAGTAATAAGAACCTGCTGTATAAAAATTAAACACAATTCAAGCCGCATAGCACAGGGAGATCAGCTCAGTGCTTTGTGACCACCTAGAGGGGTGGGGTGGGGAGGGTGGGAGGGAGGGAGATGCAGGAGGGAAGAGATATGGGAACATATGTATATGTATAACTGATTCACTTTGTTTTAAAGCAGAAACTAGCACACCATTGTGAAGCAATTATACTTCAATAAAGATGTTAAAAAAAAATACAATTCAAAAAAAAAATAGGAGGCAATTGCTCACTAATTATGTATCTCCTGAATCGGCTCTCAATCTGCTTTTTTTCCTTAGGAGTCCTGTGTTAAGTTTTGTATGGCAACACCTACAGCAAGGCCGTTATGTTTTTATGCTTTTGCACTTGGGGAACATTTTTGTGGTGTCTGCAGGGCCCTCTTAAAGCTTGCTCATTTAGCACGGCAATGTACAAAGTAATTGAAGCTTGCTTCTCTGGTGTACACTGACTACTTTCTTCAAAAATATGAGAGCTTTTCTCTCATGAGAAAACTGCAAGAATCAATTTCAATCCCTCGACTCCCAAACCAGGCAAATATTTCCTAAGTGTCTAGTCTTCTGCTGCTTGGTGGTAGGAGCTCAAGAAAGACTTAATGAGAGGCTGGTTGGAAACCCTCCACATACACACTGTGGTCACACACAAACCCTCAAAGCTGTGGGGCATAATTGCCGTTGCTTAATGATCACGTGTCTGTAAAGCATCTCTATAGAAATTACCCCATTAATACCTCTTCCCAGTAGGTGTTTTAGGCTGACGAGGCAGCTGTTCAGGTGGCAAAGCATGTTAATTATGATTTTTTTTAAATAAATTTATTTATTTATTTACTTTTGGCTGTGTTGGGTCTTCGTTTCTGTGCGAGGGCTTTCTCCAGTTGCGGCGAGCGGGGGCCGCTCTTCATCGCGGTGCGCGGGCCTCACTGTCGCGGCCTCTCTTGTTGCGCAGCACAGGCTCCAGACGCACAGGCTCAGTAGTCGTGGCTCACGGGCCCAGTCACTCCGCGGCGTGTGGGATCTTCCCAGACCAGGGCTCGAACCCATGTCCCCCGCGTTGGCAGGCGGACTCTCAACTACTGCACCACCAGGGAAGCCCTATGATTTTTTTAAACAATTAGATTTAAGGCAGTCAAAAACAAGATTTAGCCTCCTACTTTTCAACCTATTGGAACTGGTTTAGTGTCCATCTGAAGCCTCCCTTTCATGCCTCACTTGTTCAAGGCTGAGTTAAGGAAATAAAAATTGAGGAAGGTAACTGACTTGACAAAGGAGAGTTAGACCACAAAAAAATACTTAAAGGCTCTGAGCACACATGGCCCAATGATTGCTGACTTAATCTGTAATTTGAGATGAGACAAATATTGGGACGAAGGGGAAGAGCCAAAATTATTTACAGCTAGACAGGCAATTATAATAAAACTAAACCTCTGCAATATGTATTTCTATGTGTCTTTATATACTATTAACTCCTAGGGCAGCATCTAGCACAATAGTTGGCACATAAATTCCGTTGCTCTGAATTAAAGGGCAGAAGTGATCGCCCAGAATTATAAAAAATGGGCCTCAGAGAGTATGTATTAAAATGGGGGACCAAACCTAGAGGGGTGGGATAGGGAGGGTGGGAGGGAGGGAGACACAAGAGGGAAGAGATATGGGGACATATATATTTGTATAACTGATTCACTTTGTTATAAAGCAGAAACTAACACACCATTGTAAAGCAATTATACTCCAATAAAGATGTTAAAAATAATAATAATAAAAAATAAAATAAAATAAAATGGGGGACTGAGATCCATACGTAACCCAACACTAATGCAGTGAGTTAGGGGCTCACTAAATACACTGATGACGTGCTAATGGGACACAATCCAAGGAAATCAACTCTTTCATTCCTTTATTCAATCAACAAACACTCACTGAGTGTCTTCTCTGGTTCAGGCACTGTTTTAGGCCTTATAAATACAGTTATAAAGGTGACAGGCAGGTCCTAACTCTGTTGGAGGTTATATTTGCGTGCATGTGTGTGTGTGTGTGTGTGTGTGTGTGAGAGAGAGAGAGAGAGAGAGGGAGAGATAGAGAGTAGGGTGGGCTAAGGGAGAGTAACAGACAATACAAATAAATAACTAAACCAGGAAATTATAAGCCATATAATTATAAGGGTCTATAGTGGGTTGAATGGTGGCCCCACAAAAGTTATGTCCCTTTCCTAACTCCCAGAACCTGTAAATGTGACCTTATTTGGAAAAAGGGACTTTGCAGATGTAATTAAGTTAAAGATCTTGAGATGAAATCATCCTGAATTACTGGGGGCAGATGACCTAAATCCAATACCACGTGTCACTGTAAGAGACAGAGAGAGACATAAGAAGAGAAGAAGGTGACTTTGGAAATGGAGTCAGAGATTAGAGTTTTGCAACCGCAGCCAAGGAACGCCTGGAGAAGCTGGAAGAGGCAGGGAAGGATTCTCCACCTGGGCCTCCAGAGGGAGTATGGCCCCACCAGCACCTTGATTTCTGACATCTGGCCTCCAGAGCTGTGAGGGAATAACTTCTGTTGTTTTGCACCATGACGTTTACGGAGTATTTGTTACAACAACTCTAGAAAACTAATACAGCTTTTAAAGAAAACAACATGGGCTGATGGAGGCCGGATACTGGAAGGTCTCATGCTGTCAAAAACTATGCTCTTTGCAAGGAAGAGGAGACCAGGAGCTGCGTCCAGGGTCCCCCTCACAAGTACCACGCAGAATGTGCTCTTCCTTGGTTCCCAGCTACAGTTGTGGTCAGGAGTGGACCTCTGCTTCCGTTGCCAGCCAACATCTCTTCTCACTTTTTCTGATTAATAAAAAGTCCCTTTCTTGTGTGGACCCACATGTTGTTCAAGTGGGTCTGACTCCCTCCCTGTGTCCCTCCAAATCTCATTCACACAAACAGACAAAGGCACAGCGTCACCAATCAGACAACCCCATCATCTGGGCACAGTGATTGGTCCAGGAATGGACATGTGACTCAGGCCAGGACAATCAGAGAATTTTTCTCTGGAACTCTGAGAAAAGACTTCCTGTCTCCACTAGGGGGCGCCGCTGGTGGAATGTGATGCTGGAGCTCTGGTTACCTGATGCAGGCTTTCAGTTAAATGACCCTGTAGCTTTCCTTCTTTCCCCCTTTTGTTTAAATTAGTTCTCAGTCTCTCTTGCTTGTAAATGAAAGGGCTCTAGGTTGAGGCCCTGTCCTGATGAGCTAGGCCAGACCACCTGTAGCACATAGGGTTCTTTCCAGCTTCCCTGGACAAAAGTCTAGAGGCTGACCTACTTCTCAGAAGGGACCCTGCTCCCACTCTCTGCATCCCGTCCTGCTTCCTTCTTAGTCTGCTAAAGGGGAGGGGGCGGGTCTTCTCACTGTCAGGCCGTGAGGAAGAAGAAAGAAGCAATCCAAAAGGAAAAGAATCAAAGCCAGGGGAACTTCAAAGAGATACTGAACCCCCAAACGACCGGTTTTTAACATCTTTGTTTATCCCTTTGAAAATGCAATTCCCTAACAATGTGCCCCAATTTTGTACTTGGCCCGAACCCCAATCAGTGTTTCACTCTGTATCAGTCTCAGTTATTTGGTGCAAGAACAGAACTGATTGTAGCCGATGCAAGCTGAGACCGGATTTATCAGAAGGCTGGAGAACTGGCTCAGAAAATGCAAAAGAACAAAAGGAGAATGAATCACAACCAAAAGCAGGCCCCTGGACCAGTGCGGGGTAAGGGCTCCAAAGCCAAAGACTGACATCGCTTCTCCCTGGGACTGCTGCCGCCGGCTCCCCCGACCCTAGAGGAGTTTTCCCACATCAAGACTCCAGGGGAGAACACCTGATTGGCCTCGTGAAGACGTCACGAGGGGACGCGGGGATGGAAAGTGTTTCAGGTGGGCTCTGCCTCCTGCTGATACTCCTATGGGGAAATTTCCTGAACATAAATTAATTTTAAAATATCTGTAATACGTTGTGCTCTCTCCGGCTGAAGCAGAGGGGAAAAACCTGGAGACGCCCCTGCAGTCATTGGATAGTGTCACAACAGTGCCCTCTAGTGACAGACTAATGATAGGGTGAAAAACAAGGTAAGTATTGATGTTTACACACCCCACTAACAACATCCTGCTGAAATTCAGTCACCCTTAGTTTCGTGATTTAGACCATTGCACAAAGCAAGAGAAAATTCCAAGATGCAAATGCTAAACTGTGAAAGGGATATAAAAAGGACTGTGACTTATAATAGATGTTAGGTTGCCTCAACCACAGTCCACACCCATGGGAATTCAAACAGCCCTCGTGATGAGAACAACAGTGTCAATTTTTTTTTTTAAATATCAATTCAATATATGATAGAAGGGACATACTGAAAGCAAAGGGCAAATGATTTTTTTTTGTTTTTTTTTTTTGACCAGGATTCTTTATTTATTTATGGCTGTGTTGGGTCTTCGTTTCTGTGCGAGGGCTTTCTCTAGTTGCGGCAAGTGGGAGCCACTCTTCATCGCGGTGCGCGGGCCTCTCATTATCGCGGCCTCTCTTGTTGCGGAGCACAGGCTCCAGACGCGCAGGCTCAGTAATTGTGGCTCACAGGCCTAGCCGCTCCGTGGCATGTGGGATCCTCCCGGACCAGGGCTCGAACCCGTGTCCCCTGCATTAGCAGGCAGACTCCCAACCACTGCGCCACCAGGGAAGCCCCAGTGTCATTTTTGCTGTGACTGTCCAGTGTGGCTACTTCCTTGAAGATAAAACCGGCTCCTTTGGAAGTGAGGCTCACTGGCCAAGGTGCAGGGAGTCTGGACAAGCTCCCAGAGTTAAAGGCAGAAGGCTTGGGGTATCTGAGGGTCCGCTTCCCTGGGGTCTAGCACACAGGACACACTTGTGGAATGGATGGAGGAAGCCAAACCTTTGATAGAGCACAGCAGCACCAACAATGAAGGAAATGTACAGGGATGCTTATACACTAAAGAGGAGCGGGGGAGATAAGGAGGGAGGTTCTGTCCACTGTCATAGGTCTGCAGTCAACAGATAGAGGAGGAAAAGTACACACCCGATAAATGGAGGAAATGCTGGTGAAGAGGGGCTGCCCAGAGTCAACATGGCCCTAGGACCTAGGCAGGAAGGAAATGGTTTATCTCTATTATGGAATGGATGTGTCCGCCCAAATTCAAATGTAGAAGCCCTAATCCCCACTGTGGAGGTGGGGACTTTGGCAGGTAATTAGGTCATGAGGGTGAAGGCCTCATGAATGTGATTAGTGCCCTTATAAGACACATGAGAAATAAGTCGAGGGGATGTTTTGTACAGCAGGGTGTCTATAGTTAATAATACTATATTGCATATATGAAAGGTGCTGAGAGTGAATTTTAAAAGTCCTCATCACAAGAAAAAAACTGTGTGGTGACAGAATTTAACTAGACTTATTGTGGTGATCATTCTGCAATGTGTACAAATATGGAATCATTATGTTGTATACCTGAAACTAATATAGTGTTATATGTCAAATATACCTCAATTTTTAAAAAATCAGAGACATGAGAGAGTTCTCTCCCTTTCTCTCTGGGCGCCACAAGAGGACACAGAGAAAACGTGGCTGGTGCAAGACTGGAAGAGAGCTCCCACCAGAAATGGGCCATGTTGGCACCTTGATCTTGGGCTTCCCAGCCCCCAGAGCTGTGAGAAGTAAATGTCTGTTGTTTAAGCCACACAGTCTATGGCAGCCCCAGAAAACTAAGACAATCTTGTCTCTGGCTTCTAGCGAACGGAAGCCTCATAGGTGTTCCCAACCCTTGCTGTGCATTCACTGAACAATATACGTGTAAAAGCACCTAATCTGGTCCTAGGACTGCAACAGGGACTGGTGCCTGGGCTGCTTTAATAGGATGCCATCTAGTCAAGTCCCTCCTGACAGTGGACTTAATTAAGACCTAAAGGACAAAAAGGGGTCCACCAGGGCAGGTCTGGGGCATGCTGGAGGAGCGACAAGGAAACCTGGGTGGCATGCCAGTTGTTGGGGCACAAGGTGTGGAGGCAGGGTGGCACCGTGTGGAAGTGGAGGTCTCCCTTCTTGCACCCCCTTCGGGGAGCAGGACAGCAGCATGGTTAAGGGTGTAGACGCCAGCCTGGCAGCCCAGATTCTAATCCTAACTGAGCCGCTTCGTCATTGTGCCGTTCCTGATTAGGCTCTCGACCTCTCTGTGCCTCAGTTTTCTCATCTGTAAAATGGGGGTCATTGTAGCACTGACCTCACAGGACTGATGTAAAGATGGAAATACTTAAGTAAGAAATGCCCACCTAGGAAGGGGGTTCTCAGGTCAGCCATCATCAACTCAGATTTAGTATTACTGTCCTTCTTTACAATTACTGTTCTTAAAAGAAACACCTCAGAATCATCTCTGGCAAAAATGGAATCTGCAAATAGAATACATTGCTCATGCTAAGCAGAGACCTAATTGTGTCTTCGGTAGTTCAGATGGATTCTCTGGAATAACTAGACTTTTTCAATGATGTTTTTGAAATGAAGTTTAGCAGGCTTGAGTTCTTAATAACATAAATCCTAATTACGTGCTCTCTGGGGCCATAAGTTCCTTTTGTTTTCCTATCACAAATTACAGACAATATTTTAAATTGCTAATTGTAAGAAATGTTCAGGAAACATCTCAAACCTCAGAGAAAGGTTGGACAGGTGTGAAAGGAAGGAGAGAGCTGTGGGGAAGAGAGACCAGCTCGTTTCTAAGTGATGTGGGTTGAGCAGTCCCAGAGCAGAATCCCAACAATGAATTGGAATGTAGCGAGAATTTCCTCAGAGAAGGAGCAAATCTTCTTTCTGATCCTCTCATAGCTTAGCCAAGGGGGCCAGTCAGAAGCTGCAGCTACAGGTCAACCCCTTGAGGAATCTTGGGAGATGCTGCAGAGACAAAGTATTTTAAACAAAGTGAAGAATGAAGAGAGTATCAGATTCACACACACACAGGAAGAGAGAGAAGGAAGAGAAAAGAAGGAAAGAAAAGAAAAAGGAATGAAAATGGAGGGGAATGGGGAAAAAAGGAAGAGAAAAAAGGGAGGAAAAGCCCACACACTCTGGCTTGGAGAAGACTCAAGAAAGGCAGCCAGGGTTAAGTTATCCCAGGAATTTCTAAGTTTTATAGCAAGGAGATGAAACTTAGGAGTTTCCAATCAACAGAAAATGGGTGTGTGCTCATGGCCCCATTCTTCTCTCTCCTCTCATCTTCCCCTTTCTCCATCTTTCTCTGGGAGGGAAAGCAGGGGTTCTCACCTGCTCCCACTCTTGCCTCCATCCCCTTCTGTGCTATCAGCACCTCCCATGCGTAACTGCGTTGTTGGTAGAGCGGTGGAAAGACGAGCGTCACCACCACAAAATCCCATTGTAATAGGGAAGAACAAATCTCACTCCACGTTAGATCTGTTTCTTTTACCTTAACCTTTGTATTCTATTGCTTTTGCTACAACTTAATCACTGTAAAGGGATATTGCCTATAGCTTAAGTGTACATAAAGGCCCATCTCTGGGAACCCTGTCTCTCATGCCTGAATATTAAACTAAAATACCTCTGTTCAGTTCACAGGAAACATCCTGACCAGGCTCACCTATGAATGGCTGTAGGAAGGAAGAAATTAACACCTCCCCTCCCGAGTCTGGCCGGAGCCAGGAAATATTTGCAACAACTTATCACCTTTTTTACTTTACCTTCTCACCCCGCCCTTCTTTGTTCTATAAAAGAAACTAGCATCCAAAACCCCAGCAAGATGGTTCTTTGGGACACCTGTCCACCATCATCTCAGTCTGCTGGCTTTCTGAATAAAGTCGCTATTCTTTGCCCCAACAACTTGTCTCTCAATTTCTTGGCCTTTCATGAAGGGAGCAGTACAAGCTTGGACTCAGTAACACCATCAGAGCTGAGGGCAGATGGGGTATAGCTGAGGCACCTGCACCACTTCCCTTTGTAAATCAAGGTGTGTCCCTCTCCTTCCCTCTCAGCCTGCAAATCCCCTGCTCTACTTCCCCTAAGAGACAAACACATTTGCAAGTTTGTAAATGTTACCATTTCTATTAATGCTTAGCAATATCCAAATAATGCTTGCAAAAAATGTGAACTACTGTTAAGGTTAAAAATAGCCAAACAACTGTAATGCAACTTACTTTTAATATACCTATAAAAAATATAAAATTATCTGATCATCAGGAGTCACTTGTGATACATTTTACATTTCAAAAAATACAGTACAGGGCTTCCCTGGTGGTAGAGTGGTTGAGAATCTGCCTGCCAGTGCAGGGGACACGGGTTCAATCCCTGGTCTGGGAAGATCCCGCATGCCACGGAGCGGCTAAGCCTGTGTGCCACAACTACTGAGCCTGTGCTCTAGAGCCCACGAGCCACAACTACTGAGCCCACGTGCCACAACTAGTGAAGCCTGCATGCCTAGAACCCATGCTCCACAACAAGAGAAGCCACCACAATGAGAAGCCTGTGAACCACAACGAAGAGTAGCCCCCACTCGCCGCAACCAGAGAAAAGCCCACGCGCAGCAATGAAGACCCAACGCAGCCAGAAACAATAAATAAATAAAATAGAATAATAAAATAAATAAATTTTTAAAAATACAGTATAAGTAAGTAAAGAGTCTGGATAATTTGATAATTTGGATTAAACTAGTTCATATGTTTGTCCCTGTTATATGTAAAATCTCTTTTGAACTTTAGGATATATTTGATCCTTTCTATCTGTAATTTTCCTCCTAGATGTGTAAACATAAATGACACACATAGTAAAAATCTTAGAGTTGGATTTCTTTTTTTTAATTGTAGCGTTGCTTTCACTAAAAGTTGTTTCAAAAAAAATCCTTTGTTGTTAAGACATTCTAAAAATGTGGGTCTGAAGGACCATTTGTGATTATAATATCTTACATATTTACAGTGTTTAACAGTATCCAAATGCTTTCATATGCATAATCTTGATTTTCCTAACAACCTTGGTACAGAAGATAAGGCAACAGAAGATCAAAGAGTTTAAGGTCACATATAAATAGTAAATTTTAAACTGAGACCAAAATCTGGGCCTCTCTCACATAGCCCACTGGCATTTCCATCCCATCATGCTGTAAATTGGATTCCTATAGTGAGTAGGAGGATACAATAGAGTACATTTTAAGAGTACACTCTTATTTTACAAGTCAATTTTGTAAGTTACTCATTCAAATTCCTCAATATTCTTTATGCTTTCCATGTACTTATATTCCTACCTATGTATTATGTTAAAGGAATTAGATAACCTCAAAAAAGTCGGAAAGAAACTTCAGAACCGCCTGCTGTGCTTTTCAAAGCAGCTCAATAGTTCAACTTAAATAAGACTTTCATTTTTTTTAAACTCTTATTATAGAAAACCATACCAAAAGTAAGTTCTTCATTCCACATTCTAAGATCTAACTTTAATCTGAGGGAAAGAAAGAAAATGGGGATAAGAATATACTGATAGTATAAGGACAAAAATCCGTTAAGAAGTCGTGTCTTTGTCCATTTGCAGCTGTCTTCCATTTCTATTCTTTTAGGGGGACAGAGCACACAAACTCAGTCCAGTCTCGCTGCCATGAGATTCATGCTTAAGCCTGAACTCATCCTTCTCTCCAATGAGGTATACTCAGTATAGGGGTCTCCAAAAGATCCAGCTAAATCAGCACTTATAGTCACATAACATCTGTTCTGGAAAATGAAGTTCTTAGAGTCAAATAACCTTGTAAATTAACTGAAACACACAGACCTCAGATTTTTAAAAAATGTGTGTATAGACCCAACCAAATAATACATCATATGAGCAACTAAGAATTTGTCCATTATGATTATAATTGCAATTCATAATATGCCCAATCTCCATCCACAGGTTGTGAATTCTTATCACAGCCTGTGCAGCAAGTGTGGTAATCAGCTGTGGAAAAGTTTCCCAGAGAAATAAGTTTGAACTTCCACCTGTTCTTAAGAATTGATAGAATGGATTTGTGATACAGTGAAACCATAAATAAGTTTTCGGTTTGATGGCCACAGAATGTATGTGTACCATATACCAATGTCTTATTCAAAGGTAGGTATTCATACACTGTGTTGCACGAATGGATGTATAAATGAATGAATAAATGAATGAGTATTGCAAAGGAATTCAGGAATTTGAACATGGCCAAAAAAAACCAAGTCCTGCTCCAGTGACCCAACCAATGCAATCTTGCTGCCACACTCAGTGGAGATCTCGAATCATCCAATCACATTCCACTCCTCTCTGCTTAATTATATGAACCACGGGCCCCACTGGAGTAGTGCTGAAACAAACAAGCAATGGAGGAGCCGGAAAACCCTAGAGCCTAGCTTTCATTTTTAACTTGATTTTTTTGGTTTCCAGGGTTGCTGCTCATTAAACAGGAAAAAAAGAGAAATGTTTGTAATGTTCAAAACACTTTGCATGTTAACTCATTCCAGATGCAAACAACTTTAAAGGCAAAAATCACTAGAGGTGAGTGGTGAACAGGGCCTAGTTACCAAATGAGGTCACATAAAAATTAAAAAACACTAAAGAATAAATAGCCCATGCTGCCCGGGGAGATAAGCAATGCAATGCAAGTAAAAATTAAAACCAAATTACAGACTCTAATCAGCATTGCATAACACATCCAACTTATTTGCATACAATGCAATTATCCTGATAGGTACTGAACTCAACACACCCAGCTGTGTTAGTGTGTCTCCAAGGACGTGAGGCATTGGGCTTTTTCCCTGTGCGTTGGCTGTGTTCCCTTATGACCATGACGGCAAATAAACAACCACTCACCAGCACTGCTAGACTTTGAACATTTGAAATAAAAGCGATACAGATCTGTGCATGGCTAGCATTTAGGGCCCCTCAGATGAACAAGAAACAGGCTGATTCTGGGTCAGTGCTCCATTTCTAGAACATTCTATTTGATTTTGTGTTTTAGAAAAGCACAGTTGTTTTATGCTATATAAAGAATTCTTCTGCTTCTTTTTCTTCACCCTGGGCTGGCAGAGGAAGGGGGCATTTTGAGAGTGTCGTCCTGGTACAAAGGTCCCTTTGGCCAGCAAGTGACAGAGGATGAATGCTTTCCTTAAAGATTCTGTTGTTTTTGGAAGCAGCTGCCCCTAAGGAAGAGGTTGACAAGCAGGATGGTGGCTGGTGGGTCCAAAGATCCCGTGGAAATCTGCTCAGAAAAGATTGCCTGGGTCCAGAGCTGACCACGGTGAATCCTGTGTCAACATTCGTCTCTGCCTCTTGCTTCTCAAAGCTGTTTTCCCGTCTGAGGACCTTTATTCTGGCCCCGGGTTCGAGGTGGAGAGAAGGCAGAGGCAGCTGGGAGTCCGTAGCTGGGCTGCTGGGCTGGGCTGAGCGGCCAGGGCTTTTCCACGAAGTGCCACTAGCGCTGTCTGACGCTGTCCGCCCACCAGGCTCAGGCCGCTCCACGGACCCCACCTTGAACCTCCTGCCCCGGCTCCTTCGGCTTCTCGGCTCTAGGGTCCTAATCGCAGAGACAGGGGTCAGCCTGGAGCCCTGGGGGAGCGTGTCGGCTCCCGAGGTGCCATTCAGAAAGGCAAGCTCACCATTCCTAACACCAAGTCCTGGATTCAACTGGACCTATGGGACAAGGAGAAGAGGAACAGGTGTAACCGATGTTTTCCATTAACTAAGTGTCAAGAACAGACTACGTCCTATTCAGCCTTCTGCCATGCTGTGCCCATAGCAGACTTTCAATAAAGTCAGTTGAATTGAATAAAAGTGACAAGTACAATCCTTCAAAGGGATGAGTTGCCACCTTTGCCTCCTGGAAGGTCATTTGACATTATAGTCTACCTTTTTTTTTTTTTTGATCCAATGAAGTCTTCTTCTTCTGGAAATGGAAACCGGCATGGCTAGTTCCATATTCAGAAATCATTCAGGGTTGATATTAGACTATCCAATCTAGAGGAACCTCCTTGTCATTAATTTTTACTTGAGCTCTGGTAGAATTTTGCAAGACTGACCTTTCTCCTTTACATATGAAGACTTCTTCTCCTTAACCTTCTATGTCAACACGTTCTTCTGGATTTTCTCCTTCCTTTCCATCCACCCCTTCTCAGGGTCCACTGAAGGAGCCTCTTCCCCTGTCAATCTGTGACAGGAGGTAGTTCTTCAGTGCTAAGCGGGCCATCTTCTTTTCTCACTTTACACACTCTCCCAGCCAACCTCGTTGAATCCCCTGCCTTCAATTATTATCTAAATGATGAAGGCTTCTGAAAGTCTAACTATAGTTCAGATCTGTCTCTTAAGCTTCATACCTACCTATCCAACTGTCTTCCAGGCACAAGGTCCTAAAACTCAACATGTCCCAAATTGAACTCATCCCCCTCCTCACTCTAAATCTGTTCTGCTTACTCTTTTCCCTGTCTTAGAACCTGGCATGGTTTGCCCCACATTAACCAAGCAAGAGCATCATTTTCCCTCCTCTATCCATCATGTCACCCATTCCCATGGACTCTTTCTCCCAAAGATCTCTCAGATCTTCCTGTCTCTCCATGTCCACTGCCATTAACCCTAGGCAGGCTGTCATCAACTCTAGTCTGAATTACTGCAACAGCCGTCCGAAGGGACACCCCATGGATGCTCTTGCCTCCCTCTAATCCATCCTCCACTCCACTACCAGAGGAGCTTTGAAAACAGTTTTGATCATGTCACCCTCCTACTTCAAGTGGCTTCCTACTCTTCTTAAGAAAAAATCGAAGCCCTTTAATATGGGCTCCCACACCCTTCACAGTCTCTCCCTTCTTACTCCAGCTTAATTCGCCACCTCTTCCACTTGCCAAAATTGAAATTTGTTCAATTCTTTGGACATTATTTGCTCTTTCTTAATGCCATTGTTTGTGTATATTATTTCCTTTGTCTGGGATATGTCACCTCTGACCCTTCATACCTGTTGTTAACTCCAAGCTTACACATCATTTCCTCTTAGAAGCCTTCTCCATGTCACTGAAGCTGAGTTAGGTACCCCTAAATATTGGCTCTGCCACTAATTAGTTGTGAGACTTTAGACAAGTTACCTAATTTTTCTGTGCCTCGGTTTCCTCATCTATAAAAGGAGATCATAATAAGTACCAATCTCAAAGAGTTGTTGAGAAGATTAAATGATAACAGGGCCTGGAAATAATAGTGCTAAACATAAGTTGGCTATTATCATCATCACAAATATTATTACTAGCTGTCCTGGCAGCCTGTACTTCCCATATCATAGTAGTTACCACACTATTTTGCACCTGTTTGCTCACTTCTCTATATCTTCTTCTAGACTTTGCCAGCTGGAAGTGCCGGGATTGTATACACCTTCTTCATCATTGTATCTCCAGTACCTAGCACAATGCCTAACACATGGTAAGTAATCACTAGATGTCTGTTGGATAAATAAATAAAACTTAATGCCTAACAAACTATAAATTATTTGCATATAGAAATGTATGGCCCCTAATTATTAGCCATTAGGTAGATACAAAGTCTTACTAAGAAACTGCCAAAGGACATTCATCCTGTGGATGACCATTTCTGCAGTCTTTTTTAAGAGAGAGAATATCAACTTTTCCTTTTTTAAGAGAAGTCCTTAGACGATATGGCAGAAGAAAGCACAAGATTATTAATGTAGAAATGCAGGTGTGTGCAGTTGGAGTGAAGAATTTCCAGGAGAAACATAATGCCAAGTGGTTGAGATAAATCTCTTGAGAGAGAATAAAGCTCCTCTTGCCAAAAAAGCAATTGAAATGCATTTGTAGGAATTCTGATCATTTAGAGCCCATCTTTCTAAGAAATATTTGTAAAATGTTACAAATTGAGAGGTAGGTGTTTTCGAGTTTCAGGGAACATTAGTAATTATCTTGATGAACAGGAAGGTCATTTGTCATTCATTTGGCTCTAAACACTTGAGAAATAAGAGAATATACATCACTGAAACATGATTAAGCTGTTAAGGGGCAGACTGACATCATGAAGGGAAAATAATATTGTCTTTTACTAAAAGTGATTCCAAGAGATAGCAAAAGAGGATTTCTCCTACACTGGAAAAAAAAAAAAAAAGATTGCATGGGAACAAATTATATAGATAATAAGAAACCCCAAAACAATGCCAAACTTGCTTACTTAAGAGTTGAATCTAGTCTCTTCCAATTAACTGATCTTTTGAAAGGTACTTATTTTAATTTATTAACCAAAACCAATGATGTTAACCCACCATCCTATAGCAGCAGCAACCTTCTGAGCCATGCTTACAAGCCATGCCCTGATTCCTTCAGGGCAGCATAAAGCAAAGTATTGAGTGAGAACGGGCGTGTAGGGTTGGAAGTGTGTGTGTGTGTGTGTGTGTGTGTGTCTGTGTGCCTGTGTGTGTCTGTGTGGGGTATGAAGAATGGGGAGGAAATGAGGAGAGGAACAAAGCGTGAGGAATAGAGTCTGAATGAGTGCCTCTGAGAGACTCAGAAATGAGAAAGGAACCCAGAAATGCTACAGAAGAAGCAAATGAATTACTTCATGAGAGACTATCTTCTTTTATTTTAAATGGCTAATAAAGAACATCAAGAAGATCTTAGCTAAAGGTCTGTTGATAAAATGAAGAGAAATATATGTTTGCTTTTGCCAAACTAGCTTCTGGAATATTTACTTTTCTGAAGAGAAACTTATTTCCTGACAACAGGCAGTTAATCAATCAACAAATGGTTCAGAAGCAGCTGTCTGTCTGGTACTCTACCAGACATAAACATTTACAATAAAATACTGAAAAGAGATGGCAAGTCATAAAGTCCCAAATTATATGGTACAAGAATGAGGAAATCTATAATCAGTTGTGTGTTACAAAGTTTTGGTGTAAAACGTTCTAGTTAAGAATGTGCTTATGGCAGGTTTCACAGAGGAGGTGGTGCTTGCACAGAGTCTTAAAGGATAGACAAGTGAAGAGGAAGAGAAAGACATCTCTGGACAAGGAACAGCTCAGGCAGTATATAAAGGCAGATATCCATAAAATGGAATATTATTCAGCCTGTAAAAGAAGGACATTCTAACACATGCTACAACATAGATGAACCTTGAAAATATTATGCTGAGTGAAGTAAGTCAGACCCAGAAGGACAAACATTGTATGATACCAGTTATATGAGGTCCCTAGAATATGCAAATTTATAGGGACAGAAATTAGAGGTTACCAGGGACAGGCAGTTGTGGAGTTATTGTTTAATGGGTACAGGGTTTCTGTTTGGGGTGATGAAAATGTTCTGGAAATAGATAGTGATGATGATGAAGTACAGTGTAAATGTACTATTAAGTACCATTAGGCACTGAATTCTACACTCAAAATGGTTAAAGTGATACATTTTTATGTTATGTATATTTTACGACAAAAAAATACATGGGTGCGGGAGTGAGCCTAGAGGTCTGGAAAGAAGGTTGGAATAACCAGAGAAGGAGGCAGCAAAGGAAACATTCAGTGGGGGGCTGATTATGAAGAGACTTGAAATTCGGACAAGTGAGTTTTAATTTTATTTGCTAACTTTTGCTATTGAGCTGACAAGGAACATAAATCCAGCCATCATTTAAAAATGTATTCAACAGTCCTGTGCAGGATAAAGCAGATGCCTGGAGCCAGGGTGAAGCGTCAGAATGTTGTAATAACAATGCACATTTGAAGTTAAGTGGGTTTAAGGAAGGAAAGAGAAAAAAAGAAATGGCTCCAAAGGAAAACTAGAACAGTTTAGGGGGGGCTATCTGAATGTGGGTCTTCCGAAAAGAGAGGCTTTAAAAAAGACATGTTTCAAAACCTGTGCAAATGGGAGGGTGACCAGAGCTGGAGAAATTGGGGGCAGGGCTGCAGAGGATGACTTTGGTTTTGTTTGGACTGAATTTGAGATGAGGAGACGTTATGTTTAAATGGTCTTACAGGGAGTTGAAAAAGCCAAAAGCTCAAGAGATAGAGGAGATGAAAATACAGGAGTAAGTTGAACAAAGATGACAACTAAATGCCCAGGATGGGCTTTATTTCTTAATCTTAGGGAAACCTTAAACTTAGGACAGTGGTTCTCAACGGGGGAAATTTCACCCCCTAGAGGGCATTTGATAATGTCTGGAGACATTTCCTGTTGTCACAACTGCAGGGAAGCAGTCGGTTCTAACATCTAATGGCAGCACAAAGGATGCACTAAATATCCTATAATGTGTAAGACATCTCCCCCACGGCAAAGAATTATCTAGTCCAAAATGTCAACAGTGCCAAGGTTGAGAAAACCTGATTTAGGGGCAAAAAGAGTTGAAACTTTGAAAAAAATGTCCAAGTGATAGAGAGATAGGATAAATGCTTTAATTAGAAGATCCGAGTTATGGAAGCTCACAGAGATAGAGAGATAGGATAAATCCTTTAATGAGAAGATCCGAGTTATGGAAGCTCACAGAGGAGAAACTTTCAAGCAAGGAGTGGCCAGCATTTGCCAGTACTGCTGACCCTGACCTCAGGCACTGGTGGCCTTAGAGACAGCAACAACTCTTCTAGCATCTGTATGAGAGGTGAGGACACAGGGCAAACAGCAGCTCCCAAGATGGGAGAGACATACGAATGAATACGGGGAGTCATGGCTTCCCGGAAAAGAGAATCAAAAGTGGAAACCACTGCAGGAACCAGGACGGGGCGAGGAAAACCTGAACTGTAATTGGCAAATAGCTGGAGGCTTAGTGTGGACAATTCTGAGAGTTAAAAACTCCAGGGGACCCAGTCCCAGGGGAGCCCCCGCAGTTTTGTGAGATTTACCTCCAGGAGCGTGACTAGACTCTCACAATAAACATCAGAGAAAAATCCCCTTGTGCTTCGGGAAAGAGAAGGAGAAAAGGAACCTTTTTTTTTAATTTAAGTATAGTTGACTTACAATGTTGTGTTGGTTTCTAGTGTACAGCAAAGTGATTCAGATCTTTTTCAGATTCTTTTCCATTATAGTTTACAACAAGATATTGAATATAGCTCCCTGTGCTATACAATACGTCCTTGTTGTTTATCTATTTTATATATAGTAGTTTGTATCTGCTAATCCTAAACCCCTAATTTATCCCTCTCCCCTGCTTTTCCCCTTTGGTAACCGTAAGTTCTTCTATGTCTGTAATTCTGTTTCTGTTTTGTAAGTAAGTTCATACGTATCATCTTTTTAGTTTCCACATATAAGTGATGTCCTATGATATCTGTCTTTCTCTGACTTACTTCACTTAGTATGATCATCTCTAGGTGAAAAGGGACCATTTTTAAATACTCCAGAGCGCTCTGTTCTTAAAAGGCCTTCTCTCAGGGGAAACTAGTTAACCAGAGCCTAACATGCTGTGTATTACCAGAGCCTAACTGACCTGGGTGAAGAGAAATACCCAACTCCAGCTTTCTGTAGCCTTCCATGTGAGAGAAGGGAAGTACTCAACTCCAGCCCACTCTAGCCATTCTCACCCACCTAAGCAAGGAGGGAAAAAAAAAATTAAACACTTGCGAAATTCACAGTTCAAGGCATAGACTCACTAAGACAGAGACCTAATTATAGAATGCTTCCCCTCCCCCAACTCCTTACTACCACATAGTAAAGGCTTATTTACAGCAGTTCCTATACCTGCTACATCATGCCTGGCTATCAGGAAAAAATTACAAGGCATTACAAAAGGTAAAAAGCACAATTTGAAGAGACAGAGCAAGTATCAGAAGCAGACATGGCAGGGATGTTGGAATTATCAGACCAGTAATTTAAAACAACTCTGATTAATATGCTAAGGACTCTAATGCATAAAGTAAACGGCATGCAAGAACAGATGGCAATGTGAAAAGAGAGATGGAAACCCTAAAAGAAGAACCAAAAAGATAAAAAACAACAACAACAACACTGTAACAGAAATAAAGAATGCCTTTGATGGGCTTATTTGCAGACTAAACACAGCTGAGGAAAGAATCTCTGAGCTAGAGGACATATCAATAGAATCCTTGAGAAAGAAAAGCAGAGGGAAAAAAAAGCCTAAAAAAAAAAAACAGAACAGACTATCTAAAGACTATGGGACAACTAAAAAAGGAGTGGTAGACAAATAATGGGAGTACCAGAAGAAGAGAAAGAGAATGGAATAGAAGAAACGTTTGAAACAATAATGACTGAGAATTTCCCCAAATTTATGTCCGACACCAAACCTCAGATGCATCCACTAAAGACTGAGACAGCAGAATGAAAACTGCCAAGTGGAGAATAGGGTAGCCCAAGGTATGCATTTAATAAACACTTGGTGGACGAATAAACATTTCATACCTGCTTATGTATTCAGACATTCATTCATTTACTGAGCATCTACTAGGTACCCTAATATCAATCTCATCAAAAATACACATCCTAGGCTCTAAGAAGCATCAGACAGTGTGCGCTGACAGGAGGTTATGTGGGAAAAGACATGGAGAGACAGCTAGCAGCCTTCTTACACAGACAATAATTGTGCTACAGTTTCTACTTTACAAAGCACCTCCACGTATACTCTCCTTTTTGATCCTCATAATGCAAATTGTACATGTCAGTACCATTCAGTGGCTCTGTCAGTGACTGCTGATTACAGTCAGAATAAGACAGAAGCTACTTGGCAAAGCTTTTGCTCATTCACACAAGAATGGATTTGCCTACCATGTGCCAGATGCTGTTCTAGGTACTGGGAGTATAAGAGTGGACCGAATATATAAACAGCTCATGCAGCTCAATATTAAAGAAACAAACACCCCAATCCAAAAATAGGCAGAAGACCTAAATAGACATTTCTCCAAAGAAGATATACAGATGGCCAAGAAGCACTTGAAAAGCTGCTCAACATCACTAATTATTAGAGAAATGCAAATCAAAACTACAATGCGGTATCACCTCACACCGATTAGAATGGGCATCATCAGAAAATCTACAAACAACATATGCTGGAGAGGGTGTGGAGAAAAGGGAACCCTCTTGCATTGTTGGTGGGAATGTAAATTGATACAGCCACTATGGAGAACAGTATGGAGGTTCCTTAAAAAACTAAAAATAGAATTACCATATGATCCAGCAATCCCACTCCTGGGCATATACCCAGAGAAAACCATAATTCAAAAAGACACATGCACCCCAATGTTCATTGCAGCACTGTTTACAATAGCCAGGTCATGGAAGCAACCTAAATGCCCATCGACAGATGAATGGATAAAGAAGATGTGGTACATATATACAATGGACTATTAGTCAGCCATAAAAAGGAACGAAATTGGGTCATTTGTTGAGACGTGGATGGATCTAGAGACTGTCATACAGAGTGAAGTAAGTCAGAAAGAGAAAAACAAATATCGTATATTAACGCATGTATGTGGAATCTAGAAAAATGGTACAGATGAACCAGTTTGCAGGGCAGAAGTTGAGACACAGATGTAGAGAACAAACGTATGGACACCAAGGGGGGAAAGCCACGGGGGGGTGGGGGTGGTGGTGTGATGAATTGGGCGATTGAGATTGACATGTATATACTGATGTGTATAAAATTGATGACTAATAAGACTGTATACAAAGTAAATAAAATAAAATTTAAAAATTAAAAAAAAAAAAGAGTGGACCGAGAAAGGTCCCTGTCCTCATGGTGCTTACCTCCAGTGGCTGACCACGTGCCTGATGATGTGGACTCTGCCCACCTGCCCACCCTCCTCCCCGCGACCCCCTCCCTTCTCTCCAGACACATGGAATCACAGGCGCTCTTCTGAGCATGCCCGCTAAGCAAATGCTATTCCACACATTGTCACCCGCCGTCTCCTCTGTTTGGAACACTTTCCTCCCTTCCCCATCTAGCTACTTCCTTCTGGGCCATCCAGCTCAGCCAGGCCCAGACATCACCTCTCAGGGAAGCTTTGCCCATCACGCTCATTGGGTCTAGCAACACCCCCCTTTCCCCCCCCCACCTCACACACATGTCCATCCTGGAAGGGTTACACATGGGGAAGTTAACTTGTGATTATAGCTCTCCCTTAAATAGATATTGGTTTCTTTCTCTGGTGGACATTAGTCATTTTTGCCACCCAGCATTTGTCCCCTCACTGATCTTCCTTGGGGACCCTTGTCCCCCGCCTCCATGAGTCCCAAGGGAGTCTGAGTCCACAAAAAAATCTCGGGATGCAGGGTAGCAGAGCCTCTGCCTCAGAACTAAGCTAATCCACCTCATCCCATTCCCCTGAACGCAATGATTGATTTAGAGAAGAGAATGGGATCCAAGTTGGTCCAATTGACGTGAAGTCCAGAAGTTCTGTTGGACCATTGTAGGGTGAGGAACTCAAAAGGATAGTCCTCAGAGCTGCTGGCAGCCAGCTGGTGACCACAAGGGCCTGTCTGAGGAAGTGGCAGAGCTGGGAGTCGGCTCCTAAGCCTGCCTCAAGACTCAGGCTACTTACTTACAAAAACCAATTCATTTACCATCCCCTATCCTCTCTGCCCCCAAGGAAGTCTGGGCTGGGTTTTCTATACTGAAAAATTCACCCCATTATAGGAGTGAAGTAGCTACAAGGTATTATCTTTTATAGTGTATTATAGCCAAGCCTTTGTATATGCTTTCTTCAGGGACTTTTTTTTTTTTTTTTAATTAGTTAATTTTTTTTTTTTTGGTTGTGTTGGGTCTTCGTTTCTGTGCGAGGGCTTTCTCTAGTTGTGGCAAGCAGGGGCCACTCTTCATCGCGGTGCGCGGGCCTCTCACTATCGTGGCCTCTTTTGTTGCGGAGCACAGGCTCCAGACGCGCAGGCTCAGTAGTTGTGGCTCACGGGCCTAGTTGCTCCGCGGCATGTGGGATCTTCCCAGACCAGGGCTCGAACCCGTGTCCCCTGCATTAGCAGGCAGATTCTCAACCACTGCACCACCAGGGAAGCCCTCTTCAGGGACTTTTATATGACACCAGAAACAGAAGTTTCCAGAAGATAATTGCCCATTTTGTTGGCAAAAGCCTAAACTCATTGACGTCTTTATCCAAAAAACTATTCTTCATTCCCCAAATTTGACTTAACTTTCCAAAGGAACTAAGTTGTATAACCCGTGGTTCAGAAGTAAAAATGTCAGTTAGCCTTTGAAACAGAAATGTGTCCCCTGCTGCACACATATATTAAATTTTTGCTTGACAGTGAGGTTTAGATTCTGGTGATTAACTAAGGCTGAAGGAAAAACTTTAGATGCCTTGGAAATTAGTGAGTTATGTAACAGGCAGCTAACAGAAACAATGCCTGTCCACCTTATGTGAATGAGAAGGTAAATAATTTAGAGATCATTACATACACTATAAATATGACTCATATTTTATTAATAACTCAAAGCTGATGACAACAAAATTAATCAAAAGGAAAGATAATTCATCTTCTAGCCTGTTTTTACTTTATCCAATAGGCCTTAAAAGGGTTTCTGACCATTTCTCACGGACAGAAATTTTGCTGTGAATATCATGTACACCTCCCTGCCTGCACACACTTACACACACACACACACACACACACACACACGTGCACACAGCCCTGGACTGCAGTGGTCAACTGCAGTGGTCACTTCCTCTTGTGTCTTGGGCAGTAACTATTCCCTCTACCCCTCAATTTTCCCTTCTGCAAAACTTCCTATGTTGTAAGAAGGACTGAATAAAACAATCAATTGGAAATACATACTCTAGGGCATAATATGAACAATAACAGCTAAAACTGCATTCTAGGCACTATCTTGAGCACTTTATAAGTGTCAGGTCATTTAGCATAGATAACAACCTGTACTCTAGGAAGATGCTAATATTACCCTCATTGTGCTAATGAAGAACCCAGGCTCAAAAATCACACAGCTACTAAACAGCAAGGTTCAACTGCCACATAACCCTTCATAAGAAATGACACATGGTAGCTATCACGATCGTGCTTGCTTTCAATAGGATGCCTACAGAAGAAGGCTTTAATTTTAAGATTTTATTTTGAAGGCTTCTAACTATATAACTTTATTTGGGGTAAAATTTCACAGTGATGCAAGATGCTTAAAAATTAAGTCAATAGGACGGCATACTTAACATCCCCAACCATAATTACAGCTTCAGCTTCCTTAGGTCCAGATGGAAAGAATTAATGATATTTCTGGACCCAAAGAGTGGGCAAAGTATTTGTGTATAGTTGAGGAGCATGATTAAAGGAAAATCTGAGAAGTAGGGTGCTGCCTGGTTCTACTGCAAACTACTTGTGCAAGTTACCAGCTCACAGAATCTGAACTTCCTTATCTGTCAGATGAAGGGATTTTATTAAATCAGTGCCTCTCAACCACGCTACAAGCTACATATTAGAATCATCCAAGGAGCTTTTAAAAAGATTACCCAAACCAGTGTGCCCCCAAAGATTCTAATCTAACTGACCTGGGGTGCAGCCATGGCATGGGAATGTTTGAGAACTCCCCAGAGATTTTGGTGTGCAACCAAGGTTGAGAACCACGACATTAAATCATCTCTTGGATGTCAAATCACACAGTTCCACGTGCATCTAAAGATCACAGAGACCAAACAGAAATACCTGAAGGAGAATCTTGTTGCCGTCATAGTCCTGTGTTTGCCACCGGGTATGGCTGATGGGGACACACGGATGGGGTAGAAGAGGCACTAACTGGCCAATCTCTTGAACCTTGAACTGCAACACTGAAGCCTCTTTGGGGTCCACCGACACTCCAGGGGGCAGCTGCTTCAGGGAGAGCTGCAGGGCAAAGCTCTCGGTGGAGTAGAGCGCGAAGAAACAGAAGTTGCTCTTCTGCAAGGTGGCTTCCCTCTGCAGGATCATCTCATAGAGCCCAATGGCATCCTCGTAGTTATCAAAGCTGCAGTAGAGCGTCACTCTCAGGACCTCGGTGCCACAGTGCACCTGCCTCACGCCCCAGACGGGCATCTGGTTGTCCAGACTATAGAATTCCTGATTGGCAAGAATATAGGGGCACGGTCTTCCCTGCGCATTCTGGGTGGGGTAGCACTGCCACGGCCAATGCTGTAGGGAGTCAAGAACGCGAAGTAGTCGCTCCTCTCCGAGGCGTTCATGCAGGAAGAGCAGAACAGACATCCCCGGGAAGCGGGACCGCTTGGAGTGGCATTTGTCATAGTATTTCACTGGACTGACCCGCTCAGACACCAGAAAGACACGGACCTCTGGGCAAATGCAGTCCAGGAGCTGGTCCAGGGTTTGCTGCAGAAGCGAGCCATGCCCGGAGTTGGCCAGGAGGTGGACAGTCATGGCCAGAGGCTCCCGTGTCTCGTCCATCGTGGATGTCGAGGATGACAAAGGATGCAAGCGAGCAGGGCCCACTGGTCCAGCTTCTGAAATGAATGGAGGGGTTCCCACGTGCAGCCTTCAGCCCACCAGGAAGCCTTCAGGACTTCAGAGCCAAGCCCTTACTCTGTGCTGCTGGTCGCCGCTGGCCACACTGTGAGAGAATCTCTGCAAATCAGGCACAACAGCTTTCAGGACACACCACAGCGGCAGGGTCGAAGTCACCTAGCCGGTGCATAATGTAACCGCGTGTGTGGGGCTGCATTGGGCGCTCCCAGGGTTTCTGTTTGACCTAAAAACCTATAATCCTGAGAAACACCCGAGTGGGTGGTTCTTACGGACACTCAGTAAAGGAAATGACCAGGCAAAAAGGAACACGAGTCGGCTCTGTGAGGCTGATAGCAATCTGTTTAGTTGAAAAGACATCCATTTTATGGACCTACAATGGGCTCTGATTTCCTCCTTACCTCCCTCCCTGTTTATAGTAAGCCACCTGAATACAATGACTGCTTTAAAACAATTCTCAAAACTTGTCTCTTTGCCAGGAATTTTTCCCCTTTGTCTTTTTATTTTATTTTTGAACAATTGATGCCAGGGCATTGAAGAGAAGTTACTTTATCTAAATAATTTTGACTGTTCACTGAAAATGATTCGCTCTGCTGCAAAGTCTGAGTGTACTCAAAAGACATTGATTCATGCCAATTCTTTAGAAAGAGTGAGAGCTTTCCAACGTCAAAAATAATCATTGTTCATGTCTATTGAAGATTTACTACGTGTCCATCATAAACTGTCCCAGAGCTTTACATAAACTGGTTTAATCCTCCAGCAAATCTATGAAGAGACTATTATCCCCAAATTACTGAGGAAGAAACTGAGGCACAGAAAAGGTAAGTAACTTGCCCAAGATCTCGCAGTGAAAAAGTGACCGAGGGAAGATTTGAACCCAGGAACTGAGTGGTCTCCCTGTGAACCACAGAGGAGGTGCCTCTCTGGGACCTGGATGTCCCAGACCGGATTTTTCTTCCTAAGTATAAGGAAAGGACGCCCAAGCAGGTTCTTGTTGAGGACACACATTGCCCAGAGATTGTGTGTGCTGTTGAATCTTAAACTGAATAATCTTCAGTAAGAATATCCAAGCTCTAAACATAACACTCACCCTAATGTGTTCTAAATATCCATTTAAAAATCATTTGCTACTCTGATAGCTGTGCTTCTAAAAATGTGGACAAGCACATTTTTCTAAACATAATTCATAACATAAGCAATTTATTAATGCTTGTAGTGGAACATGGTGTGACTTGATGTTTTACAAATTAAAAGGCACTTTTGTGATGAAAAATATAGTTTACTCTAACTTTATGTTATATATGTTGATTGCTTGAGTAGTAAAAGAACCAAATTTAACATCAAATATTGTTATCTGTGGAAGGGAATCATTTCTATTCAGATTTCCTTTCTAAATCTAACCTACACTTCTAATCATTTGCGTTTCATAAGTCCTATACTTTGCATTGGAAAAAATCTATAAATAGAGTTTATTACAGATAAGTTGTTTTATAATTACCACCAGTGATTCAGTAATTAAATTCATTTTGCTTCAACTTTCCCAGCATCATTCGAGTTTTTTTTTTTTTTTAAGGCATGATAGTTCTGAAGCTTTTTTAAAAATTTGATTTAGGTTACACACTGGCGTTTGAAAGGCAATAACTTTCTCATCCCCCAGTGTGACTCCCCTCACCCTGTCCATCCACTCACGGAGCTGACTCAGGCATTTGAGACTTTAGACACAGTTTTTGAAAACAGTCTTTGCAATTCTGGAAATAGCTCTAAAGCTTCGAGGAGAAAAATTATACCCCTGAGACAAAGATATTAACTCGCAACATTGTGTAGAAGGCAAGTGTTTATGCCCTTATACAGAAAAGGTTTTGCTCCTTTTGATGTTGTTGTAATCTTCCGTCCAGTGAGAAAACATTCTTTTTCCTTGTGAGGTTGTCAATTCTGTGAGGATTGAAAAGATGTCCTTAATCTGATGGCTGCCTAAGTGCCAAGAAACCGGGGGATGGGACAGGGGGGCACCACCACACTCCTTTCCGACTGACTGCCTCTGCAGTTATTTCTCCAACAACCTGAAATATTGACGCCCCGACCTCACCTCCAGGGACGGCCTCCGTTCCTCGCAGACCCCTCCGCTCACGGCAACGGCCAGATCCTCAGCTGGGCTCCCAGGCGCTCTTCATTTCTGCACACTGCCTCTGTTGAAAGCACAGATGCATATATTAGGGGAAGTCATCAGCTTTGCCGCCCGGTACCTGGACAGCTGACACTCGATTCTCTACCTTTTTTTTCCCCTGAAACTTGGCAAAAGATGCCCAGGTATCTGTCAGTCACCAGCTCCTGGACAGCCCCCACCTGGTCAACTCCTCACAGCAAAGTGGAGAAGCTGGTGACAGGAGGCACCGGGAAATCTAAGAACTCAGCTAGTTAGGAGGATTTGTTGGAACCTGTGGACATCCTTCAGGATTTTTCCCTGCGGCAAATCTCAGAAATGTACGGGGATACATTCAAACCCTGAGATCCTACCCACACCCCAAGAAAACTTTAAGAGTTTCTTTCCCTCTTTATAAAATGTGTTTATTTATCCCACATGCTGAGAGCCAGCCACTGTGCCCGGAGCAGAGGAGAGATCATCACCAAGTCTCGCTCTGGAAGAGCACCTTCAATTACGTCATCAGGGATCAAGGTCACTGCAGGATGCCATGGAAACCCCGAGGAGGAGCCACCAACCTAGATGAGAGGGCCAAGGAAAGCCAAGGAAAGGAGATGCTACTTGAAGTTCTGGAAGGTGAGGAGGCAGGAGTCAGGCCTGTAAGGAGACTGGCTGTGGGGAAGAAGGAGGGATTCCAGGGAAAGGAAGCGGATGGGGACAAAGTACTCCCCTTGTTCCCTTGTCCCCATCAGGACAAGAGTGAGGGCCCTGTGACCCACAGGCTGAACTCAAGGTCACTGCCGGGTGGGAACAAAGAAGGGGGGAAAAAGCTGCAAAGGCGGCCAGGCTTCTCAGGTCACCGTAAAGGCTTTGGATTTTCTTCTACCAGGAACAGAACCACAAAAGAGTTGGCTTGAAAAAGGACCCAGTGATGGGTCCAAGGAGCCTCCCAGCATGGTGCTTGCAGGTGAGGCTGTCAGCCATCAAATAGGAAACGCTGGAGAAAGGAGGCAGCTGGGAGTGAGGTCGAGGAGTGCGGTTTGGACACGGTGAGTGTCAATGCCTGCAGGTCATCCAAGTCGAGATGGCAGGTAGCCATTTAAAATGGAACTTAGGGCTTCCCTGGTGGCGCAGTGGTTGAGAATCTGCCTGCCAATGCAGAGGACATGGGTTCGAGTCCAGGAAGATCCCACATGCCACAGAGCAACTAAGCCCATGTGCCACAACTACTGAGCCTGTGCTCTAGAGCCCGGGAGTCACAACTAGTGAGCCCACGTGCCACAACTACTGAAGCCCACGTGCCTAGAGCCTGTGCTCTGCAACGAGAGAAGCCACTGCAATGAGAAGCCCGCGCACTGCAATGAAGAGTAGCCCCCGCTCACCACAACTAGAGAAAGCCTGCATGCAGCAATGAAGACCCAACACAGCCAAAAATAAATAAATAAAATAAATAAATAAAATGGAACTTAGAGGAGAGCCACAGACCAGAGAATATGGACGGGGAACCATTGGTCTTTGGGTAGCCGTGGGAATTCACGTGATGATCCAGCTGGAGAATACACAACAAGGATAGGAAAGGCGAGAAGAGGATGGGACTCTGGAGTACCCAGATTAAGGGACATGCGGCATGTAAGTGGCATCCAGAGAGAATTGAAGAGTGGGCGTGTCATCCGAACCCAGTGTGGGTGTTTGTGTCTTGGGTTACGAGGATTTCAGGAGGTGGCCTTGGCTGGGCAGACCACGATACTCAGTGTCAAAGAATAGCATTTGTGACTCACTCGACCTTCTCAGTGGAGGAAACTCAAAAGAAGCACCAAGCAGACCTCAGAACCATTCAATCCTGTTTTCCTCGTTCCCAGAACAACCTTAATTCTGATTCTTTGTCTGATACTCGGTTGCTAACCAGGAGCTAGACATTCAGAACTTGGGCAGGAGCTGGAGAAAAGGTGCTGGGAAGGGATCATGTCTTGCTTACTTTTAAATCCCCGAGAGCAGCCTACTACCCCAAACCTGCAGAGTAGGCACAAGATAGATCTGCAGCGAAGAAGGAATCTTGGCATTTCCTAAAGGATAAGAATCGCAGGGAAGCAAAGGGACTTTCCCAGCATCACATAGCTGGTTAGTGGCAGAGCCTGGGTTTCTGGTTTTTAAACCATACTTCCCCACCCCTCCTAAGAGAAGCTGTGCACAGCAGCTGCCTCTATTCAGGTCAGAGCCATTCAAGTTCAGGACATGTGCCAGCACATAAAAAGGAAAAAGGGAGAAATGAGGGGTGGGCATTATACACATTGTTTGTGTCCCGTGCCCTAGGCACATCTGGTTAACGTGTTTCCCCATCCTCAGCATTCCCGCTCTGATGCCATTTATATACTCAGCTTTCACCATCTGGCCAGCCCTTCTTCCAACACACACACACACACACATGCACATACACACGCCTCTACCCTGGGGTCATAACTTCTGGCTTCTCAAGGGAGTTCTGGCAGAAACAGCAGCAGGCAGACAATGGAGACCTATGACTCCTGCCCCCTCTGGGCTCCTCCTAGGGCAGAGGTGGAAGGAAGTGGCCACAGAAGCTCCTTCTCCAGGCTGTTGTGGCTCTTAGCTGAAAGCTTCTCTCCCAGTTCCCCAGAGGAGAGCCCCTGCCCAACCCCAAACAATGCTATCAGCTTCCTATTAAATTGCCATCTGTTTCCCTTTTCCCAGGACAATGCAGCCCAGCAGCACAGCCTGTGAGCTGATACTCTGCAGTTTTCACAGGTGCAACAAAGAAGGCGTGTTTCCTCCTCCATCTTTATGGTGGTCTTCCTTTCTGACATTGTTTCCAATGCTCTGACCAACTATAGTCCTCAGCTGAACCACTCAGTAGCTGTTGTCGACTGAACTAAAATTGCACAATGTAAAAGTTGTGAGTAAAGTTTTATTCGGGACCTTACTGAGGACTATTGCCCAGGAGACAGACTCTCAGGTAGCTTTGAGGAACTACGCTGAAGAGGGAAGGCAGGAGCCAGGATGTAGATGAACCTTTTTGCTGGGAAAAACATGTAGTCAAGCCTAAAACGATTACTGCTAGTCACAAAGAACAGACATCTCCAGTTACTGTTTTTAGTGCTTTTCTATGTATGGGAAGATGCAAGAATCTAGGGTCATTGAAATTTTTCCTTAGATAGGTATCTTAACTATCTAGGGGCCAGTATATCCAAAGCACAGAATGCATCCTGTTTTTCTCCATCCTGAATTCCCCTCAGGGTGCAATGACTGAAGTGGCTAATGGCTGGATCCTTGTAGAACTGGAATAGTGGGCAACATTTTTTTCTTTGCACTGTGTAAGAAGGCAGAGAAGTAGAATGGAACAAGCTGTGAACCAGGGATGTGAGCCACTCCACCTGGCTCTGCTGCCCACCCAGCGAGGACCTGAGATTCCTAATACCTCAGGTTTGGTTTCATCATCCATTCAAGATAAAACATAGCAATGGTAATAATTGACCTGACTCTCTCCACGGAGTGGATCAAATGAACTTAAAATACCCCAGAGGGCCTTCCAAGCTCTCAAGTGCTCTGCTAGTAGAATCATCTCAACATGAAATATTTTATATTTAATATTGTTTTAACTCCCCAAATAATATCCAGCAGATGGGTATTATTGGATATTGCAAATGGATATCTAGCAAAAGGAATGGATAAATAAATTAGTGTACATTATTTTCATGGAATACTATGCAGCTTTAAAAAATAGTGAAAGAACTTGGGAGAAGTAGATTGGCGCCGTCTAGTAAGGCTGAAAATCTACATACCCTACACTTCAGCATTTCCCCTCCCAGGTATAACCTCTGGAGAAATTCTCTCACATATGCACAAAAGCAGGCAAATTCAAGAATATTTTATAGCTGCATTGATTGAAATACTAAAAAAAGTAGTGGGGGAGAGGGAACCAACTAAATGGACACTAATAGAAGAATAGATAACTATTTATAGCACATTCTTGCAGTAGAATATGCTACATCAAGGGAAGTGAATGAACCTGAACTACCCACTTTAGTTGGAATGAATCTCACAAACATAAATTTGAGTGAAAAAAGTAAGTTGCAGAAAGCACATATAGAATTATACCATTAATGTAAAATTTGGAAATATGCAAAGACTCTCCAATGGTTATAGATATAAACCTAGTTAGGCGAAGAATAAAGAAATGCATGGGAATGAGAAACACCAAATTCAAGATAGCAAGGTGGGGGATCTGTTCAATGTACTGATAATCTTTATTTATCAATCTGGGTAGTGGGTACAGGTGTGCTCATTGTATTGTTCTAGACCTTTCTGAAGTATTTCATAATCATTTTAATGAGGGAGCTCTATTATGTACCGACCTAGAAAGATAGCTCCAGTATCGTATAAAACAAAACAAAAGCATATGTAGCATAAGATTCTATTTTCCTATAAGAACTATATATATGCATATGTGTATGTGTGAATGATAGGTAAACACAGGAAAAACGTCTAGAAGGATATAAACCAAGTTTGTATAAGAGTGTCAATAGAGGACACTTCTGGGAGATGGGATTAAAAGGTAAAGGAGCATTTCTTTCCCTACTTCATTTCTTCATGCATTTCTATACTACTCATATTTATTACAAATACCATGTATTATTTTTGGAATTAAATAATAAATAATACACGAACTACAGCCTTCTAATCCATTCTTTCAACAAATGTTTACCAAGCACCTATCATGTAATTCAGGGCTAGATGCTGGGGATACCAATGATTAACAAAAATTAATACTGCCCTGGATCTCATGGAGCTTATATTCTGGTGGGAGAGACAGACATTGATCGAATAATCACTCAGTGAGATGTAAAATGGTACCTCAAATAAGTGATGTAGAATATTGGCTCTGTTCGGGGAGCTCAAACAGGCCATCTCAGCAGAAGGAAGCTGCGATCTTGAAAAGGAGCAGACATTACCTGGGAGAAGTGGGAAGGACGTTCTAAGACAAGGACCAGCACGTGCAAAGACCCTGTGGTAGGCAGGAGCATGGTGGCATGAAGGACTGGCTCATGTAGCTGTTGGTGCCATGTGCTAAGATAGGAAATTCTGCAGGAAGAGCAGGTTTAGCTGGGTGTGGCTGGGAAGTTTTGATATATGAGTTCCAGAAAAATGTCATATGATTCAAAACATTCCCAGCAACCCAGGAAAGAAGAAAGCCCGGACAGTCATTGGACAAATAATAATAACTCTAATACTTATTGAACACTTACTGTGTGCCAGACACTGTTCTAAACATTGGACCTATTAACTAGTTTAATCCTCACAACAACCTTATGAGGTAGGTGCTATGATTATGCCCATTTTACAGATGAGAAAACTGAGAAACAGATGGAAAAACACAAGAGCATAGAAGTTTTAGTCATATGATATCTGAATATGTAAAGCCAAAACAGCCTTTAATTATTTGGTGTCTTCGTTTTCTGTTACAATAGTAATAATTTTCCAGAAAATTTGGGGTTCACGGAACTGGGGAAAATAGCTGTGTGCTCTTGGAGGGCTGAGATCACATCTATACAACCTTCCATTGTGTCACTGTCACAAAGCCTGACACCTGTGAGCACTTCGTAAATGTTTGCTGCAGAAAGCTGTTAGCTGTTGGCTGAATATATGTGACAAATTTTCCACTTGATACATGCACATGATTTCTATTCCCCAAATGGAGCAATGCTAGCTATTTGTCAACAATTTGGGTTATAGGTAAACTATAATTAATAAGCAATAGCAATCTTTCTCATTAGAAGCTTAAGAAACAACCCAAAAGAAACAAAGCAAAGTAAAACAACAAAACCCTGCCAGTCTTTGCAAAAGGGAACATAAATGTTATAAACTCTCACCTGCATTTTAGACAAGTACCTTTCCAACACAAGGACTTACATTCATGAAGTGACACATCTGTAAATTAGTAAGGATGACGCCAACTGACTTTGAACCATAAACAGCTTTTAAACATTTTCCTAACGTATAATGTGCACCTTTAAAAATAAGCTAGAAAGGGGCATATAACACCACGCCTCAAATTCTGCCACAGATGAGTCTCCATCAAAAAGTCTGGCCTTAATTACCACATCGACTACAAATAGAGATGGATATTCTCAGGGCAAGAAACATCGCTTCCCATGCCAACCTTTAAACCATGAAAGCTCGATCAGCACAAAGCCGACAAGTCAATCAGACCGAAACCAACATGCCTGGGCTAGTCGGTCGGCCCTGCAGAGTTTGGGGCTTCGCTGTGCTCTGTCAGCTGTTCTTCCACTCCCAATGGGCCTCAATTCCCAATTTATATTTATATCCCAGCTGCTACCAAAGGCCACGGCTGTGCCAACCAGACAGCAAAAATAGAAGAGATGGGGAAATAGCCATACACATTAATAACCAATCGGTTTTTAAACCACGAAGCAGGAATTTGTGTCTATTCAACTTCATAAAAGAACTTTTGTAAGACACAAATTGAAGTTGCGGTTTCTATGGCTACCTGATACAAATATCTTGTGGCTGGATTTTTCTCCCAATATGAATCATTCTGAAAAGGTTTCTAAATGTGTCTGTGGTATCTATTCTGTAGCATAACACATGAGAAAAATGAGAACAGCTCTTGAATTACACGCAATCTAAGTATAAACAATAATATTGCTCTAATACACAACTTAAAAAGTTGAGTTGCAACACGGGGAAGAGAACTGGTCTGAGGCTGGGGAAGACCTGGGTTGGAATCCTTGCTCTGTTTTGCGCAAAATTGTTTCTTTGTTGATTCCCCGAACAGGCCGGCTCTCTCCTTGGTCGCTGTGGGGATTAGTGAGAAAGTGAGCCTTCATGTGCCTGGCACAAGGTCGATGCCCAATAATGCATTTTTTTTTAGCTCAGACACTGTGTACGCTGCATTAGCAGTTGGTACTATTCAGTCCCAGCATATTTGCTAGCTCCATTATTTATTTATTTATTTTTGGCTGTGTTGGGGCTTCGTTTCTCTAGCTGCGGCAAGCAGGGGCTACTCTTCGTTGCAGTGCGCGGGCTTCTCATTGTGGTGGCTTCTCTTGTTGCGGAGCATGGGCTCTAGGCACACGGGCTTCAGTAGTTGCGGCATGCAGGCTCTAGAGCACAGGTTCAGTAGTTGTGGCGCACGGGCTTAGTTGCTCCAAGGCATGTGGGATCTTCCCGGACCAGGGATTGAACCCGTGTCCACTGCATTGGCAGGCGGATTCTTAATCATTCTTGCCCTGGACCATCCTCTCCCATTGACCCAGCTCCTCTCATGATGAATAGCCCCAAGCTGAGATAGCTGGTGACAGTGAGACTTCTCTGTTGGCACCAATGGAATTGTTTTTCTGATCTTCAGGGGATCATGCCCTCATTAGCACCACATTCTTACCAAAAGAGCTAGCATCACAACACCCTGCTGTACCATCTCTATTCACTTTATCTATTTGCTCTTGCAGAGAAAGACTCAGAAACTGCTTGAAAAGATTACTATAAATAGCCTAGTCATTGTATCAACAAACATGGTGAAAAAAACCTCTCAGAAATAATTGTCCATTTGCCTAGTAATTAGTTAACACCCTAGCATTCCTTCAAAGGAAAGCATGACACATGCGCAGTGATTCGTACCTCCGGTAGCCACGTAAGCTCTGGAACAACAGGAAATACGGAGTTAAAGGAATTTAACTTCACTAGAACTGCTGCTTTGAAGACAGGAATATTTATGCCAAGCTTTGTTGTTCTGGGGTTACTGGGACTCCTCATCAGTCACCATGTAGGCTCTTAGGAAGTCTGAGCAGAAACTTCCAACCTACCTGGATATATTGCATTCCCTGGTCTACAGAATATATAATTCTACATCAGCGCTCTCTCTGTGTACACACACACACACACACACACACACACACACAAAGACATTGTTTACTTGTTGGTAATCACCACAATCAAAACTGTGAAAAAATCCTCACTGTGTTCGGTCAACACAATTTTGAAACGTAGTACTTGAGACACAGATGGAAGAGCCAACAATACTCATTTTACTCAGAGCAGTCATGTTTTACCTCATTAAGAATAAAAATAACTAATTTCCAAGAAAACTCATCAGAGTCAGCCTATTGTCACTGCCATTGTTCATTTTCCTTCAGGTTCAAAAAAGTTTTCTCTTAAAGGTCAAATGCTCTCTTCCAAAGATGTTTACCCAATGGCCCAAATCTGACAGGAGGCACAGCTGTGAATGGTTTGGTGGAATTCAAAGGCCTTGAAATCCTGTTTTCATTCTCGGCACACTAGATTTTCCAGGTCTTTTGACACTGCTTCCTTTCAACTCTTTTAATCATGCCCAAAATTCTTCAGGCACCATGGGACCCGCTGAAATACAGGTATCTATTCAAACATTGTAACTTTTCACTGATGCAAAGGAATGCTCTGGGAATTTAAACTAACCCACTTCCTCCACTTTTCTCTCCAACTTAAAGCTCAGGAAACCAGACCCGAATACCAACATTTCTCCCCTAGAATAATGAGGAAGTAAATGTGCAGGAGACTCAGGATAATACTGGCTGGGGTATCCATGCATTGAGATCATTTCTTATGCAAGACCACCCCAGTGTGAGGCCTTCTGCTACCTGAGTAATACATCTCTTGGAAAGGATGCAACAGGGGCCTGGGTCCTATCAGTTTGAGTTTAGAATAAAGTAAAATGCCACAGTGGCTCTGTAATAAAGGAGTAACAAGGGGAATACATTTTTTTGGAAAAACAACTGGGCCCTATATTATCAAGAGCTTTAAAAATGTGAATTTGACTCGGTAATCTTCCTTCTAAAAACCTATTCTAAGCCAATATTAGAAACTCTGACAAACATTTGTGGACAGAGATATTCACCGCATTGCAAATCTATGAAAGTGGAGAAAAAATAGCCTAAATTTCGAGTTGGATAATATAAATTGTAGTGCACCACACAATAGGAGCAAAGTGAAGTAAATCATGGCATTATCATTTGAAAAGCTTTTTTCAAAAAGTATCTACTGATGTAAAACTGCTTATGTTAATGTTAAAATTTTAAAGCCAGGGTATAATATTTCATGTATAGTATGTTTCTAATTTGGGTAAAGAAATATTCATAGAAAGAACTGGAAGAAAATGTAAGTGTGATCAATGGTGATCTCTGGATAATGAGATAACTGTGATATTTCTTTTTATTTTTATCTTTCTGTATTTTCCAAATTATCTGAAATTATTCTTTTTATTTTTATCTTTCTGCATTTTCCAAATTATCCAAATTATCTGAAACATTGAGCTTTAATAAGAAGAAATACATATATTTAAATAAAGTAACTTAAATGCATCATCTCCCTCCTTTATCCTGCACAAAAATATCAGGAAAAATGAGTTAAAATAAATTCAAATGTTATTGGGGGAGACAAAATAGTAGACCTTGCAGTAGTTCCTGCAATTGGTTTTAAAATAGATTGCAAAATTTCAAAGCAAATAAAACATAAAATGGAATTGTACTTATCCATGATATACATTTATATTTTGAAGACAGACTCTTTTTTTAATTTTAATATCTTATTGAAGAATAGTTAACGTACAATGTTATGTTAGTTTCCGGTGTACAGCAAAGTGATCGATTATACATACATATAATAGTTTGCATTTGTTAATCCCAAACTCCCAATGCATCCCTCCCCTACCCCCTCTCCCTTCCCCTTGGCAACCACAAGTCTGTTCTCTATGTCTGTGAGTCTGTTTCTGCTTCACAGATAAGTTCATTTGTGTCATATTTTAGATTCCACATATAAGTGATACCATATGATATTTGTCTTTTTCTGACTTACTTCACTTAGTATGATAATCTCTAGGTCAATCCATGTTGCTGCCAATGGCATTATTTCATTCTTTATGGCTGAGTATTATTCCATTGTATATATATTCACATACCATATCTTTAACCATTCATCTGAAGACAGAATCTTAATTGTGCACACACACACACACACCCACCAACAACAACATTTACCAAACCAGATACCTGTTGTTAATTCAAATTTTAGCAAGCTTTATAAAATTTTTTCCTCAAGCATCTTTCAGCACTGACATCCCCATTTTCTGGGACCCTAAAGCATGTTTGTTCACTCTATCTTTTTATCAATAAATATGTATTGAACACCGATTATTGGCCATAGATCATGCTAGGGACCAAGGATACAGTAGTAAATAAAACAGACGTGATCTGTTAGGGTTCTCTCACTAGGCTATACATTCCAATGAATACTAGACAAACACTCTTTACAGATCACAAACAGTTCTATTAAGGAAAAGAGCCAAGTGGGGTCCAATATGGGTTTCAGTTGCCAGGAAAGACTTCTCCAGTGGGTGAAGAAGAACCAGCCATGGGAATAGCATTGTAGGCACATGGAACAGCATATGCAAATGTCCTGCAGCAGAAAGGTGTTTGCTGTGTTTTAGGAACTGCCAGGAATCCAGTGTAGCTGAGGAAGGATAACTGATGGAAGAATGACATTGGGTGGCATTGGAAAAGGGTTGGCAGGAATCACAGCAGTCAATGGTTTCCATAGGCCGTGGTAAGGAGTTGGATTTGCTGCAGTGGAAAGCCAATGATTTTCTTTATTCTTAAGCAAGTTTTTTTGAACCTTATTTTTAACTAAATTTAGACTCACAGGAAGTTGCAAAAATAGTCTGTAGATTCCCATGTACCCTTCACCCAGCTTCCCCCAGTGGTGGGATCTTCCATGAGTGTAATATCAAAACCAGGAGACTGACATCAATACAACACTGTTAACTAGACTGCAGATCCTGTTCAGCTTTACAGATTCTTTTACATGCATTCATTCATTTGTACACATGCATGGCTCTATGCAATTTTATCCCACATATAGATTCTAGTGAAGGATTTCAAATAAGCATTATAATCTGATTTAGGTTTTTGGCAGTAACTGCTGAGGAGAATGGGTGGGGTCAGAAGACCAGTTAGGAGGCTGCTACAGTGCAGTGATGGAGACAGCAGTGGTGAGAAAAACCCATGGGATTATCTGGGAGGTAGAAGAGGTGGGGGCCAGCAAGGCTTGGAGTAAACTGGATAAGGAGGATGAGGGAGGGGGGATGAAACAGTCCAGGTTTCTGTCTTGAACAGCTGGGCGCACAGTGATGTCATTTCCCAGGAGGACAGTGTCTGGTCAAGGAGCAGGTTGGGTCTAGGCTGTGAGTTTGAGATGCAAGTGGGAGGGTTTTGGGTGGAAGACACACATTTGAGAGTAAGCAGCATATTGAAGGTATTTAAAGCCGTTAAAAGCTGTAAGTGAAATCTGACTATTTTTGACTATCTTACTTGTTCTAATAAAATAAAATAATTTTACTTAAAAGAAGAAGCCCCTCCCTGGTGGCACAGTGGTTAAGAATCTGCCTGCCAATGCAGGGGACACGGGTTCGTGCCCTGGTCCGGGAAGATCCCACATGCCGTGGAGCAACTGAGTCCGTGCACCACAACTACTGAGTCTGCGCTCTAGAGCCCGCGAGCCACAACTACTGAGCCTGTGTGCCGCAGCTACTGAAGCCCACGCGCCTAGAGCCCGTGTTCTGCAACAAGAGAAGCCACCGCAATGAGAAGCCTGCGCACCGCAATGAAGAGTAGCCCCGCTCGCCGCCACTAGAGAAAGACCGCGTGCAGCAATGAAGACCCAACACAGCCAAAAATAATAAATAAATTAAATAAATTTTTTTTAAAAAAGAAGAAGCCCTGAGTGAGATCGCCAAGGGAGTGAATATAGAGAGATGGTCCAGGGAAGAGTGCTAAGCAACTCAACACCATAAGTAGTTGGCACGTGTTCATTCTACTTGACCATTTCCCGGTCATTTCACTGGTAGTAATATCTCCTTAGAGAGACTGTAAACCTACAAGCGGCATACCAGCCTGCTCTACTCTGCACAATGCTTAGCATGGTGGCATGCACCTAGGAATGCTCCATAAATTTGGTTCTGTTCAATAAACATTTACTAACACCACCGATTTGCCTGGTATTATGATAAAGCACTGGGAGACCAAGAACACTGCTTAACTGGCTCAACAGAATCACTCTCAAGTTCCACCTGTATTAATAATGAAACGAATGAAGTCAGAAGAGACATTTTTCCTCTCGGGTGGTAAATCCCACAAGCTCTAATGCTGACTTGACAGTACAAAAGAAGATGCCAGTTTAGAACAAGGGGCTCCTGTTTTTCTTCTCAATATTGGCACCAGCCACCTCCAACAGTTTTTTTAAAGGATATGGATTGCCTTGAATTATCACATGCCAAAATAAAAACTGCTTATGAAATACTTTTGAGAAATTTTGGGAACTATTAAATACAGGCTATTTAGTTATACTAAATTCCTAAATGATCATGGAAGGACAGCCTATAAATTAATCAAATATTTCAGTTGCCAGAGAAACAGTTTCTAGTATGTAGGGTTCAGGTGTCACCATGGTGAGAAATCATCTACTATATCAAAAAACAAAAAAACATATTTTCTATTCCACTTACTGCCGACTCGTTCATCGGATTTCATGGGCCTTGTGCACAGCTGCATGGCTAACTTGAAACTGAATACAGAACAAGGCAGGAGGATGGTGAAACTGAATACATAACGAGGCAGGAGGATGGTGTGAATGCCTTTTGCTATGAACCTGCAAAATCTTTTATTGTTGAGAAAATTCTCACTCTTCAGAAATTTCAGAAAGCTTTTCCCTTTTCAAAATTTCTGTAATTGCATTTGCTTCTTTTTTCTTAACTTAAAATTCCATATCATCATTCATTCATTCAGAGACTCTTTATTGGGCGCCTACTACATTCACTATTTATTGGGCTTCTCCTATGTGCCGGGCATTGTTCTAGGTGATGAGGACACAGATGTAAAAAAAAAAAAAAACAGGCAAAAATTCTTGAAATTCTTCTCCCCTTGCTCCCATTCCAGTGAGGTACTCAGAAAATAAACAAAACACACTTTATGAAAGAATGAAATCTGACTGCAGAAAAGTAACAATATAGTTACGATGGTCCTAAAGACCAGAGTGAAACCATCCCCCCCGCTCTGTGGGATCCAACACTAAACCAGTTTGGTTAGGAAGCCAGAGAAAGCGGGGACCACAGCTTGCTGCAATGATCCTTGGTACGTGATCTCTGATGATTTCGTTTTATGATGTTATTTGACTGGTAATATCAGAGCAACCAAGCCTGATGTGGAAAAATAAAAAAATCAGTATGTAATTGACATCTCAGATTAAATTTCCCATTCTCTTCTCTTTATATTTATCCTCCACTCCCATCCACACAAGTTTGGAGTGTCCTTACTATAAAAGGCATTAACTGAAATGATGACAACTTCAGAGTAAAAGCAGAAACCAAAATCATGAAAAGGAAGACACATATTCCAGGAGGAAGAACTAACATAAGAATTGGTGTTGAGCAAGACTCAGGGAAACTGAAAAGTCAGTTTACCAGCCCAGAACTGATCTGGGGGCACAGGTGCCCCCCTGGTGATCTGTGCAGGTCAGCAGGGACATGGCTGCCGCTCAGCCAATCAAAACTATTCACCCCAGTCCCGCCCCCAAAACAATGTCTGCTGTGATTCTCTCCCACTTCCATCTAATCTAGCTTCCTGTTCATTGTAAGATATGAATAAATACTCCTCTCGTGTTAATTTTCACAAATGAATGGAATACAGAACTACCCAAATCAGAATTTGAAAATTCTAGGTACGTTTCCAGATGCTCCAGGGCAGCAGGGAGCAGGCGTAATAAAATTGCACAGCGGGCACCAAAAAAAGGCTCTTACCCAAAGATTGCCACGGCCAACTATTGCAATGATCCACGCGAATCTGGAATCCCAGCCACTATCTCCACACTCTTATTTCACAGCAAGTCCATCAAACTGTCCTGCTCTCAGTCAGCAGAACAGGATCAAGTCACAGTGTAAGGATCTGGGGAGGGACAGGGATGGGGCACTAAAAAGAAACGCCCTGTATGGCCACTTTGCTTAGGAGGGTAGGCCAGCTCTGACCTCAGTTTTATCCTATGGGATCCAGCCCATTCATTCATTCATTCATTCATTCTCCCTCTCTCTCTCTCACACACACACACACATACACACACACACAAACACACACACACACAGAGGCATATCTCTCTTTACTCTGAAGGATGAGATGGGAGCCTTTCTAAATGGTCTGCAGGTCATAACCCAGCATCACCTTGTCCACATCCCCTTGACCACTAGGAACAGCTGGAAAAATCTGACAGAGATTCTTTAGCAAGTGTCAGGAAGTCCCATGGGAGAGGCTGAAGTCCTGCAAGAGGGGAGCCCATCGCTCTGCCAAGTGTGGGGTTTGTGTCACTGTCAATCCTCTGAGTCCTAGAATTGAGAGGTGATGCCTGAGGGGGTTGTGGCCCAAAAGGGGCTGCAAAGATTCCCTGGGCTGGATTTCCTGGGCTGGTCCAGCATCACTGGTTCCCGTTGGCTGCACTGAGGATAGCATCAGGCTTGTCGGACCACGTGCCTCCCCCAGCCTTGCTGCTCAGCTCCTGTCGGTCCAGCTCCCTTGGCCTGAACTGTGCTGGAAGCTTCCACTCTTCCTCCTGTTCCGCTCTCCACCCTGCTCTGTGTCCTGAGACCGACCTCCTGCCCTTAGCGTTTGGTTGTTTGGCCAATGGTGGGATTTGAAAGCTGCAGGGCTGTGAGGGCAGGATATCATTCCTCCCTGCAGGGTCATCTCAGGGTCACCTTCAGGCCACCTCTGAAGGTCACAACTCCTATCCACGGCCCCTTCCAAGATCCCTCTGCTGCCCTCTCTCCTCCAGGCTTCCTGACTCCTTACCTGGAGGTCCTTCACTGTTCCTTGTGGTTTCCCTAAACCCTCGCACACCTTTAAAAATAGTCCCTTTACTAGGACTTCCCTGGTGGCGCAGTTGTTAAGAATCCGCCTGCCAATGCAGGGGACACGGGTTCAAGCCCTGGTCCGGGAAGATCCCACATGCCGCAGAGCAATTAAGCCCGTGCACCACAACTACTGAGCCTGCGCTCTAGAGCCTGTGAGCCACAGCTACTGAAGCCCGCGCGCCTACAGCCCGTGCTTTACAACAAGAGAAACCACCGCAATGAGAAGCCTGCGCACCGCAACGAAGAGTAGCCCCCGCTCGCGGCAACTAGAGAAAGCCTGCATGAAGCAACGAAGACCCAACGCAGCCAAAAATAAAAATAAATAAAATAAATAAATTTTTAAAAAGTAGTCCCTTTACTAAATTCACTCAAATTACCCAGTTTGAAGGTACCATCTGTTTCCTGATGAAACCCTGACCCATATGCTTCTAACAACAACTGCAGTCCCAAGAGGCAGACACTCGACGGGTCTTCACAACCTTCACTGCCACTTACTACTATGTGACCATAAGCAACTAATGTCATCTCTTTAAGACTGCTTCTTAACTGGTGAAATGCAGATGATACTAGGACCCACTTCCAAGGTTGCCGTGAGGATGAATACATCCATCTGAGAGGCTTAGCATACAGTGAATGCTCAATTAACAGCAGCTATTTTTAGAAGCAGCTGCACTCCAGCCTGGATCTAGCTCCCATTCCCACAATCCATGCTATTCACATCGTCCATCTAACACTGACATGGCCGTTGTGCCCCTGTGCCTCAGAACACTTCTATAGGGGTTCCTCTGTGAGCTCCTCCAAACTGAGTTTCATCCACAGCCACCATTTCAGGGTGGCTGTTTCTTCCTTCCTCCCTCCCTGTCCCCAGGAGCCACTGCCCTCTCGGATGTGCTGGCCTCCTAATGGATCTTCCCAACACAAGTAGGACAACCTCAGACTCACTAAAACATTGTCATCATTCCAGAAAGGAAAGGTCCAGAGTCCTCCAGACCCAGATCTCCAGGGGATTCTGCTCAGGTCTCCGTCCTTCCTCCCTTTCTCTCTCTGAACATGTGACCTGAGACAGCTGATCCCCATCCATGGTTTCTCCTGCCACCTATGCCGTGGTGAGTCCCAAATCCAAGTCCCTAGGCCTGATCCACATATGCAGCCAAGCATCTGCACTTCCATGTCCCACAAACGCCTCCAGGACAACATGTCAACACCTCTCATTACTCCCTGCTCTGTCCCCATCTCCTCTTCTCAGTATGAACACCTCACTCCCCCAGCCAGGTTCCCAAGCCGGCAACCTGGGGCATCACCCGTGATTCATACCCTCCCTCTACACATCCTATCAATTGCCAAGTCATGGAGAATTTATCTTTTAAACATCTTTTGAATCAATCTTCTGATGGATTTCACCACCAGGTGAGTTTCACTCTCCTCTGGTGAGCTTCACACACTTTGATATCAGCCCCTCTCTTAAACCCTTCTCTACGGTGTTACCAAAGCGAGGTTTCTGAGTTCATATTTGATCACATTGTTGACTACAATTAATAAGAGCAACCATTTACTAAGATGCACTGGACACTGTTCTAAATGCTCTACATATATTAAGCATTCAAACACACTGACAATTTTATAACGTAGGCACTATTTTTATCCTTATTTTAAGATGAGCAAATGGAAATACAGAGAGGTTAAGTCACTCGTTTCAGGTGTGCACAGCTAGTAAGGCAGAGTGGCTAGAACGAGAGTGTCCACCAGCTTCTGGCTTTCGCCCACTGTGTTATTTGCCTCTCTGTTGCTGCTTCAACCCTCTCCCTCTTCTCCCCGTCCTCCACACCTACCACCACCTCCTCTGCTTTCACTTACAGAGGCTGAGGATGCCCACTGTCTGCCCTGCAAAGGAGAGCCCCAATTTCTGGTCCTGGCATGGAGGGAGGGGCCTCATAACCCTGTCCCTAACAACCTTTCCAATGCCCCTGTTACACTTCCCAAGAGAAGGGTCTCCGGCTCCCCCAGCTGTCTGCAGCTTCCTCAACAAGCTGCATTCTTTCTGCCTTTTCACAGGTAATCCCATCTTAAATGCCCTTCTCCAACCCTGGCCCCCACTTGGTACCTGGTGAATTTCTACTCTTTCTTAGAGATTCAGCATAAGCACTTCTTTCTCCAAGAAGCCCTCCCTGACTTCCCCAGGCCTCCCCAAGTTCATATCTATGTGATAGCACTTGACATATTGCTACGACTCCCCTTCTATGTCTGTCTCCAGAGGGGAAGGACCACAGCTCCGTTCATCCTTAGATCTCCAGTGCCCAGCATATACTAGGTTTTTCAAAGCTTGGTGAACAAATAAATAAATGAACAAACATAAAGGAAATTATAAAGGGCAAACACAAAGGAAACAACGGAGACAGCTGTGGGCAATGATTTGATGTAACATCCATAATATATATACATACATATTTTTTTAACTACAGAAAGAGTTCTACTTTATAACTGCAGACTATCTCTATTTATCACACTTCTGGATTTTACATGTAAGTTGGAAAACACATATGGAATTTTTAACCTGTAAACCATACCTGATTGGAGAAATAATGCCACCGTATTGGGAAGGGTTTCTTCGTAAAATAAAAATCAAATAACTCTTATTCAAAGTTCAACTTTATCCAATCAAATACAAATATCACCCAGCCCTAGAACTACTTTTATAGTTATAAATGTAAATCTTATCTTTCAGAGGGCACCCAGAGTCTGACAGGGAAATGTGTGAGAGATAAAAAGTTTAACAGAAATGGAAGTTTAAAAAAGAATGTTTCTGAACAGACGTGTCTATGTATTGTAATAATAGCCCAATAAAAGTTCATATCCCCTATTGTTCAGGCCTTCCTTTTAGGAAGAAGTGGGGTTCCGTGCTGATGCAAACCAACCCCGTACTAATTACTGATTTCCTCTTGAAGAGTCAGATGAAACAAGAGTAAAATTCTCCATGATTCAATGAAAAAATAGTTTCCCTTCATTTTTTTGAAGGTATTTGTTTCCGTTGAGAGTAAAATCTCCAAGTAGGTAGCATTCTTTGAAAAGAGGGGCTGCATTTAATTTTACCTGAAAGAGGAAAGTTATACTAAAACTATCAAACTTTGTCAACAAAGTCACTTTCTGGGGACTCCATATTTAGATCGGGTGCTTGGTCCTGCTACAGCTCCCTCCAAAAAAGTATGTTCATCAACTTGACACAGCATAGAGTTGTTCATTCAGGAACCAAAATTCAGGTGTGTTTCAGGTACTATAGTTGCAAAGGCAGTGAATTCAATTAGTACATTTTCTACGATTTTCCAACAGGAGCTGAAATGATGAGAGCTCAATATTCAGTTAACCAGAAAAATGCAAGCTCCAGGAGTCCTTCGCGAAGCATTCTGATGGCTCAAGCTTTTCCAGAGAGTTTCTCAGTAAACAGTTTACATTTTTCAAAAATGAAAAAGGTGTAATTCTATAAAATGTCTTTCTTGGATAATAGTTCATGAACCGAATCCAGGTGGAAAAAGGGTAAATAGTTGGAATGAAAGGGTGAGAGATAAGAAGAAAAATAATTATTGGGTGCTGTGAGCCTCACCATTTTATGGGAGACAGAATCATGGAGACAGGGTATTCTAAGGGCTTTCACTGTGGATCTCTGTAGTCCCGTGACCACCCCAGGGCCGAACGATTTTATAGCAGAAAGGTGGATATGTCCTTTACCACTGAGGTCCTCTGTCTGAATCATCATCAGCTAATCCTTGAAAAAGAAGAATAGTGCAATTTATAACAGTAGGAAGGTTGAAAGAGCCTAAGCTCAGATCACTACCCTGGAACGGGGAGCAGATTTCACCTCAACAGAAAACATTTCTAATCAAAACAAAAGTCCAGTGCTGACTGGCCTGTTACCTGGACATCTGAGGCAGTTTCAAGCATAAACTTGAAGGTCAGTCTCAATTTAAAAGGTGGCTCTACCATTTTCAGAGAGCTCACATCCTGCGGTAGATGGTCCTCCCATCCTTATGTGCACAAGCGGCTCCGTCTCCTCTCTCCTGGAACCCGAGCCATCTCTGTGACTTGCTTTGCCCAAGAGAGTGCAGCAGAAGTGATGCTACTTGACTTTCAGGCTTCTCCCTTAGGAAGCTTTGCAGTTTCCATGTTTGCCCTTTTGGAAACCAACCACTATGTGAAGAAGGTTAGGCTAGACTACCGAAGGATGAGGGACCATGGAGAAAGAGGGCGACAACTCAGAAGGAAACCCAAGCCCCCCCAGCCAACAGCCAGCACCAGGGCCCCAGTCATATGACTGAGGCTATTTTGGATTTTCCAGCCCCAGCTTAGTGGTGCTATCATTAAAAGAAAGATTCCCAGCCAGTCTCGGCCATATCAGCCAGCCCCGCTGAGGCCCCTAACATCATAGGGCAGAGAAGTGCTGACCTGCTGAAGCCTACCTGAATCTCTGACCCCACCCCCCGGACCTGAACAAATAAAACAGTGATTAAGTCCACTAAGTCCTGGGGTGATTTGTTCTATAGAAGGAGATTCATCGGTAAAGTGTGACCAGTTATATAAGGAGCGCTTCCCTCATCACATGGAGGGGATGGAGGGAATATGTGTGATGCCTTGAGCAGGGAAAATTCCTCCTGCAGGTAGGAACTCTCCATCAGGGTGGACTGTTGTGTTGTCATTTTGTCATTTTCCGAGACAGGCTGAATGCCCCACCAGCAATGGTGTAAAGGGTTACTGTTTTTTTTTTTTAATTAATTAATTAATTAATTACTTTCTGGCTGTGTTGGGTCCTCGTTTCTGTGCGAGGGCTTTCTCCAGTTGCGGCAAGTGGGGGCCACTCTTCATCGCGGTGCGCGGGCCTCTCACTATCGCGGCCTCTCTTGTTGCGGAGCACAGGCTCCAGACGCGCAGGCTCAGTAGTTGTGGCTCACGGGCCTAGTTGCTCCGCGGCATGTGGGATCTTCCCAGACCAGGGCTCGAACCCGTGTCCCCTGCATTGGCAGGCAGACTCTCAACCACTGCGCCACCAGGGAAGCCCAGGGTTACTGTTCTTTACAATGAGATTTTTTTCTCAACCCCTCTGAGGCCCTTTTCCTCCACATATTCAGTGGGTTCTGAGACTGAGGGAACCCGGGCCCGTTCCCCAGCCCTCATGCTGCGGATCTGAGCACACTCTCAGAGTGGAGAGTAGGGTGTTTCCTGGGGAGGCCAAGGCCCCTTCTCCGGAGGTGCCTCCCACACACCCCACGCTCAGGAGCAGCCCCAGAAGGTTCTAAAAGGCAGTCTTCCAGGGTGACTCCCTTCCCTGCAACCTTTGAGGGACAAACGAGCCTCTCCTGGCCTCATGGAGACTAAACTGGAGCAGCTGCGTATTCTTTCCAGGGAGGTGTGACCGGGCAAGACAGAGACAGACAGTTGATGCCAGAGAGACCTGGGAAGGAAGACGCATCGCCTGGAAAAGCAGCAGCAGTGGGAAAAGAACACAGACCCCCGAGTCCCCCCAGAGGTACCGGAGGATTCCTGCGGGAGCCTGGGTCCTGGGTCTCTTCCTGCTCTGCTACCGACCGTGATTCTTTTCTGGTCTCTGTGAGAGCTGTTGGGTTTCTGTGGGAGTTAACTAGGGCCCTAATTTCCGTAATATCTTTATAACAAAAACTAATTTTTTGGGCAATTACCTTTTTTTTTTAATCGCAACAATATAAATAATAAAGCGGTGCTTGGGAGGGGGCAGTGCGTTAGTGACTCCTATCTCTTTAATCTAGAGCGAGCCACTCTGCATAAAGATGTAGTCTAAGTAAAATCGGTGTTTGCCCTGCAGAGAGCTTCCAGACAAATACTCTTCGGTGTCCCGAAGGAGGGGGCTACCCCCAATCGCCTCCCCACCCTGGAAGTTCTGGAGCTGCCACCGAAGACACACCGACTTCCTTGTGAGCTCTGTCATTCTTTTTCCCGTGTGCTCCTGATCACGCTGAAATTCCTGCTGTAAGGTTTATTCACAGCAGCCCATGCCTTTTCCCCTCATCCCCTTTTCACTTGTGAGTGAATTTCTATATCCTCAGCGTAATTCTCCCATCTCCCACCTCTACGCGCCAGCACTCGGCCACCAGATACAGCGACTCCTAACTGTTACCAAGTCCAAGCTCGCTCTCCTCGCCGCATGACAGGCCAATAAATCAGAGACGAGGTGTTGAGGCACGGAAGACGACTTTATTCGGAAAGCCTGCAGACCGAGAAGATGGCAGACTAAAGTCTCAAAATAACCGTCTTATCAGGGTTTGGATGCCAGTTTCTTTTATAGCACAGAGAGGGGGAGGAGATGAGGAAGTGAAGTAAAAAAGCCATAAGTTTTGCAAATATCCCCTGGAATGGCCAGCCTCGGGGAGGGTATGCGTTAATTTCTTCTTTCTTGCAGCCATCCACAGGTGGACAGAGTCCGTATGTTTCCCTGAACAAAGGCACTTTGGTTTAACATTCAGGCAGAGGGGCAGGGTTCCCCGAGGCAGGCCATTATGTATAGACAGTATTCTTTTAGTGAACAAAAGCGACAGGAAGCGAATGTTAAAGTAAAAGAAACAGATCCAACCCGTAGTCAGATTTGGCTCTTCCATTACATAACGGAAGGACACCCTTCTCCATGGTCACACCTCGCTTTAGAGGCTTTTGTTCATACATCCCACCCAGCTTGGCCCCCACCACTGCCCTGCCCTCCCACCTTCCAAATCCTTTGAGATTTACTCCAAAAAGCATTCATCATATCACTGTTCACTTAGTTTTATTTGGAATTGGAATGCTTTATAAAGAACATTTAGTCAGCGCAAGTCTTTACCAGCCTTTGCCTAAAAGGATTTAGTTATAAAACACCTAAGGGACTCCTTTATAATGTAAATTCCACCTTTGTAATGTAAATCCCATTGTAGGACCCCTGACAGCAGAATGAGAGCACTATTAATTTACTTACTATTTAATTATTCTCCCCTCTCCCCAAAAGCCCCTGGGATGTAAGGATTCCAGGGGCAAGAAGAATATCTTCTACTAACATTCCAAAGTGCCTTTGAATCCTTGGAAAGCTAGAAATTGACCTTGAGAATGACAGACAAATTGGGAACCCCCTGAAGTCAACATGGAATTAGTGACAAGCTGTTAACTCCATGCAGTCCGGTGTTCCCCTCTCTCATTTTGTTCTGTTTAACTTATCATACGTTTCATTACAGAGGTGTACCAGCTTCTTTATGCCACAGTCTGTAAATTTTTCTATTATTCTTAGAAAGAGCAAATCAAAACTAAGTAAATGCCAGTATTTTAGTTTGTGTAATATTGCCTTCAGGATAAAACAGGAAGTCTGTGACTAAACACAAGACATAGAACAGTATTACTTATAAATTAGGGGCATTCGTTTATTCTTTAAAAATACGTAATGAGTGCCTATTAAAGCCATGGCAGGATTTCTACCAAAATAGTTTATTATTATGAACTGTGATTTTTAGTAATGGCTATTATATTTGTTGATAGCAGCTACCAGGTGTACAGAGGCACTGTTCACTGTTTATCATCTAATTCCCACACAATCCTACTTGGTTAATGAACCAGCAGAGGCTCCGAGAGGTAACTCCTCCCGCCACACACACACACACACACACACACACACACACACACACACACGCCCACCCCACGGGGTAATGCAGCCTGGAAGGGCCTGAGTTAGGATTCAAACTGATGCATTTTGACCCTGCCATGTTCCCCTGTTAGGTCATATTGCAAAGAAGAGAGGGGTGGGATTAAAATACCCTCAGTCTAGAAAATACTTTGTAGGATTCATTATTAAAACCACAAACATTTCCCATCTTTGGCTGGCGAGCAACCATCCAATTCATTAAAGTGATAATTCTTGAACTAGTTTTACCCATAATCGCCTTTCTTCACTTCTCAGTTCAACTCTTGATGCTTTCGGTTTTTTCTCCTCGTTTTTCTTTTTCTTTTGCCCAGTCCTCTCTTCAGCTTAAAGCTGTGACCTAAAGACTCTTGTGCATTTTGTTTGCTGGCCCATGGTCTGGTCTACGGACTGTCTGTGGCTACTTAAGCCACACATTTGAATCCTGTTGATTAGTGTCACGATTCAAACAGGTGGGCTATTTCTGCAGTTTACTTCCTATCCCGCCACACAGTTATTGAGGTTACCTGGGGGCAGGTCCCCTCTAACTTGAGCCTTTGTCCTCTGAGGTATTAATTTGGCAGGCAGATGGCAAAGTCACCACTGACTTTTTCTTTTCATTGGCTCGTCATTACATAAGTAACCCATAACAAGGTAGCCCATATGGAGCAAAACATGATCACCCCAAGTTAGAAATGGGAGAGGAGAAACATCACCCAGGGCACTGCAGTTGCTTGGAGCTGCACGTTCTCTTCCAGCCCAGGTGGTGCACCTGAACCTCCGGCCTTTCATTCTAATCCCTGTGGTCTCCCTCCCAGCCACCCCCCCTCACACCTCTTTTCCTTTATCAATAACGCTGGTATCACCACTCACCTTTTAGTACAAAGGGAAGAAATAAGGAAACAGCTTTTCAGTATCCAGGAGAAAACAATAATAACCACAAGGGGAAAAAATAGGAATGGGCCAAAGGGTGGATTTCCACAAACTCCCGTCCAAAGGAGATGGATGGGGTCGGGTGATCACGGGGCCCAGTTTGAAAACCCACTTAGAGGACCTGGTCTCTAACCCTGCTGCTGGATCTTTTCATGATGGACTTAGAGAGGGGGTCCGGGCGGAGGCTGGGCGGGTCTTTGCGTAAGGCGCAACTGTGACCTCTGTGTACTGTTAAAGATGAGGATGGGGGTTGAGCTCAGGGGAGATGGATGGCAGGAGAATTCAAAATGCGAAGCCAAAGAAAGGGCACCAAGTCATGACTCAGGAATCAGAATAACTGGGCAATCCGACAAAGTCAGAGACCCCGGACCCACAGTCAGCGACAAAGAGGAAGGAAAAAGAAGCTGACGCCCCGGGCATCTCGCAGGCCGCAGTCGGAGGTGAAGCCAGGCCAGGACCACACCCACCCCCCCAGCCCATCTCCTGCCCGTCTCTCCCGCGGGCCGAGTCCGGGGACGCGCGTCCCATCGGTGCCCGGGCGAGTCTCACCGTAGGCGGGACAAGGACTTAGGCCTCCCGCCCGCCCAGGCTCGGGCCACGCCACTCCAGCACCCCGCCCTGCCGGTCCGCCCCGGCCACGTGGAAGCCGCCGACAAACCCCCGGGACCAGAGGGCGGCGAGAAGCTCCCCTCCGCCGGATCCGCTGGGGCAGCCGCCGCCGTCGCTCTGCGGTCTCCTCGGTCACCCTCGAGCCGTTCCGCCCGGTCGTCGCCGGACTGGAACCAGCGCCCAGGTCCCTGCGCCCGTTCGTGGTCGCCGCCAAGCCCCCCGGGCCTGCGCCTTAGCTCGGAGCGAGACCGAGAGCCAGGCCACGCCGAGCCGAGGCCGCCGGGGACCTGACCCATCCGGGCCCTGATGGGGCCGCGGGGAGGTGGCGCTATCCCGGAAGGCTTCCTGGAGGCGAGAGTCCGAAAGATGAAACCCCTACTCCCTCTAGGCGGAGCGTAGTATTTTCATTTGACCCGCCTTTTTCCTTTCATAATGATCATTTTCGGACTAACCGCGTGTAGCACCCCTTTCCTTTCTCATGCCACTTTGGCTGTGACCCTCCTCTCCTCTAGAACAACATGTTTCATGGGGATAAGTCTTGGGACTCTTCCACATATAAAACTCGCGGCCAGGCTCACTGGGGGTTATTAATTTTCTTAGAGTGACATCATGCGGTAAAGGAAGGACCACCCAGCGTCTTTCAAAGTGCTGATACCTTTTGTTGACGAACAAGCAAGAGGCCAGGAGTGGGAAGGGAGAACCCAAAGGCATTAACTGAAGTCGGAATCATGGAATCTTAGGAGCTGAAAGGGACTTAGGAGTTTCTGACTCTACCTTCCACCCATTTCCAGAAGCCCCGGGGAAGGCTTCCCCCAGCACCCCCTTCAGACCTGTGCTCACACCTGGGAGCTAGAGAATCTATGCAACCTTGACTTTAAAGAGATGAGCCCACCTACACCTGAACAGAAAGGGAAGCTGGACCGCTTAAGATCGGGCTTTCACTGCTGAGCCTCCAAAAACGAATCAGATGTTCCATTACATACCAAACACTCAAAAAATTCGAAGGGAAGATATTTTACAAAAGGTTGTCGTATTTCTACGGTGCTATGAACGCTGGGTCCTTTAATACTCCCTTCGACTAAAAAGCTGAAAGCAGATTTCTTAAAGTGCACTATGTGGGAATCAATAGGTGTTAGGTGAATAAAAGGATCCCATGTCAGATACGGATTAAACAAATACTGGACTTGAAAAAAAAACAAACACTTTAACACTTCTTAGAGAAACTAATATGCTATGTAATTCTTCAATTTCCAAAATGGCACTTGGTTGTAGTAGCCAGTCCCAAGGTGGCCCTCAGTGTTCCTTGCTCCTGTTGTAAGGCGCCTGGTGTAGGCGACTCAGGCACTGAATCAGGGCTGGTGAGCGTGACCAGGAGAAAACAGTGGGGTGCGACCTCTGAAGCCAGGTCAAAAAAGGCATTTTTAAGTTTCCACTTTGGCCTCTTACATATATCTAATTCTGAATTCAATCTGCTGGTATTTTAATTAGAATTTTTGCATCTAAATCATACTTGTACTTTGCTTATGCCCTTTCTTTTCTTGTACCGTTCTTGTCGTGTCTTGGTACCAAGGCTATATTAGTCTTAAAATTAGCTAGATAATTTCTGTCTCTTTTTTTCCTCTGAAATGGTTTAAAATAGAATAAATGCTCCTTGAAAGTTTAGTAAGACCACCCCTCCCATCCCACCCCCAGTATAATCAGCTGGCCTGGTGTTTCTTTGAGGGGGTGGAGGAGAATGCCAGGAGAACCTTTTGATTACTAATTCAATTTCTGCCATGGCTATTGGTTTATTCAGAAGTTCTTTGTCTTCTTGGGTCAGTTTTTGACATTCATTTTTTTTTTTAGAAAAGTAAATATTTTATCAAAGTTTTTTTTAGTTCATCAAAGATTTTAATGTTCATGTGTGGTTTTGAAATTTTCCATTAAATCTATAGCTGTGTTCTTTTTTTTATTCCTAATATTGATTGTGTGTGTGTATATGTATGCATTTACTCTCTTTTATTGTTTTCCATTTTCTTAGTTTAACCCAAAAAACTAGCTTTTGATTTTGTTGATACTCACTGTTTCTTTCTGCTCCTATTATTTAAAATTTCTTCCTTTTACTCTCTTTATATTTATTTTTCTGCTAACTAATTGAGTTAAGTGCTGTATTACTCATTTGTTTTCAAAATTTCTTTAAAACATAAAGTTAAGTCTACAAAATGTGTTTCTAATTCTTCTTGCTGCATTCAACTAATTTTGATATGTAACAAATGTATTATCACTCTGGTCTTAAATATGCTGCAATTTCCATTGTGATCTCTTTTTAAATTAATTCAGAAATTATTCAGGAATGCACTGAAGAATTTCCAAAAGTGTACGTATATTATTTATTATTTTATTAGTACTTTTGTTTATTGTTTACTTATTAATTTTGCTATTATTTTATTCTTGAGTTCTCATATAATTACAGTATAGCCAGAGAATGAATGTGGTCTGTTTTCTATATTTTTTTAAATTTGTTTAGACCTTATTACCTATTATGTTGTCAATTTTTGAAGATTTTTTGAAAATAATCCATTACATCAAACTTGTTATTTTTATTTTTTATTTCCATACCCTCACACTTTTTTTTATTATGTGACCAATCAGTATCTTATAGAGATGTGTTAAAATCCCCCAATATAATTATAGGTTTGTCTATTTTCTTTATGTAGGTTAATTTTGCCTTCTAGATTTTAAGGCATTTTTTTGTTAGGTACATAGGAGTTCATGAGTACTATATAGTCCTCTTATTACTAAGTTCTTTCCTTCTTTATCCATGTTTTTGCCATAAATTGTATTTTGTCTGAAATTGATATTGCTATTCTTAGGGTTATTGTTTTTATCATTTGCATGGGACAAGTTTTCCCATCCCTTTAGCTGAAAAGCTTGTATGGGTGGTTTTATTTTATTTGTATCTTTTATAAGAAGACTATACCTAGTTTTTAAATTTTAATTTAATTATATAATCTTTTTTATATTGAGCTTATTCTATTTTCCATTTTTTGATTATTGATTGATTTAAAAATTATTTCTACTGTCTTAGTTTTGATTTTCTGTTCACCTTCACTTATCTTTTTCTTTTCTTCCCCCTTTCCTGAATTTTCTTGAACTAGTAGAGTTTTCTATATTTCCCCCCTTTATGGTTAGGAAGCTACTGATAGTGTTTTTATATTTTGACTACTTGCCTTTAGTTTTTTAACATACATATTAGACCACACAGTTTTCTAAATAATCCAAAATGCTCAGTAATTTTGTTTTTGTCCTGAACAACAATAGCCAAAAAGCCTTTAGCACATTTTATCTGTCCATTGGCATCACCTCTTCAATTTATTGTTATCTAGAGTTTTAGTTTTGTACTTCTTGAAACAAAACAAAGAAAAACTGAGATTTTTTTTTTACACTTAATAGTTTATAAACATTTGCTTATATTTTATCAATTTCTGTGCTTCCCCTGTTTTTTGTATTCCATACTTTTCCTCTAGGCTCATTTTTCTTCCAATAAAGTATATCCTTTGATAATTATTTTAATGAAGGTCTTTGTGTGGTATTGCATTTCTGATCCATTTTTGGTCCATGAAATAATCTGTTTTGTTTTTGATCCAGAGTCCATCTTAATGGTTTTTTCTTTTTATGACCTATCTGTCATTGCTATGGGTTTGGAGCAAGGGGGACGAGTTGAAAGGCTAACTTACGGAGTCATCTTGACTAGAAATCAGAGTTGATGGCTGTTGAGTTCCTGATCCTCAGAGGGCAGGATCAAAGCAGTACAAAGCAAGCAAGTGAGGCAACTTGCCTGAAAGGGGAAAAAAATAATTATGGGCATATGCAAGTTTCAAAAAGTATTTGGCTTTTCTAATCTTTATAATTTTTTTCTTGGTTCAACTCATATTGACGTTGGAGTGATAATGCTTGGTGTGCTGACCCCTGGTGGATTCAACAAGTGTTTATTTATTACAATTTTTAGAGTTGGAATAGATCTTATGAGGAGTTACCAATTCAAATGCTTTCAGAGGCCAGACAGGTCATGTAAATGTGTCAAGTAACCCCATATCTGACAATAGATCATAGTGCCAAGTGTGTTGAAGCTGGAAAATGCAGGCTCCACCAAAGGCCTATGAACTCAGTGTTGGCAAAATACACACACACACACACACACACACACACACACACACACACACACGTGAAACCCATAGTGGGAGCTTGATTGGGCCAATCAGTTTGGCCAGACCCTCCATACATAAGGCTTAACAGATAGATTACACCTCTCTCTGGCCTGAGGTCACACTGAAATGTGGTTTGTAAATTAATAACTTGCTCTTTCCATAATTCACTCTTACTTTCCAAAAATGTAGCAAAAACTCAACAATGCTATAAGGAGCTATTTTTAATTAAAATTAAATATCTGTTGACAAGACTCAATGGTGGAAAATATTAATCTTCAAGTGAATTCATGTATAATTTCTGTGTTTTAAGTAGAAAACCATTTGCGTTATATATTATTTGAGACACTGTACAGAGAAATTCATCACTTTAAAACGTAAAATATTACACAAATTTAAATTTTTCCCCTACTTTTTTATGCAGTCAACTTAAAGTTTAAGAGTTTAAAATCAGCAACTGGTCCTGATATGCTATATTTTTAACTGGAGAGCATAATTAGAGAGAGTAAGAGTGAATCATGTAAGAGTGGAGAGAGCTGTGATATTCTAGAACCAAAATGCTTTGGAAAAATCCAAATAGCATTTCTACGAAGGATATTTTGATTAATTTTAATGGTAATTGTTAAAGGGCATTTAATTTTTTTTTTCCTAATTAATTTAAACTTACTTAGCCAGTTTTCTTCCAGGATCTGTCTGATGTTTCACTTAGAAACTTCAGTGGCTTCTTATTATCTACCACGTTAAATCAAGGGTTTTCAGTCTGCCAGTCCCACCATCATTCCCTCTGTTTTAACCACCATATTTCTGGAATTCAAGAAAATCTGGGGGCTTTCCTGGTGGCGCAGTGGTTGAGAGTCTGCCTGCTAATGCAGGGGACACGGGTTCGAGCCCTGGTCTGGGAAGATCCCACATGCCACGGAGCAACTAGGCCCGTGAGCCACAGCTACTGAGCCTGCACGTCTGGAGCCTGTGCTCCGCAACAAGAGAGGCCGCGATAGTGAGAGGCCCGCGCACCGCGATGAAGAGTGGCCCCCACTCGCCACAACTAGAGAAAGCCCTCGCACAGAAACGAAGACCCAACACAGCCACAAATAAATAAATAAATTAATTAATTAAAAAAAAAAAAAAGAAAATCTGCCTGCTTCGCTCATGTGAAGGGCTGCATATTCTTGCCCCAGCCTTCCCCATATTTCACATGAATGTGAAGAAACAGAGTGTGGCATCCCCGAGGCAAATCAGCAATTCAGTCTCTACTATATAGCAGCCAAGGTGAGGTTCTTGGTTCCAACCCTTCTCTCACACTCTCTTCCCTTGATATGCCTTGTTCTCTACTAGACAGGCTCACTCATAACCACTCAAGCTCCTAACAAAACTTTATGGCAGCATAAGAAACTTGGTGAATATTTATTGTGTGTGTGTGTACTTATATATACACACATAAATACATACATATGCACACACATATATATACACATTATTTTTGATGGCTTGAAATAATGGCCTAAGAGAAATTATTAAATGTAAAATACAATACACAATTTTTATACAGGATTTTGACTCAAAAAATCTCCATTTAAAAAATGACATGTACATAAAAACTCTAATATATACACATGCCAGCTGCTCACGACATTTACGTACAAACTTTAATAGCTTTCTAAGACCATATTTTCAAATGTTAGTGTGAGATGGAAAACTTTGCGGATATTGTGAAATATGAAAATTCCCAGGTCCACCCTTCAGAGATTCTGATTCAGTGATATCGGGAGAAGTGCAGACAGCAGGGGTTTTTTTAGCAAACATCACAAGTAATTCTGAGAGAGGCAGCTAATAGATGATACATTGAAAACCACTACCAGAAGGAGTAATTTTTTCCCCAAATAAAGCAACCCCTTTCCTGTTTCTGTATTTATGAAATGATGTGCTTATTCTATAACTAACATTATAAACATATAAAATGTAAATTTCAAAATCTTCAGTCTTGCCAATTTTGGGATACTTAATACAATGTTTGGATTTTAATTTTGCTTATTTTAGATGTGACCTAAAATTCTCTTAAATAAGCTTTTATTTACAATACAGCTTCGTCATTTGTTAAAATACCTAGGAGGTTTTCTTCCTCCATTAAACACGTTTACTTAATTCTTAGACATATTTTAGTTTCATGTTAGAATCCCTTTTTAAAATGTGCCAGCAAGGAACACTTCTCAACTTATAAAAAAGAAGTTTGCTATTCATTTTCCTCTGTATGTTTCCATTGGACTTAGAATAGGTGATCAAATACTGAAATTGCCCTGATTCTGGAATTTTAACTGGATATGCTCCATTATTTTGAGGAGGTCGGCATCATACAGACTTTAGGGGATTCCTGGGGAAAAAAAACTGTCTTTTTCCCCTCAAACCACGGATGTCAGAATTTTTACATAAACTTACCTTTTCACGGAACAACTAAAATGTGAATCACTTGGACTCTACTGTACCACCTAGAGCCCGATTGACTATGAGTCAGACTAATGTAAACATGGTTTCTTTGTGCCATAGTGATGCAAAAGTTTGCCTGGTGTATAGCACCTATAAAACATACTTTAGCTATTGAAGAATATACATTATAGTCTGGAAGGCGCTTTAGAAACTGAGTCATCCAAGTCCAATGCCTTCATTTTACAGATTGAGTAAATGAAGCCAAAAATCACAGGAACCTCATGACTTTCTTGAGGGTGAGACTGACTCTTATTCATCCTCACAAACTTGTGCATAATCCTTGCAAAAGTTTTTGTTTATTTTTTTTTATATCAGGCCACTCCTCATACAATAAAAGTATGAAACACATCAGGTTTGTTGGATAAATAATGAATGAATTAAATGCTTTGATTTTCTAACTCCTATGTCCCATATCAGACCCAGAATAAGACAGCTTGACACCAGAATGACCTTCGGTACTTCCCGCAGGTAAGTGTGGACCCTGATGTATTTTAGTTATTCCAAACAACTGCACACTGAGCTGTTTTCCTTCTCTTTGCTTTTTTTTTTCGGCTGTTCCACATGGCATGTGGGATCTTAGATCCCCGAACCAGGGATCGAACCCACACCCCCTGCAGTGGAAGCGTGGAGTCCTAACCACTGGACCACCAGGGAAGTCCCTGTTTTCCTATATTTTTACCAACACTGAACAATATCAATATTTTTTACTTTTTCCTTTATAAAAATGGAAAATAGGCATTGATGTTTTAATTTTCCTTTTTTTATTGCTGATATTGTGTAGCTTTTCTCACATTCATTGGAAAATTTTCTTCTGTGAATTTGGAATACACTTCTTTATTGTCTTCTAACTTCCAATGTTGCTGTCAAGAAATAGAATTCGTTCTGATGTTTGTGTGAAACCTTTCTCTCTTTCTCTGGAGGCTTGTGGGCTCTTTTCGTTGTTCCTAGTATTCTGTAATTTCATTTCACGATGATATACTTTGAATTTTATCTATTGCTTTTTCTGTATATATTGAGATGATCATGTGGGTTTGTCTTTTCTTTTGTTGTTGTGGTGTATCACATTGATTGATTTGTTATGTTAAACCATCCTTGTGACTCTGCGATGAATCCCACTTGGTCGTGGTGTATGATCTTTTTTATGTGTTGTTGAGTTCGGTTTGCTAATATTTTGTTGAGAATTTTTGCATCTATATTCATCAAAGATATTGGCCTATAATTTTCTTTTTGGTGGTGTCTTTGTTTGGTTTTGGTATGAGGGTGATGGTGACTTCATAGAATGTCTTTGGGAGTATTCTATCCTCTTCAATCTTCTGGAAGAGTTTGAACAGGACTGGTTTAAGTCTTCCTTGTATGTTTGGTAGAATTCGCCTATGAAGCCATCTGGTCCTGGACTTTTGTTTGTAGGGAGTTTTTTTTTTTTATTATTATAGATTCTAGTGATAAGTCTGTTCAAATTATATAATGATATACTTTGGATTGGATCCATTCTGAGCAATTGGTAAGCCATTCCAGAAAAGGTGTATCATCCAGTCTTAGGAAAATTTCTTTGATTTTTTTCTCTGATGGTATTCCCCTCCATTTTTGTTTGTTTGTTTCTGCTCTCCCATTCTGGAGCTCCTCTTATTTTGGATACCCCACCTCCTGGACCAGTCCTCCAATCATCTTTTCTCTACTATTTTCTTCCTACTTTCCAGTAGATTTCCTCAACTGTATCTTCTAATCCTTCTCTCAAGTCTTTCACTTCTGTGATATTTTTAATTTCTAAGAGTCCTTCTTTATTCTCTCAATACTTTTATTCTTAGAACATTCTGTTCATACTCTGTTTATACTGTATCTTCTCTTAGCCCTCTGAAGATCTGATAGTTCTTTTGAAATTTCCTTCTCCCTGGAGAGTCTCTCTGTGATTTCCAAGTAACTTTTCCCTGTTTGTCTTGGTTTCTCATATGATATGCTTTTCTCTTTGGCTGTTAGAATATATAAACAAAAAGTGGATTGGAAGCTCTGAATCCAAGTGTCAATCTTGCTGAGCCTGGGTTTCACCTTGAGAAGCTCTGACTGGGCTATTTCTTTAAGTCACCCCTGACATCAATACCTTTGTGTCTCTTCCTTTAGTCTGCACGTTTTTCTGCCTGGAGGAAGCCAGTGCATCCTGCCTGGAGGATATTGGCCTGGCTGCCAGCATTCTGGGGGCTCTGTTGGGGAAGAAGTTTGCAAGTCTGATCTTCAGTGTGTCAACTTTCATTTACCTCCCAGTTTTCCGCAAAACATCCTCACCCTCAACTTGTTCTGGTACCTTCTGTTTTGCTCTCTCTGGGAAAACAAACAACCCCAGTCCAATTTTGGGGGTGGGAGAGAGCCAGTAAAAAGACTGTGGAGATGGTGGAGACCATACTGAAATTCTAACTTAAACAGATAAGAAACCCACTCTCTCCAGTTTTTGGCTTCACCTTTTCATCCGCTTTCGTAGGTCCCGGATACATCCAATTCCTGAGACTTTGAAGTCTGTAGTGTAAGTCAGATGGCTTCTTGATTTTTCTTTACTGCCAGATTTAGGATTCAGCTTTCTAGGAACTGCTAAGTCAGCTGCCATTATCCATCTGCTTTGCAGATCCTAGTTGGTTATTGCTTTCTCCTGCCTTCTCTGACCTTGAGAATCTGTGCAAAATCAAACAAAAACACCTTTGTTCTCATTTTTATAGGATTTCAGGAGGGAGTGGAGGTTAAATACATGTGTTCAATCTGGCATCTTTAACTAGTGGTCTCTATTTGTTCTTTCCAATGAACTTGAGAACTCCCCAAACTCTTAGTTTTATTCATTATTTCTACTTTTGCTTGCCTATCAATTAATTTCTAGTTTTATATTTATTATATCCTTTTCCTTTCCTTAGATTTGTTGTGTGGTTATTTTTATTACGTGCTTGAATTGAATGTTTAGTCTCTTATTTAATAATAAGAGCACTGAATCCTGAATTTTCTACAGTGTATGATTGTGGCCAAATTCCATAGTTATTGATATTCAATATTCCCAATGTCATTCAGTTCTAAAGAGCTTATAATTTCAATTTTGATTTCCTGACAGGAGTTATTTAGAAGAGCAGTCTGAAGTTTCCAAATAGGATTAATTTTGTTATCTTTTTGTTTATTAATGTCTAATCTTGCTTCACTGGCCATCAGAAAAAGTAGAACTCTAAACATTTTACTAAAATTTTTGCTTATTTTTTATATTATGCCACTCTACTTTTAAAATTATTATTACCACCTGTAAACTTTATAACTACCTTATGAAAACTGTGTAGACTTAACCTTAAAGTTTATGTAGCACAATGGAGATAATGTTTTAAAAAATATTTATATGCATGAAAACGCTTTTTCTACATATACAAGGCCAAGGTGTTCATCTGCCGCCAAGAGATGTTAGAAAATGAAAATTATTAAGATTCATTTGTAGAGAAGAAATGTAATGATGAACAAAGAGTTTTTAGTTTCTGATATTTAAATGGCATTTTGCAGGAAGACAATAGGCAAATGTGCCTGAAAGTCAGTTGAAAACAAAGAAATGTCTAAATTCCTTTGCTTCTATTTAATAGATCAGATGCTAGGTGTGAACCACAAAGCAGTATTTCTCCCAAAGTTCATAGAAAATAATTTTGTCTGCCAATAGGGATTAGCCAAAAATTTGGAATCATAAGGTGGAGGATATTAAACAAAGGGAGTAAAAGGGAGTTAGTCCCTGCTGGTCCTGGGGAGGTGTCTGGAAAGCAAGACAGGCCAGGGGAGACTGTGTCGTGGGAAGAGGGAGTCCCGTGTATGTCCTGGTTTCCCCTGGAGCCTTGGCTTGTTGAGGGAAACTTGTGCTATGATGAGGATGAGGCTTCTTCTATTTCCACCTGGGACTGTGGAAGGAGTCTGAGGTGCAGGGCAGCCCTGGTCTAAAAAGGGAAGGCAGTGTAGTTACACAATGGGAGGATCTAAATCTGTGGCCCCAATTCCAGTTCACATCCTTGGAGGTGAGGGTTGCTGAGCTGATAACCAGCAGGTAAGGACAAAGGATTGCTTAAGGTAAAGCTGGGATAGCAGATGTGTGTGAGGGTCTCAGCCTCTGTGAACATTGAAGGGAGGTTGACGAGGCAAGAGGGAGGGGCAGCTGGGCCCTGATGGATCCTAGAAAGAACACACTGTGAATTCATCACCTCCAGAGGCAGACACCAGCAGGAAGCCCAGAGTAGGAGGGGACCATCCACCTCTCAGCAGACCCAAGTGCACAACCAAGGACCAACTTGAGATCAGGGGGTTCCATTTACCCTCAAATAACATGACACCCAGTTGACCCCACCCCATGCTCCAGATACCATGTTAGAAAGAAGCAAGGGGGGGGGGGCAGTGAGAAACCGCAAGACTGCCATCAGCCCCTCCCCTTCCAATAAACTGCGTTAAACCTAGAAATTGTTTAAATTATTGTTTTAAACAAATAGGAATCAAACTAAGCTGGACTAAAATTTAAAAATTTTCCCATCCCTCAGCAGTTGGTGGTGGTAAGGGTGTTCAGAATTATTTTAAGAGCACAGCTTCTGGACTTCCCTGGTGGTGCAGTGGTTAAGAATCTGTCTGCCAATGCAGAAGACATGGGTCCGAGCCCTGGTCCGGGAAGATCCCACATGCCTCTGAGCAACTAAGCCCGTGTGCCACAACTATTGAGCCTGCACTCTAGAGCCCACGAGCCACAACTACTGAAGCCCGCGTGCCACAACTACTGAAGCCCACGCACCTAAAACCTGTGCTCCACAACAAGAGAAGCCACCGCAATGAGAGGCCTGTGCACTGCAACGAAGAGTAGCCCCCTCTCACCACAACTGGAGAAAGCCTGCACAGCAACAAAGACCCAACGCAGCCAAAAATAAAATAAAAACAAACAAACAAAAAAAAGAGCACAGCTTCTCACCTGGGAATCTTGCTAAACTGAAAATTCTGATTCACTAAGTCTGGTGTGGAGCCTGAGTTTCATTTGTTGGATATTATGTTTTCACTTCCCTGTGTTTTCAAATTCGAATTCAGATTCACGTTTACATTTGGCTGGAGAATTTCAAAGTAATTCTTTCTAGAAAGTTACGTGGCTGGTCTGAAAAATGTCTTTCTTTTGCCTTCAGAGATGACCCACCATTTGTCTGGTATATGGAACTCTCAGAAAATGTTATTTCCTCAGAAATTTGCCAACATTGCTGCATGTATTGTTTGGCATTTGGTATTGCAAATGAGAATTCTGATGTCAGCAATCTCTTTCCTTCGCAGTCAAACTATATTTTGTATTTATATTGGAAAATGCTTATTTTATCCTTAGAAATCAAATGTATTTTTCAATTTGTTTCAATTTTTTCAATAATCCTGCCAAACATTTGTGAGGCATTTTGAATTGGAATTCATATGATTCTTAAACTTGGAGAAATTTCCTTTGGGTATTTGTTCTGTTTTGCTTTTGTTTTTGTTTTTATTTTTTGGCTTATCCTCCGTCTGCTTGATTGTTTCCTAGCATTCCTATTTCATGAATATGGGGTCTCTTTGCTCTATTTTCATGTCTCTTCTTTCCTTTTATAAAATCTTTTTCTTGGTCTTTTTGCTCTGTACTCTGAACGAGTTATTTACCCTTATAAATCATTATTTCCATTTTGGGGAATGTTCTTTTCATCAATGTTTTTAATAAGTTAAAAAATTTTGACAGTTATGTTTTTTCATTTGAAAGAATTCTTTCTTATTTTTGTTGTTAGTCCTATTTTATGGCAAGATTTATTTATTGTTGCAATAGCCCTGAAATCAATGTGAAAATACATGTTTAAATATTGTTAAATTCTCTTCTGTTTTCTGCGTTAATTCTATCTTACTGGGAGCATTTATCAACTATTCGATTTGGCATCATATTTTCAAGTGGCTGATGTTGCTGTCTGTCTCCATTTTCACCTGTGATAGTGGAGCCCGATCGTATGGATGGAGATATGGGCTCTGTTAGTATCCATGTCAGTTTCACTGCAGGAGACTCCAGCTTAGGTGCAGGGAAGATGTTGGGGTAATTTTATCTCTTAAAAGCTAAAGGTGATCCTCCTGAGTTTAGGAAGCCAGCGGAGGTTACTCTTTTCCCACAATGGCCAGAGAGAATTCACTTGATATGTGAGTTTCTTGCTGCAAAATAACCACTGGCAAATTTGCCAGTCTCATTTGTATTGTTTCAGTTGACACCTACGGCACCAGAGTTGCAGATGGTACCCATCTCCAGCTGTCCGTGATGAGAGAGCTTTTTTTTTTTCCACATTAGTTGAGACACCTGTGTGAGGAACTAGGCGAGGGATGAAGATCAAAGACAGAGAGCATGTTCTTAGGCTGCACTTTTGTCCACACATACCTGATAATTAACAGTTGTGGTAGGGGGGATTTGAGCATCTACCTTCAGTGTAACAATCCATTTTATGCAAACAGTCATAGTTTGGGAAGAGGAGATCCTTGTTTCCCTTACTAGGTAGTAATCATTTCCTACTCAAAGCCCATCGATACCAATCAAATTGTTCTGCATGTGAATGAGTTTGGAAAGAAAATCCCCTACAATTTGGAGCTGTAATGAAATGTAACAGGATGGTATTCACAAATATAGAAAAAAAATTTAAATTTCCAGGAAAGAACTTCATCTAAAAAAAACATATTTCATGGAAGCATGTGAGGGCTATATTAAAAACTATACATTCTAGTTAGAAGCCTGACACTACCTGACTTCAAGACTTACTAAAAAGCTACAATAATTTAGTCAGCATGATATTGGTGAAAGAATAGACAAATAGATCAATAGAACAGAAAGAGAGCCCATAAATAGACTCACACAAATATACTCAACTAATTTTTGACAAAGGAGCAAAGTCAATTCAATGGAAAAAAGATAGTCTTTTAAACAAATAGTGCTGGAGCCGGACATCCATGTGTAAAAAAGAAAGTGAATCTAGACACGGACCTTGTACCTTTCATAAAAATTAGCTCAAATGGGTCATATACCTAAATATAAAATACAAAACTATAATACTTTTAGAAGACACCATAGAAGAAAATCTACATAACCTTGGGTTCAGTGATGAATTTTTAAATGAAAAATTCAACAAAAACTGATCAGTTGGACTGCATTAAGATTTTAAATTTATGCTCTGATGATGAATGGATAAAGAAGATGTGGTATATCTATGTATATGTATATATGTATGTACACACACACACACACACACACAAACACAATGGAATATTACTCAGCCATAAAAAAGAAGGAAATTTTGCCATTTGCAACAACATGGATGGACTTAGAGGGCATTATGCTAAGTGAAATAAGTCTGACAGAGAAAGACAACTACTGTATGATATCACTTATATGTAGAATCTAAAAAATACAACAAACTAATGAATGTAACAAAAAAGAAAAAGACTCACAGATATAGAGAACAAATTAGTGGTTAACAGTAAAGAAAGGGAGGGGGGAGGGGTAATATAGGGGCAGGGGATTAAGAGGTACAAACTATTGGGTTGGCCAAAAAGTTCATTCAGTTTTAAGTAAAAATAAAAGACACATTTTTAATTTTCACCAAAAATTTTATGAACAATGTGTTCATTAACCGAACAAACTTTTTGGCCAACCCAATATTATGTATAAAGTAAGCCTACAAGGATATATTTTACAACACAGGGAATATAGCCAATATTTTATAATAACTATAAATGGAATATAACCTTTAAGAATTGTGAATCCCTATACGGTACACCTGTAACTTACATAAAATTGTATATCAACTATACTTCAATAAAAAAAGAAAAAAATTAAAAGACAAAAAAAAAAAAGTCAGCTCTGCAAAAACACATGACTAAAATAATGAAAAAACAAGCCACAGACTAGGAGAAAGGAGTTGCAAAACACATACCTGATAAAGAACTTATAGCCAAAATATATAAATAACTCTTAAAACTCAACAATAAGAAAACAACCCATTTTTCAAATGGGCAATATCTGAACAGACTCCTCAATAAAGAAAATACACAGGGGGCTTCCCTGGTTGCACAGTGGTTGAGAATCTGCCTGCCAATGCAGGGGACATGGGTTCGAGCCCTGGTCTGGGAAGATCCCACAAGCTGCTGGGCACCTAAGCCCGTGAGCCACAACTACTGAGCCTGCGCGTCTGGAGCCTGTGCTCCACAACAAGATAGGCTGCAATAGTGAGAGGCCCGCACACCGCGATGAAGAGTGGCCCCCGCTTGCCACAACTAGAGAAAGCCCTCGCACAGAAACGAAGACCCAACACAGCCATAAATAAATTAAAAAATAATAATAATAATAAAAAAAGAAAATACACAGATGGCAGATAAGCATATGAAAAGATGCTCAACATCATATGTCATTAAGCAAGTGCAAATTTAATAACAATGAGATACCACTACACACCTATTAGAATTGCTAAAATCCAAAAACTGACAAGAGCAAATACCAGTGAGGATGTGGAACAACAAGAACTCCCATTCATTGTTGGTGGGAATGCAAAACGGTACACTTTGGAAGACGGTTTGACAGATTCTTACAAAGCTAAACATGGTCGTCACCTATGGTCCAGAGCCCTTGGTATTTACCCAGAGGAGCTGAAAACTATGTCCACACAAATCTGCACACGCATATTTATAGCAGCTTTATCCATAATCGGAAAAAGTTGGAAACAACCAAGATGTCCTTTAATAGATAAACTGTACTACATCCCTACAATGGAATATTATTCTGTGATGAAAGAAATGAGTTATCAAGCCACAAAAAGACAAGGAGGAACCTTAAATACTTATTACCAAGTGAATAAAGCCAGTCTGAAAAGACTACAGGCTCTATGATTCCAACTATGTGACGTTTTGGAAAAGGCAGACCCATATGGAGACTAAAAAGATCAGTGTCTGTCAGAGGTCTGAGAGGAGGTGGGAAGGAATGAAAAAGTGGAAAACAAGGGATTTATGAATGAATGAATGAATGAATGAATACAGAATGAAACTATTCTGTATGATACTGTAATGGTGGATACATGACATTAGGCATTTGTCAAAACCCATCGAACTGTATGGCACAAAGAGTGAAGGACATTTAGTTAATAACAGTGTGTCCCCATTGGTTCATATGTAACACAGTAACTCAAGATGTAGGGGAGCTGTAAGCAGGAGAGAGATGGGGTATGTGAGAACTCTCCGTACTTTCTGCTAAATATTCTGTAAACCTAAAACTGCTCTAAAAATTAGTCTATTAATTAAAAAAAAACAAACTATACCTTCCCATCCACTTCCTACTCCTCATAATTTCCCAAGTGAAAGCAGGTTCCAATGAAATATTGAGGGCATGAAGGGCAATGTGAAGTTTTTCTGGACGGGATGGTTCTTTCCTCAGTAGCACCTGTGTGCCACATTGCTGAGTATTCACGTGATGGTCTTGCCTCTCCATTTGGAAGGCATGTTCTTTAAGGTGGTCGGTTAAGTGTCTTGCATGTAGTGGATTTTTTTTCATTAACCATCTTATTTTATTTTATTTCTTTGGTTGCGAAGCAGGGCATGCAGGATCTTTAGTTCCCTGACCAGGGATCGAAGCTGCACCCCCTGCAGTGGAAGCACGGAGTCTTAACCACTGGACCACCAGGGAAGTCCTTGTAGTGGATTCTTGATAGCTACTAGCTAAATCAGCCTCATTCTGTACCCACTCTTCCAATTACTTTTGGTATTTCAAACCAAAGGATGATAAATTGTCAAATACACTGCCACCAGCATGAAAAGAATTAAGATGTCAAATTATACTATTGGTCCTCAACTTCACATGAGTTTTCTACTGGCAAAACACTTTTACACAGCCTTCTTCAAACAAATTGTACAGCCAGATTAAAGGATGGCCTGTTAATAATTTAGGAATAATGTTCTATGTTATGAAGTAACAGAAGAAAAGACACTGGTCAATGTGACAAAAAAATGAAGGCGATCCACCGGCTGATCTCAGATTGATTGATGTGCCTTGATTTTGTGCCAGTCGATTCTCATCACGCGACTGTGTAGAGGTCATTAAACTCCTTGGGCTTCTATCCATAAAGAAAGTAAATCTTGACCGATGGCTCGTTTAACTAATTATAATTTTTATTTTGAAGAAAAAGAGAAAATAATTAGTTTACTTGGTCTGGCAGGCTGAATAATGCTCCCTTTCTCCCCAGATGTCCACACCCGAATCCCTGAGACGTGTGAATATGTTACCTTATAGGGCAAAAGGGACCCTGCGGATGTGATTAAGTTAAAACTCTTGAGAGGGAAGATTATCCTGGGTCATCAGGATGGGCCCGATGTGATTACAGTGTCCTCGTAAGAGGGAAGCAGGAGGGTCAGGGTCAGAGAGAAGGAGATGTGGCAACAGAAGCAGTGGGGGAGAAGGAGAGAAGATGCTACGCTGCTAGCTTTGAAGATGGAAGAAGAGGTCACGAGCCCAGGAATGCAGCAGCCTCAGGGAGCTAGTGAAGGCGAAGAAATGGATCCTCCCCTAGAGCCTCCAAGGAAACCAACCCTGCTGTTACTTTGACTTTAGATCCATGAGACTGATTTTGGACGTCTGACTTCCAGAACTGTAAGATAATAAATTTAGGCCATTATGTTTGTGGTAATTTATTACAACAGCAAAAGGAAACATACATTCAGGGAAAGAGAATCCACTTAGTAGTAGTTTTCATTCTGGAACAAATTGATTTGAAATTAAGAAAACAAACAACAGAAATGCAAATCAAAACTACAATAAAATATCACCTCACACTAGTCAGAATGGCCATCATCGAAAAATCTACAAACAAATGCTGGAGAGGGTGTGGAGAAAAGGGAACCCTCTTGCACTGTTGGTGGGAATGTAAATTGATACAGCCACTATGGAGAACAGTATGGAGGTTCCCTAAAAAACTAAAAACAGAACTATCATACGACCCAGCAATCCCACTCCTGGGCATGTATCCAGAGAAAAACTTGGTTCACAAGTATACATGCATCCCAATGTTCAATGCAGCACTGTTTACAATAGCCAAGACATGAAACAACCTAAATGTCCATCAACAGATGAATGTATAAAGATGTGGTATATATATATATATATATATATATATATATATATATATATATATATATACAGTGGAATATTACTCAGCCATTAAAAAGAATGAAATAATGCCATTTGCAGCAACATGGATGGACCTAAAGATTATTATACTAAGTGAAGTAAGTCAGACAAAGACAAATATCATATGATATTGCTTATATGTGGATTCTAAAAAAATGATACAAATGAACTTATTCACAAAACAGAAACAGACTCACAGACTTAGAGTACGAACTTATGGTTACCAGTGGGGAACGGTGGTGGGGAGGGATAGATTGGGAGTTTGGGATTGACATGTACCAAAAAAAAAAAAAAAGAAAACAAACAACAATAACAACAAAAGGACTTGCGTGGGTGTATGTGTATGAAAATATGTCCGGTCAATCCAGGGGCTCCAGGAAAATTGAAAGTCTACTTGGGGATGACTAGCGGTTATCCAGGGGTCTTGGGAAACAACACACATCTAACCAAAAGGAGTGGATTTTTAATGGTTGAACTTAGACTAAAATTAAGGGGCTTCCCTGGTGGCACAGTGGTTGAGAATCTGCCTGCCAATGCAGGGGACACGGGTTCGAGCCCTGGTCTGGGAAGATCTCACATGCCGCGGAGCAACTGGGCCCGTGAGCCACAACTACTGAGCCTGCGCGTCTGGAGCCTGTGCTCCGCAACAAGAGAGGCCGCGATAATGAGAGGCCCGCGCACCGCGATGAAGAGTGGCCCCCGCTTGCCACAACTAGAGAAAGCCCTCGTGTAGAAACGAAGACCCAACACAGCTATAAATAAATAAAAATAAAATAAATTTTTTAAAAAAATTAAGAAAAATGCCAATGTTCGTGACAGTGAGTTAATCAGAATTTTCAAAGGAAAATGCTAATTAGTGGATGAGTTAAGTGAGACAGATCCCACGCACTGGAGGCCAGGAGACTATATTTGGCAATTGTGCCCTTTACACTGGGGTCAAATCCCCATTTTGTTTCTGTGTGGAGAGGCTGGACATATCCGGTGTGTGGGCACACCCTGTAAAGGAGCGCTCTTCCTTGAGAAGCATCAGCTTCGCTGGAGATGAGGGAAATGTCCATAACCTCAAGCGAAACAGGTAGAAGAAAGGAGAGTAGTAGCAAGTCAGAGTTCAGGTCTGGAAGGAAGCTGTGTTGGGAGAGTTAAATCGGATTTGTAATAGGAGCAAAACTGGAAACTCGTAGGAGGAAGGGATGCATCTGACTCACAAAAGGAAGCAAAGGATTCAAGTCAGAGCCAGTCTGGGGTGAACCCCACACACTCAGTCCGTCAGGGGCCCTTCCTTCAGATGGCTGCTACCTCCAGACACCAGCAGACTTGGAACTAATATTCTCAGTCCCACTTTGCTTCACGTGTATGTGTGACCACAGCCTGAAAAAAACAGGTAAAGAGGTGAACATTTTTTGTGGAGAGGGGAGCTGGGAGAAGGCTGGATAGAAAGGCAGAATTCATTTTCAAAGAGTGAAAATACAAAGGGGAGATGCATCTGAACATGAAGAATTTAGTTGGCTGGTATTGATCTTCACCAAGTAAAGTCAAAATCATGATAATTAATAAGATATATATTATGTATTTAGCTCATCAGGAAATTCTTTTTATGACTGAAAGTAAAAAGCACAGGTTTGGGTCATTTATTTTTCCAAATACAATTTAGCACACTTCATAGTTTGCTAGAAAATGAGTGTGTGAATGGTAAAGTTTATCAGAATCTTTGGAGGAATAAGGCATTTTGGGAAACAGGGAAATGAAGGTGTGAAAAGGGAAGTGACTTGCTGGGAATTAAGACGGTATAATTATTTTATTTACTCCAGTTACTGATTATTTTTGTAATGAGTGGAATTACCATTCAAAGTGACTCCTCACTGATATTTTAATTTTGCTTCAACATAATTTTAATTATCTTCTAGAAGGAGGAATTAAGCAAGAGTTTACAATGACAAACTAGATCTAAGAAAAGCATCTTTATATTTTATACAATTGTCAAATGCTTGTTTCTCATTAAAAACATTACACCATGGTGAAGGTAAACTTCATCTTATTGCCAAGTAAGTAAGTGCTGAATTCAACTGTAATCATAAAAAGATTGTATATGTAAAACATTATGGTTCAGTTTATCTGGACTATGCATGATGAGTCAAACAAGAGTTGTTTTTTTCATTCTGGGCTTTGCTTTCCTCCCCATCTTTCCCATCCCAGTAAAGAGCACCTCTACCCACCTCCCTGCCCAAACCCTGAAGTCCTGTTTGGTTCCAGCTTTAGCTTCCACATTCAATCAGCAGGACTGTTGGTTCTACCTCAAAAACAAATCCCCAATCCATCTCATTTTCAATCTCTACTTTCATCATCCTTGTTCAAAAGCTTCCATGATCTCTTAAGGAGATTACAGGCACACCTTGGAGATATTTCAGGTTTGGTTCTAGACTACTGCAATAAGCAAGTCACATTAATTTTTTAGTTTCCCAGTGCATATAAAAATTGTGTTTACACGATACTGTAGTCTCGTAAGTGTGCAATAGTATTATGTCTAAAAAACCCAATGTACATACCTTCATTAAAAAATACTTCACTGCTAAAAAATGCTAACTATCTTCTGACAACTCAGGGTTGTCACAAAACTTCAATCTGTAAAAACTGCAATATCTGTGAAGGGCAATAAAATGAGGTATGCCCATGCTGCAAAACCCTTTAAATCAGGCTCCTGGCTCTCAGTCACCACTGTGTTGCTAAAGTAACAATTTATTTAAAACTTTTCAATCAAATTGTCCCTCCTCTGATGAAAAATCTCCACTGGCTTTCCACTGATTATGTTTAAAGTGCAAGCCAAACTTCTCAAGGTCTACAAAGATGTTGAACTATTTCTAACCTATCATATTTTTAAAATTAGATTTATTGAAGTACAATTTACATACAATAAAATTTACCAGTTTTAAGGGTCCAATTCAGTGAGTTTTGACAAATATATACAGTCATGTAGTGACCACCACACTCATTATGTAGAACAATACCATCACCCTCAAAATTCCCTCCTGGTATTTTACAGTTAATCTCCTCCCCCAATCCCCTGGTAATTTTTTTTTTTTCTGTAAAGGGCTAGATAGTAAATATTTTAGGCTTTGAACCCCATACTTTCCATCACAACTACTTAAAGACAGTCATAATACATAAATGACTCATAAATGAGCATAGCTCTGTTCTAACAAAACTTTATTTACAAAAGTAGGCACCAGGCCATAGTTGGTCCATGAGTCATAGTTTTCCAACCACTGATTTGTAATCTTCATGGAATTATGAGAAATTTTGTCCATTATTTGGTCAAATACTTTTCCCTCTCCCCTTCCTCTCCCACTGGGATTTCAATTACACATGTTAGACCACTTAATATTGTCCCACAAGTTGTTGATGCTATGTTTTTTTGTTGTTCTTTTGTTTTTAGTTTCTCTGTGTTTCTTTTTGGATAGTTTCTATTGCTGTCTTCAAGTTGGTGTCTAATCTGCTTTAATCTCATCCAGTATGCTCTTTATTTCAAACGTTGTATTTTTCATCTCTAAAAGTTCCATTGGAATCTTTTTTACATCTTCCACTTCTCTTCTCTTTTACAATCTTGTTTTTCTCTCACTGTTGAATATGTGGGGTGCATTTATTATAGCTGTTTTAAAGTCCTTGTCTCCTAGTTACATCCTCTCTGCATTGTTGGTCTGTTTCTTTTATTTTTCTACCACTTATAGATCATATTCCACTCCTTGCATGTCTCGTAATCTTTTTATTGGATGTCAGATGCTGTGAATTTTACTTGTTGACTGCAGGATTTTGTTGTATTCCTTTAAATACTGGTTCACAGTTAAGAAACTTGGACTCAGTTGGATTCTTTTGAGGTTTGCTTTTGATGTTTGTTGGTGTAGGTCTTTGTCTATAGCTAATTTTGCTTCACTACTACATTGATACCCTTCTGAGGATTCTACCCAGTGCCCTGTGTTTTGTGAGACTTTTCCACTTGGCTGATGGGGGCACAGATTATCTCCAGTCCTGCATGGGCTTCAGGACTGTTCTGCCTTGTCCTTTCTGGTGGATCTTTCCTTGGCCATGGGTATTTCCTCTCATGAATGCTCAGCTCAATACAGCCAAAGACTTGAGAGGACACGTCTGCCGGTGTCCAGGGCTCTCTCTTGGTGCAGTTGTCTCCTCTCTGGACTACAAACCACAAATTGTAGCCAGTCTTTTACCTCCCTAAACTCTGATCTTGGATTCTTCAACTTAGAAAGGCTGCTAGGCTGAGTGGGTTGATCCCTCCCCACACGTCAGCCTGGAAACTGTCTCCCCATAAGAACCTAGTGCAATTGTAGGGATTACCTTGGTAAAAAGCCCTTTCACCCTTCTCTCTCTCCACTGGTAACCACTAGTTTGTTCTCTATATAGTGTCTGCTTCTTTTTTCTTATATTCACTAGTTTGTTGTATTTATAGCTTCCACATATAAGTGATATCATACAGTATTTATCTTTCTCTGTCTGACTTGTTTCACTTAGCATAATACCCTCCAAGTCCATCCATTTTTTTGCAAATGGCAAAATTTCCTTCTTTTTTATGGCTGAGTAGTGTTCTATTGCATATATACCACATGATTTCTTCCTTTATAAACATGTTCTTTACTTGGCTTCTATGATGCAATGCCATATTCTTTTGGCTTTTCTCCTTCCCTGGCCACTTGCTTACACTCTCATTTCCTAGGCCCTCTTCCCAACCTCTTAATGGTGAGGTGACTCAGAGCTCAAATCCTTAAACCTCTTCTCTCTTTACTCTCAACTCTGGTATCAGTCCAGGTCCAATCAGGTGACAGATACCACACAGTAATTTAAACAGGGGAAGTTTAAAATAAGGAATTATTAAGCTATTTGGGGAAAGTTGTGAAGATTGCAAGAGAACCCTAATGGGCACCTTAGGGTTGAGGAACAGTGCTAGAAGGACAATAGAAGAAGGTGCAGATGCAGTCCACTGGAAGGAGGAGAATCTTCTGACCCAACATCACCCGGCAAGCAGGAACAACCCTCTGGGATGCAGGCAAGCCAAGGCTGATGGCAGGTGTGAGGAGGGAGTTGTGCTGCTGCAGGTACAAGGACTTTTGGAATTGACGGTGTTCTTGCTGGAAAGGCCATGAGAAACAAACCCCAGGATGTAGATGAGCAGAGGCTTCAGTGGGTTAACAGAGGGAATTGGTTGTGCAGAGGAGATTGGTTGTGCAGAGGGGATTGGTTGTACAGAGGGGATTGGTTGCAGAGGGGTTGGTTGCAGAGGGGTTGGTTGTACAGAGGGGGCTGGTAGTGCAGAGGGGGCTGGTTGTGCAGAGGGAATTGATTGTACAGAGAGGATTGGTTGTACAGAGGGGGCTGGTTGTGCAGAGGGGGCTGGTTGTACAGAGGGGCCTGCCTGTACAGAGGGGGCTGCCTGTACAGAGGGGTTGGTTGTACAGAGGGAGCTGGTTGTACAGAGGGGTTGGTTGTACAGAGGGGTTGGTTGTACAGAGGGAGCTGGTTGTACAGAGGGGGCTGGCTGTACAGAGGGGTTGGTTGTACAGAGGGGTTGGTTGTACAGAGGGGGCTGCCTGTACAGAGGGGTTGGTTGTACAGAGGGAGCTGGTTGTACAGAGGGGTTGGTTGTACAGAGGGGGATGGCTGTACAGAGGGGTTGGTTGTACAGAGGGGTTGGTTGTACAGAGGGAGCTGGTTGTACAGAGGGGTTGGTTGTACAGAGGGAGCTGGTTGTACAGAGGGGGCTGGCTGTACAGAGGGGTTGGTTGTACAGAGGGGTTGGTTGTACAGAGGGAGCTGGCTGTACAGAGGGGTTGGTTGTACAGAGGGGGCTGGTTGTACAGAGGGGGCTGGCTGTACAGAGGGGGCTGGTTGTACAGAGGGGGCTGCCTGTACAGAGGGGCCTGCCTGTACAGAGGGGGTTGGTTGTACAGAGGGGTTGGTTGTACAGAGGGGGCTGGCTGTACAGAGGGGCTGGTTGTGCAGAGGGGGCTGGCTGTACAGAGGGGTTGGTTGTGCAGAGGGGGCTGGTTGTACAGAGGGGGCTGGTTGTAAAGAGGGGTTGGTTGTACAGAGGGGTTGATTGTACAGAGGGGTTGGTTGTACAGAGGGGCCTGGTTGTGCAGAGGGGGCTGGTTGTACAGAGGGGGCTGGTTGTGCAGAGGAGGCTGGTTGTACAGAGGGGAGGGGGCTGGTTGTGCAGAGGGGGCTGGTTGTGCAGAGGAGGCTGGTTGTACAGAGGGGAGAGGGCTGGTTGTGCAGAGGGGGCTGGCTGTACAGAGGGGTTGGTTGTACAGAGGGAGCTGGTTGTACAGAGGGGGCTGGTTGTACAGAGGGGGCTGGCTGTACAGAGGGAATTGGGTGTGCAGAGGGGGTTGGCGCCCCACCGCAGGTACTGCTGGAACCAGGGGCTAGAGAGCCCTAGTGAACTTCTGTGCATGGCTTGGTCCAGATGGCTAGAACGCTGCGTGGGATGAAAGTCAAATGGCTGGCTTATTAAGGCCTATTGGCATGCTTGGGGGGTGGGGCCTGAGGAGAGGGTGAGGGAGCAGCGATCTTGGCTGAAGTGCAGGTCCACACTGTCTGGGGTTCCCAGCCAAGCTGATAAGCCTGAGTCAAGGGCTTAAGAAAGCACTGGGGGTGGTGGCCAAATGCTGGAGAAAGCTACACCCTGTGGGCACCTAGCACTGGTAAAACAGTGCAAGCTGAGCAGTGGACCGAAGAAAAGGGCCCTCTCCTAGATCCTGGTGGGTGAACCACCAGACCCAGGACAGAAAACTCTTTCCCCTGCAATGTCCCATCAATACCTTCTACTGATAGAGTTTAACAACGTGTCAGCGGGCAAAGGAGAACTGTTTAAAGGGCGCAGGTCCATTTGCACAGATGAAGGGCACATTTGGAGCTGAGAGGCAACACGTGGATAACTGACACGTCCTTGGTATGTTCTTCCAGTCTCATGGCTTTAAATACCATCTACCTACTGACAACTTTGAAATTTATTATTTCCACCCCACAGCCCTGCCCTAAACTGCAGATGTATATCTAACCGCTTACTCGATGTATACACTTGGTTGTCTGCTAGACACTGAAACTTAACAGGCTCTAAACTGAACTCAACTCACCCCTCCCTGAAAATAAAATGATCAGTTTTGTTGTGAACCTAAAATTGCTCTAAAACATAAAAGTTATTAATAAAAAATAAATGTCAAAAATCTAAAAAAATGAAAAACTACCCTATTCTTCTCCCATTAGGTAATGGCAAATCTATCTTTTCAGTTTCTCAGACCAAATGCCTTGGTGTCATCTCTTTCTTTCACTGCCCACATCCTACCAATCACATTCTGCTTGTAAAATATATGCGGAATCTCATCACTTTTCTGCATCCACTTCCACCACCCTGGTCCAAGCTCTCATCATCTCCCACCTCGGGATATTGCAGTAGCCATAGAACATAGCCGCTAGAGTGGTCTTTCCAAAGGATGAGTTAGAGGGCGTCATTCCTCTCTTTAACCCGCACAATGGTTCTCCATTCCACTTGGAGTAAAAGCCAGTCTCCTCCAAGGCCTGCAGAGTCCTCCACCATCCGGCCCCTCTTACCTCCCACTTCTCTCCCTCCCTCCACCACTCTGCACTAGCAATGTCAGCTCCGTCTCTGTTGCTTTAACACTTTAATCAGGTCTTTGAACTGTCTTATTTCTCTGCCTGGGACATTCTTTCTTGATACTGGCACGGCTTGCTTGCTCCTTCACTTCTTCCAAATCCTACTAGCTCAAATGCGACCTTCTAAATAAGACAGACTTACGCTGATCATCCTATTCAGAATTAGGACCTAACCACCTTCCACGTGCCACTCCTCGTGCCCTTGAGCTTTTATTTTTCCTCACAGTTCTTATCACATTTTGCATGTTATATAATTTATTATATTCGGCAATTCTCCTCAGTGTACTCTTCCTGAGGGCAAGGTTTTTTGTCTATTTTGTGCACTGCTGAGTCACCAGTGCCTAAATAAAACTCCACAGGGCACAGAGAAGGTATATACCTAAATAGGTGTGAAGATACATATTAAGTATGGTTAACTATTTAAAGATACATAATATAAACAAATGAATTCTATGCAAAACTACATTAGTCAATATAATTTAACTATATTTCATTACATTCATATTCTTTAAACGTAGTAGGTTACATGTGATACACAAACTAGGTAAGATTGGGAATGTTCATTCAACAGCAACACCCAAATTCCACCTGTGGATCAATGGGAGTTCCCATCGCTAATATTGGCAACTTCTGAAAATATGCATATCTTATAAATTGTCTGCACATAACTCTGTCTTGAGTGAATTCAGTAATGGGATTTGGTATTGTCACCCAATCCTCCACAGTTCCCTTTTAACTTCTTCACTCCTTTTTTCAAGAAAGTTTGTTTTGTTTTTAGTAAATCTGGACTGACAAACTTAAAGAACTAGAAGTCAATGTAGAGGCAATTTTACATTATGCAATTACACGCCATTATTCTGGAGGTTAGATTTCCCCTACACTTCAGAATCCAAACCCAAGTTGCCCTGCAAACTCTCACAAAGCCAGGCCCTTTATTCCTCCCCTCCTTGTGTCTTAGTCTCATTTACTTCTGAATAGCAATTTCACCACTGCAGTTATTTTGTTTCCATCTCTAACACAGGAGAAGCACTGAGGCTGTTAGAGGCAAGCACACTGACCAAGAAGGCAACTTGCAGCCAGACTCAGCCAGACTTGGAGGGAGGCCACATACAAGCCCCAGACGAAAGGCACAAAACTTTACTATAGTTGATGCCCAGAATCATGAGAGAGAGATCAGATTACATCGCCACTCACCTCTTCTCAAAAAAGGTGCATACATGTGTAACACAGTTGCAGAAAGCTGACATCAGAAATTACAAAAAGAATATAAATCATGTAAATCTTTGGCTGTGCTAGATCAATGCATTTTTGTATATATGTAGACATTTTTTGTTTTTGCTTTTCTAGCATGTACATTTTTTACCAAAGAAATTATTTACATCACAATATCTGATAATACACACTTAACCATGTGAAGTTAACTTCATATAAATACAACTTTAATATTAGTTAACAAATTTCCTAGAGCTCCTTCTATGCAGGCTTATATGTATACATACACTTTTTGCCTAACAGAATTTTACTGATATTTAATAATACACTGTTAGTAAAGTAAAATGGGTCTAAACTCACTTTATTACTATGTGGTTTGCCATTTGATAAATTATATATCTAGTAATTTATAACAGAAATTACCATATACCCATCAGACACCTAATTTTAAGATCTAATGTCACTCATCATGCACACACAAATGTGCATACCCAAATCCATGTGCGCACACACACACACGCACATATATATACATATACATATATATATATATATACAGTTGACCTTTGAACAATACAGGTTTAAGCTGCACAGGTCCACTTAAACACAGAATGTTTTTCAATAAATATGTACTACAGTACATGATCCACAGTTGGTTGAATCTTCTGATGCAGAACTGTGGATACAAGGGGTCGACTAAAGTTATACACTGATTTTTGACTGGGGGCAGGGTGGGGTAGGAGAGGGTATCAGCACCCCAAACCCCTCATTGTTCAAGGGTCTACTGTACATACATATATACATGTGCAAAAACATTTATACAAAACTGGCTTTCATAATAAGAAACTACGGTATAGCACAGGGAACTCTACTCAATACTCTAATGGCCTATATGGGAAAAGAATCTAAAAAAAAAAGTGGATATATGCGTACATATAACTGATTCACTTTGCTGTACACCTGAAACTAACACAACATTGTAAATCAACTATACTCCAATTTAAAAAAAACTGGATTTCAATAATTTGTATTGTACATAACTGTTTAGCAACTCACTTTTTGGTTTTTTTTTTGGTCTTATTGATTGCAAAGAAGTAGGAAATATGGGACTTTTAAGGAAGGATTGTAGTAAGTTCATAATAGATAATTAAGCCTTTTATTTCAAGATACACTAGTTCAAAGGCAAGGGGAGAATAGTAATGAACTGGCTTAGTATATAAATCAAAGTTTCTAGGTAATGGGCTCAGTTGATTAGAGCATGATGTAATGAGGCTAATACAGCAGCCTGGGTTCATAAGCAGGGCTATTAATGATACAGAACGGGGAGGACCCTACCCATTGTCTCATAAGTGAATGCTGTTATTAAGGGGTGGAATGAAGTTAGCATTTGAAAACTAAGTGACAGGTATCGCGCTAAGAGCTACTACAGTGAAAGCATGCCAGCAGCTGCTCCTTTGATAAATTCTAGTTCCAAATTTTCTAAGTAAAGCTACAGAGGGAAAAATCTCCCTCAGGAGCAGTAATGCCATTTGTCACCCAGTTCTACCACTGGATTCCTGGTTGAGGCCAACAGAGAAGTAAACATTAGAAAGATAAGTAAACATTAACATGCTGTGTATCCATACTTGGGTTGAAGCAGCAATTGCTGTGGCCTTAAGGGAGTCACCGTCACCTCCTGTCAGATTAAGTGGATGATCCTCAAACCAGCCTAACCCTCCCTGCAAATACTTTGCACCATTTGGATTACACTGATAATGGCCAGAACTATGGTTTACACTTGTGTATGATCTTACAAGGCTGGCAACACAAACATACCGAGTTTTTTTGTCAGATCTCATTGATTCAAAACCAATGGTTCTTAATGGGAGAAAAAAACCAAATCAGTTCAGTGGGCACTGACTTTTTTCTTAGAATCACTCTTTTATGTTGTTATCTAAACTTATACTAATGGGATAGAAGTCACTGGGCTTTGAACACTTGGTTTCTGAATTTAATTTCTCCCAGTGGAAATGCCTAATTAAAATTCTAAGACCACAGGTTGCCCTTTGACTATGAGGACAATATTACTGATCCAGCCCCCACCCCCGAACCCCACATTTAGGAGGCTCCACTAATGACAACTGATTGGTTGTGATTAATACTGTTATCTGTGACCATGAGTAGCTTGAAATTAACTGGTCCACTTGGTAATCAAACCACTTGACTTGACCAACATATTGCCATAACCAGCTGAGGTTTAATAAGTGCATGTAAGATGTGTAAGAGCATCTCATAACTTGCATACCATATCAAATGAATGTTCTCTTCCATTAGAAAAACTGGGAACTTACATGCTTTATTATAACACGTGTAATCTAAAGCAATGGTTCCCGAATTTAGCTGCACAGAAGAATCACCTCAGACCTACCAAATCATAATCTACAAGAGGCAAGATGTTTCTGTTTGGTTTTAAAGCTTCCTTAAGAAATTCTGGTGTACTTCTAGGTTTTAAAACACCAAAGCACTTGTCACTCCTCTTTTGGAACAGCTTTTAAAAGCTACTGCAACCTTTCACTCCTTTGAGAATGGATTGCATTATTTTCTAATCAGCTCAAGTCAGTTAGGTGGATTAGATGCCTTACTACAAATCTGGATACTAATTTCGGTCAGAAGATAGTAACTTTGCTTTTCTTAGGAGTACTGCAAAACGCCTTTGCAGCCAAACCTAAGAGGGGGAGTTTTTTTAAAGTGATACTATAAACATAGTACTGTAACATCTTATGGAAAAATCTGAACGAACTTTTTGGCCAACCCAATGTGTATAGACTTTCTTACTTAAGGGCATTCCCCTCCCACCCCACCCCCTTCATTCAGATGTAGAAGTTGCAATAAGCTTTTGACAGAGTCTATTTCATAGTTACATAACACTGGTTGCCTATTGCTAGAGCTACACACTGGAACAAAATGCAGATTTCATCCTTCTCCTCACTTGATTCCACGCCCTTTAGGTAAGTTTTGTCTCTTTCCGCTTACAATTGCATTCCATTAAAAAAAAAATCAGTCTAGTGGTTTTTTAATACAGAGGATAGCATCAAGTAGGAAATAAAAGATTAATTCTACAGATATTGTTATCTGACATCAGTTCTATAAACTTACTATAAACAAAATAATTCACATATACCACATACAGTGATATGCACAGCTAATATTGCCAATTTTTCTCTTGTGCAGGTTCTATACAAGTTTCACAGTATCAAATTCTCCAAAGAACACTTTCTAAAAAAAATCAACACAAACTTTCACCATAATACTCACCAAGAAAATCACCTTTCAGATGCAAATTCAGTTCATAAAGTTTTGCCCATCGTCTGCCAAAACAACTGGGGACACAATAACACTAATTAGAAGCACAGGTTTTGGAATCACACAGACCTGTGCCCAAATTCCTGTACCCCATTAGCTCTAAGTGGGATTATGAATTTTTATATCACTAGTCTGAGTTTTTTCCATGGGATGTTGTGAGTCAAGAGGGCTTTAAAATCAGCATTTAATACCATCTGGAACCCAGCAGTTGGTCTACACTTCCCACTTTCTACCTAGTTAAAAACCAAACATCAAGTGATTTCCATTTATAAAAGTAAAAAAATATAATCCTTACTCCATGAATATTGTCATACTCCCAATAATGCAGTACAAATTTTAATTTATGAAGTTCAATTTTTTTAAGACTTTCTTCCAAATCACTTCATGATCGTTAAGCACATTCATCTGAGATTTAATGAGTGCCTACACCCACCACATGCCAGACATTGTGCTGAGGCATTTATTCAAGAATCACAACTGCAGAAAGAATTTTAAGACTTAGAATTTTAATTTTCCCACACTGCAAAAATTCCTAAAGTTTCGTGTATTATTTGAACTGTACTTTACCTGAATACTGAAATTCGACTTCATTGTGACTAAAATGTTCCTAAGATTACTTTGAGCTCCTCACACACAGTTATCTTGGCATGGCTTACTGGAGGTTCATCTTAGACCCTAATACTAAGGATCAAACCGCTTAAATGACCCATTTACAAATTTGCTGTTTCTAAAATTATTAAATGGGTTTTCACGTTGTTCTAGCTATTCATGTTTCCCTAAGTTAGCTTCATGACCAATCTCTGTATCATTACTTGTTAAATTCAGTCATTCTTAGGTCTTCTCTTACTTCTGGCTAAATAAATGATGTGGTATAGGAAAGGCATGTAGTAAGTAAAATGTTTCTTAAAACCCAAGATTTGAATTTAAATAAAGCACGTATCCATGTTACCCATTAAAGTATCTAAGACATTCACTAAGACTCCAGAATAGCGGCCTTTACCTTCCCTGTATCCCTTCCTACTAAAAACTGTGATCAGCAAGTAATACAAAGGCAATAAAAACGTCTTAAGTTCCATATTGAGATGCTTTGTGTATTATCTTTAACTTTAGCTTGCCATAAGTTCTTTTTCATGTGAATGAGATACAAAGTAAATGATAAATTTATAAACAGAAAATGATGCCAATCTGCAATATGGAAGATAAGCTAGGAGCCAGACATACAACAAACCTAGGTCCAGCTCCTGGCTCTGCCATTTCCTAGTAGTAACCTTGGGCAACACTGGTATAATTAAGTTCTCATCTCACAGAGACCATGTGACGACTAAACGAAATACACATAAAAAGCACAGAACAGTGTCTGGCACATGATAATAAGTACATATGTTGTTACTGTTTAACATTTCTATTGTTTCTGCTTTTGGGAATAGAAATGATTTATGTTATTTTGCTAACCTGAAATGTTTTAACGTTCTTATCAAGAGTACAAAACACTTATTGACTGACTATATACACCATATAGAATACACGAGCTACAATTTTGATAGGTGACAGCTTTCCTCCCCAGACTGAAACAATCTAATAGTATTCATCAGATACCATGTGAAAAATAAGGCTATAAAAATTGAGTCTTAAGTTACAGTAGGCAGGCAAAGATATAACCCTCTAATACTTATTCAAAATGAGTATTTAAAACTGTAAACAAAAAAACCCCCCCCCAGCATTATCTGGATTTAACATACTACAGTGATTTTCCAAAATTAGGAACTAAAGATTTAGAAGCCTGAGATCATGCCAACTAGTCTCCTAGGGACGGAGGCATAACTGTAAGATCCCTCGGTTGCCAGCTAAGCCTTTCTTGCTACCCAACATACACACTGAGGGATGGAGCATCAAGAGTGCTTCACTGACAAGTTGCTTGTCAAGAAAGTGTGCCAGCATCTTGGAGTCTGGGGGTGGTACGCGTCTGGGGGTGGTACGCGTCTGTATTTACAGTGCTACACACGTGATTCTAACACATCCTTTAGCGAGACATGCACCCCTTCCCCATCCCCTTTTAAAACTCATTGACATAAAGAACCTTACAATCACAACCACAGTTTATTTTGTGAGGCTGTGTGTTCCCTAACTGCAATGAATTTTCAATCTTTAAATAATGTAACTATATAACAATTCAAAATAAACACTGTCCTGGATTCAAAAATGATAGCAGAGAATTACAATTTAAACAAGTGAACAAAGAGTACATCATTTTTGCAGTTGGAAAACTATGCATCCATCCTCCTTAAAATTCTTCAAGTAAATCACCAAAATCTATTCACATCAACAGGATTAAATGAATGGTTAGGATGCATTATTCTTTGAGATTAAGACATTAAAAAATGAAGAAAAACGGCATGAATGATCTCTTGCTGAAAAGAAAGCAAGGTCAAAATGTATCACTATGAGCTTAATGAGCTAAAATAAAACTAATGCGCTAAACATATAAAACATGTTAGGTGATCCAATTTTGTTTTTCAATGCAGCATCATTTTGCGACCACTCGACTCAACTGCAATTGACTGAAATGCAATTGAATGCAAATGGTTGCCTTTGCCCACCATACAACTCAACTGCAATTCAGAAGTGTTTTAATATATTTACAAGCATTTAGAAGCATAAATATCAAACCTGTTCTCCAAAACTAACAAGTATGTCTCTGAATTCTAGATGTAATTTGTACATCCACACTTGAGACAATGACATAAATTTAACCTGATTTTTAATAGTTCAAACCAGCACTTAAATTTTTGTTTTAATGTCTCATTTAGATTTCAAATGGAAGTTTTTACATCTTTCATTATTTATTAACTTGACAATCTGAGTGTTCTATTTCCCAAAGTGTTATATATATACCAATTAAATGATATATACAACATTTTGGGAAACAGAACACTCAGATTGTCACGTTAATAAAAAAATAAAAAAATTATGAAACGTGAAATAACCAGTATTTTTCTAGGGTAAACACCCTGTCATTAAAGAAATTCCAATTGTGTAAAATCAGAAAGGGAAACCCTTCAGCTTTCCATGTTACACCTGACCTACTATCACTCAAGTATGGTGAAAGTATCCTGAGAATGATGTTCATGATAGTTTTCATTTGTATCTTAATTGCATCATGTAAAAGTGGAAAACAGAGAGATTAAGAGCATAAGGCTTGTAATTCTACAGGACAGATGGAGACAAAATTAAATGTAGGAAGAGCATATTTGCAAGTCTTAAAGGAAAATTATAACCCAAGACGCATGGGGAAAAATATTTATGTGGAGTTTTTAATCCATATTAGAATTCAGTTGTAACTTGACCATAAATTTAAACAGATACCATCTTCTGAAACATACATTCTAATAAATGTATCAACAGTATCATAGTCAGTTGGTTACTTGAACTTATTAGTAACATGTCATTTTTCTATCAACAGAAATCTATAGTGGTTTGCCCCAATTACATATCTGAAACATTGTCCTATGAAAACAAAATTAAATAAAACTGAAGATAAAAATACTCTAAAGTTAAAATAAAGCAAACTATAATCCTTGGCAGATCAATCAGGTAAAAAATATTGGTGAAAGTTGGAAGCACAGGATAACTGACATGAATCTTCAGCACAAAGCACATCTTTTGAAAACATGAAATGATGACTCTTTGGAGGACAACAGTTAAGAATGATCCAAGAATCATCAGGTTTGAAAAATATTGCTTAATCACTTTCCAAAATGCAGCTGCAAGAACTAAAGATCTTATTAGAAAATATTAAGGTAATCATATTTATTGCATCTTTAGAATGCATTTTGAAACAGAAAATTAACAGTGCATCCCAGCTTCACCAAAATATATATTTAAGAGAGGGGGAACCTAAGATATTTAGAAACAAAGTGTAGACTGTATGTGCTTTTCAGAGGGGCTGAATTAAATACAACCAGCTGCCAACTTTGTGCTCTGACACACCTGAATTAGTATGTGTATATTAAATTCATTTATTTTTGTCTACAATAAATGAAATAAAAACACTGCCCTATACAATCCACTATTAGCAGTGAGTACAACAGCAAAAAATTATTGTACAATTTATACATACTAAAATATTTTCTTTCTCTAGAGATAATGCAGAACAAAACCTAATCATTGTAAGAATTTGCGACATCTCAAATTACAGTAGGGAAAAATCAAACCAGGGTGTATACTGAGGCCAAAACAAAGGTTCCTGGTCATTAGGCTATTAGATTAGTAAGTGCAGGTGGTAGAATAAAGCATGCTCAAATTTTATGCTTGGGTCTCTGTATATTTATCAAACCTTTAAATTAAACAAGACGAGCTAAAGAAATGCCTTAAGCAGAGCGAGATAATTGGGAATTGTGTCATTTCTTTTACCATTTTTGTTACCCAACTTATACAATGTGCAAAGTGCTAAGCAACACTACAAAAACACATTTACGTGAACACTGAAGACCTGGGGAAATGAAATCCAACAATTTTATTTTAATGAGCTGTATTTTCTAAATTTTGTTTTATTTTTTCCTGTTTTCATACAGTATTGAAAACAAAACGCGGCACATTCACATTTTCCCGAGGAACTGTAAAGATGATCTCTACAGGGATAAACGTTGTAAAGCCTGAAGCTCAATCAATTGATGTTGAAAACTCTCAAAGGGAGTAAAGGCTTGATCTGAATGGTCTAGAACATGTACTGTAATTTAATAGAAGAGATGGTCGTCTTAATATTTAATGATTTAAAAGAACTTCCCAGTCCATGCGAAGAGTACAGTCCAATAATAAATCAAGTTTCTGAATGCATTTTATGCTACATATGTGTATACTTTGCGATCCTCAGGTGTTCGTGCCAAATATTCTCTCTCAATAAGTCCTTCGATACGTTTTTTAATAACAACTGGACTTGGTAAGAATCGAGCCTTCAACTGCTGAGTTACCTAAAAGAGAAGGTTAAAAAAAAAAAACAGCACTAATTCCTACCAGAAAATTAAAAAACAAAAACAAAAAACAATTCCATATAAACACATAAAAATTCTTATCTTTGAGTAGAACTGATATGTCATTTTAAGACTCAGCTCAAACTTTTCTAATTTGATTATGAACATTAAAAATACAGAAAATTAAAAAGGATTCTATTTGAAAATGTAATGTATGGCTAGAACATACCTCCTCACATCAGAATGTGAATGCTAAAGTGGATTAGTAGACGAATTAGTTGAAATATACTAGTATGAATTTATACCACCATATAGTTGAACCCATTTTGAAGCTACAATCTAATGACTTCTGGGTTACTCTCCCAATTCACAGAATTTGGGTAGCATAATGTGTTTAAAAGCACCAACTCGGGACTCAGACTTGCCTGGATTCAAATCCCAGCTCTCCGACTTACTAGCTCTGGGCCCTTGGGAAAGTTACTTAACCTCATGAAGTTGTTGTGTATATTAAATGAGTTAAAAGATGTGATGCTTTAGAATAATGCCCAGTCCATAGTTAAGTGCTACTGTTGGTATTCTTTTCTCCAACAGCTGTCAGGATTCTAGGTATTGTGACATCGGTAATAATAAAACAGTAATGACAGCAGTAGCCGAAATCTGAGTATGCACTATGTATCAGTCAGTTTTGTTTATATTTATTAATGCTCTTAACCCTGCCAAGTAGGCTGTCTCGTTTTACAAATGAGGAAAATAAGCCAGAGAGGAAAAATGGTATGAACAAGTAGTAAACAGAGCCAGAAGAGATGAGAATCTACATCCTCCTGCCCCTGAGGCCCGTGCTTTTCTCACTAATCCACTTAGTGATCTTGCAGATCACTCATCTAGCCATAAGCCAGCTTTTCTTTAACTCGTGTTGGATCAGTTCATTTTGAAGGCCACAATGATTAACTCTTCAAAATCAGCACTTCACTCCCCAACTAAAATCCATCACTCTTCTAATATTATCACTCCAGTATCAACAAATTTGTTCTCAACCCACCTGAGACCCTGAATCAATCCTCTGGCCCTTTCTTCTAAGCTATCAATAACTACTTCTTCTGATCTCACCTCCTTCCTTCATAAAAGATCACCTGAGCTGCACCCCCAACAGTACCTTCAACTCCCTGACTCCTTTGGTTCTGTTCCATAAGCACCCATTCTACATTTACTACATCACCCCAAATCCACTGCTCGGTTCTTTACTGAGTGAAGTTGTCGTTTTCACTCCTTTTGTGCAGACCTGGGGTCCACAGGCAAATACAGCCCGCTGCCTGTTGCAATCCCTCCTGGAACACAGCACACTCACTTGTTATCTACGGACGCTTTCATGCTGCAACTGGCCATTTAAAAAAAGGTTGCCAATCACTGGTTTAGACTGATAACACAAATTTACAGCATTCAAGGTCAGCAAGTTCTCAAGCACCATAACCTCACATCCTGTTTTACATAAGAAAAGAGGCCATTTCAGTTTGAAACTCCTCAAACTCCCACCACCTTACATTTATCCATTTATCCATGTTTCATTCGAACCAGCCCTGCACCCAGCCCTGGGTTCTCAGGAAAGGCATTTGGTAGCATCCCTGTTAACACATCTACCACCTACCTGTGTTCTCTAAACAACCCTCTCGCCTTTCTTTTTCTAGACTTTAGTACATCAATTAACCCCTCATCTCATTTTTCTTCCCTTTTGTTTTTAAGCATCTCTTCCTAACCTTAGAATATAAATATAACGCAATGTCTTCCCATCTAGAAAAACAGTATCCAGAAGCCCTCAACTCAACACTTAACCCTCTAGTATTGCTCTCTGTGCCCTTCCCACGAGCCAACACCTCAAAGGAGAAACCACTCACTTGGTGGTTTCACCTCCATTTACTTCTCAAGGCACTGCCATCAAATGTCTATTCTTACCAGTCCAATGAAAATAGGAAAACTAACCAGTCACCTAACTGTCAACATGTCTTAAAGGTTTACTTGTTTTGGTTTTTTAATGGTTTTTTAAATTACTGACTGACCACTCACCTATAATTCTCTTCCTCTGCCATGTGATACGAAGTCAACTTATAAACAATGCTATTAGCTGACGTGCGGAACACCGCAGCACACAGCCCCTCCCTTTTCCATTGAAGAAACCAGCCTATGTGCAGCTGAGCCAGCTACGGGCCTAAGAGGCATCCTCCACTCCGCCCTCTCAGTTCCCACGATCAGTCAATACATGCCGTCAGCTTCACTTCCCGTGTGTCTTCATTCAGCTATCTTCAACGAATACTTTATTCAGCCCTAATCACCTCGTTCCTCACTATTTCAATGGCTTCACAATGGTCTTCCCCTCCTTAGTTTCCTAATTTTTAGTATATATGTACTCAATAAATAAGCTATTAATTTCTACAAGTATAGGTAGTTTGTTTTACATCAAAGTATTAAATAGCAGTGAAAAGTTTTTTCTTTATTCTTCATGTGACAGTATTCTACCATTATCTTCATTACAAACATATTAGTTCTTAAAGTGTGCACATATTTTGATGCATTGCTATGTTTAACTATCAAGCAAGTACCATGCTTTTAATAATGTGTTATTTGACTATGGTTTTCTAATTTTAAGATTGTATTTTAAATTAGCTGAATACAGTACTTTCCTAAATTTAAATTGTTAAAGTAATTTTGTCTTTTCTACATTAATCCAGTCTGGAAGTGTCCTCACCTCTGCTACTAACACATTGTGCTGCATCTTCTTCCTAGATTTCATTATCCGCACTATAGCAGCTTCTATCTCATGTTTTCTGTCGTCATCTACTTTCTGCCTTGTTTCTTTCCTTTCTGGGTCAGATTCACCTTGTTTGGCAGCAACTAAAAGACAAATAAAGACACTTACCATGTGATTATGATGTAAATTTCAAAGGTAATGAAAAATGTTTATAAGCAAACTTAATATAATTTACTATTATCAAGAGAGAAATCAATGTCAACCTCTGAATATACACCACACATATACTTATTAATTAAACATTCAAAAAGTGCCTAATTCAATGTTTACTTTAATAAATATTTAAATAATTAACAGGCAGTAATATAAAAATTCTTCAATTCTAAATTATTCTTTTTAAATATTAGGAGTTTAATTTTACAGAGATAATAAAACAAATTTTATTTTTATAGAATTCAATGATTCCTTTCCTAGAATTGAAAAAGAGTAGCTGGATATATTTAGCAGTAAAATTATCAGTAAATAATTTCATTGCTTGTGACTTCCAGAGGTTAACTAGTATTTTACCACCATGACTCCAAGTTAAACCTCACCAAAAGCATCTCAAACAGGAGAAATGTGGGAACTTTAAGAGGAGGAAAGAACATGTATTGCCAAGATTGTTAGCTAAATAAAAAATTTAAAGTACCACTAGAACGTCACTTAACCAAACTCCATAACAATTCTTTTGTACCTCTCATCAATTATTCAACAATTTCTTGTCATGTATCTTAGTAATTTTTAAATGTCATAATCTCAATATCACTAATGCAAACTATATTCCACTCTTTAGAAGTCTTACTCTGTTATTCCCTATAGTCTTCAAGGCAACTGCTAAAGAATTAAGTATAAAAGTCCCTTTCTCTTATAACCTTGCTCTAATTGAAGCAGCAGAGAAAGAGTCTTTTTGTTTATTTGGTCATCAACAGGAGATAGATGTGAAGTTTCTGGAGGGAGAAATTGTAAAATTACAAAGAACCATATGCAACATTGCTGACTTAGCAGACTGTACAATTTAGAAGATCATTTTGGTGTGCATATTCATTCAGCTGTTTCTAATTAGAATCCCTTGGTTAAGAATTCTGCTTTCAGTGTCTTCTCCCAAGTTAATCAATACCTTAATAAAAAAGAGTAAAATTAGAATAAAATGCTCAACTAAAGAAGAAAAATGCTTTTCTTCAAAAATTCAATGTCATAAGGGGAAAAAAAAAAGATAGAGGCACTGAATTAGATTGAATAGAACTAAAGAAACATTAAAATCAATGTAATGTGGGACCCTTGACTGAATCCTGGATCCAAAAACTAAGATATGAAGGGCATTTTTTTTTTTTAATGATTTTTTTTTTTTTTAATTTATTTTTGGCTGTGTTGGGTCTTCGTTGCTGTGCGCGGGCTTCCCCCCTGGTTGTGGCGAGCAGGGGCTACTCTTTGTTGCAGTGCGCAGGCCTCTCATTGCAGTGGCCTCTCTCCTTGTGGAGCACGGGCTCTAGGCACGTGGGCTCCAGCAGCTGCGGCATGCGGGCTCAGTAGTTGTGGCTCACGAGCCCAGTCGCTCTGGGGCATGTGGGATCCTCCCGGACCAGGGATTGAACCCGTGTCCCCTGCATTGGCAGGCGGACTCTCAACCACTGCGCCACCGGGGAAGCCCTGAAAGGCATTTTTGAGACAACTGTGGACATGTAAATATGGGTGATATATAGATGTTTGGAATTATTAATTTTCTGGGGTGTGATATAGTATTACAATTATGTGGTAAAATCTTAATTCTGAGATAGGTATATGCTCAAGTATTTAAGTGGGAAGTGTTATAATGTTTACAAATTAAGTTAAAATGCTGTAGGAAAGGAGGCGGAGTCAAGATGATGGTGTGGGAAGATGCGGAGTTAGCGTCTCCCCACAACTAGGGCGCCTGCCGGCTGCTGGTGGGGGACACTCTGATGTCCAAGGAGACGGGAGGAACTGCAAAGTGAACCGGTAGGACACAGGGGGGCTGAGGCGGGAGGAGAAGTAGAGGCCAGACAGGATCAGCACCCCTGAGGCCGGGTAGATCAGGAGACACAGGCGGGAGAGACTCACCAGTAAGAGCAGGAAAGGAGCCTGCTGAGCTCCCAGGCCAGTCCCCTGTCCTCCAAAGTCCCCTCCAGGCCACGTAGGTCCTTGGGGGCATAGGAGGGAGGCCCAGGAGATCAGGAGGGGCCCTCCCAGACCAGAGGTGCAGGAGAGGAGAGGAGGGCATTTGCCCCACCACTCAAGCCCAGGAAGCCTGCTGGCCTCCTAGGTGAGGTCCCCTGCCCTCTGAGACCAGGGGTGGGGGGCATGCCTGTGCCCCTTCTGTTCCTTGAGCCTAAGCTCCACCCGCCACAGCCCCCAGGGCCTTTTCCAGCCCTGTGGGTCCTGAGCATAGGCCCTGCCCACCACCCAAACCTCCCCCTTGCTTAAGCACCCCCTCCACAGCCAAGGTCCCTCCCCCCTTTTTCTTTTCTCTCCTCTTTTTTTACTTTTGTGGTACTGATCTGATGTACCTTCTGGTTGTTGATTCATCTATATTTTTATATTCTTCCTAACATATCTGTTAGTTTCCTTACCTAATTTTATTTTTTACTTTGTTTTTTTTTTTTTTTTTTTTTTGCTGCCCCAGGCGGCTTGCAGAATCTTGGTTCATGAGCCTGGGGTTGGGTGGAAGCTCCTGCGGTAGGAACTCTGAGTCCAAACCACTGGACTAACAGAGAACCTCAGACCCCAGGGAATATTCCATCAGAGTGAGGACTCACAGAGGTCCTCAGCTCAGCACGAAGACCCAGCTCTACCCAATAAGCCTACAAACTCCAGTGCTGGAAGCCTGAGGCCAAACAACCAGTAAGATAGGAACACAATCCCACTCATTTAAAAAAAAAAAAAAAAAAGAGACGGCAAAAAACATGTCACAGATGAAGGAGCAAGGTAAAAACCTACAAGGCCAAATAAATGAAGAGGAAATAGGCAATCTACCTGAAAAAGAATTCATAATAATGATAGTAAAGATGATCCAGAATCTCAGAAATAGAATGGAGGTACGGATTGAGAACATCAAGAAATGTTTAACAAAGGTCTAGAAGAACTAAAGAACAAACAGAGATGAACAACATAATAACTGAAATGAAAATTACACTAGAAGGAAACAATAACAGAATAACTGAGGCAGAAGAACAAGTAAGTGAGCTGGAAGTCAAAATGGTAGAAATACCTGCCGAGGAGCAGAATAAAGAAAAAAGAATGAAAAGAATTGAAGACAATCTCAGAGACCTCTGGGACAACACTAAACACACCAACATTCAAATTAGAGGGGTCCCAGAAGAAGAAGAGAAAAAGAAAGGGTCTGAGAAAACATTTGAAGAGATTATAATTGAAAACTTCCCTAACATGGGAAAGGAAATAGTCACCCAAGTCCAGGAAGCACAGAGTCCCAAACAGGATAAACCCTAGGAAAAACACACCAAGACACATATTAATCAAAGTAACAAAAATTAAATTCAAAGAAAAAATATTAAAAGCAGCAAGGGAAAAACAAGAAATAACATACGAAGGAATCCCCATAAGGTTATCAGCTGATTTTTTCAGTGGAAACTCTGCAGGCCAGAAGGGAGTGGCAGGATATACTTAAAGTGATGAAAGAGAAAAACCTACAACCAAGATTACTCTACCCAGCAAGGATGTCATTAAGATTCGATGGACAAGTCAAAAGCTTTTCAGACAAGCAAAAGCTAAGAGAATTCAGCACCACCAAACCAGCTTTACAACAAATGCTAAAGAAACTTCTCTAAGGGGGAAACACAAGAGAAGAAAAAGACCCACAAAAACAAACCCAAAACAATTAAGAAAATGGTCATAGGAACATACATATTGATTATTACCTTCAACGTGAATGGATTAAATGCCCCAACCAAAAGACACAGACTTGCTGAATGGATACAAAAACAAGACCCATATATATGCTGTCTAGAAGAGACCCATTTCAGACCTAGGGACACATACAGACTGAAACTGAACGGATGGAAAAAGATATTCCATGCAAATGGAAAGAAAGCTGAAGTAGCAATACTCATATCAGATAAAACAGACTTCAAAATAAAGACTGTTACAAGAGATAAGGAGGGACACTACATAATGATCAAAGGATCAATCCAAGAAGAAGATACAACAATTATAAATGTTTAGGCACCCAACACAGTAGCACCTCAATACATAAGGCAAATGCTAACAACCATGAAAGGAGAAATTGACAGACACACAATAATAGTAGGGGACTTTAACACCTCACTTACACCAATGGACAGATCATCCAGAGAATAAATAAGGAAACACAACCTTTAAATGACACAACAGACCAGATAGATCTAATTGATATTTATAGAACATTCCACCCAAAAGTGGCAAAATACACTTCCTTCTCAAGTGCACATGGAACATTCTCCAGGATAGATCACATCTTGGGTCACAAATCAAGCCTTGAAAAACTTAAGAATATTGAAATTGTATCAAACATCCTTTCTGACCACAATGCTATGAGACTGGAAATCAATTACAGGAAAAAAACTGTAAAAAACACAAATACATGAAGGCTAAACAGTGCACAACTAAATAACCAAGAGATTGCTGAAGAAATCAAAGAGGAGATCAAAAAATACCTAAAACAAGTGACAATGAAAACACGACGACCCCAAAACCTATGGGATGCAGCAAAAGCAGTTCTAAGAGGGAAGTTTACAGCAATACAATCTCACCTCAAGAAACAAGAAAAATCTCAAACAATCTAACCCTACACTTAAAACAACTAGAGAAAGAACAAAGAAAACCCAAAATCAGTAGAAGGAAAGAAATCATAAAGATCAAAGCAGAAATAAATGAAATACAAACAAAGAAAACAATAGCAAAGATCAATAAAACTAAAAGCTGGTTCGTTGAGAAATTAAACAAAACTGATAAACCCTTAGCCAAACTCATCAAGAAAAAAAGGGAGGACACAAATCAACAAAATTAGAAATGAAAAAGGAGAAATCACAACTGACACTGCAGAAATACAAAGAATTATAAGAAACTACTACAAACAACTATATGCCAATAAAATGGACAACCATGAAGAAACGGACAAATTCTTGGAAAGGTACAATTTTCCAAGACTGAACCAGGAAGAATTAGAAAATATAAACAGACCTATCACAAGTAATGAAATTGAAACCATAATTAAAAATCTTCCAACAAACAAAAGTCCAGGACCAGATGGCTTCACAGGCGAATTCTATCAAACATTCAGAGAAGAGCTAACACCCATCCATCTCAAGCTCTTCCAAAAAACTGCATAGGGAGAAACACTCCCAAATTTATTCTAAGAAGCCACCATCATCCTGATACCAAAACCAGAAAAAGACATCACAAGAAAAGAAAATTATAGACCAATATCACTGATGAACACAGATGCAAAAAACCTCAACAAAATACTAGCAAACAGAATCGAAAAGCACATTAAAAGGACCATACACCATGATCAAGTGGGAATCATCCCAGGGATGCAATGATTCTTCAATATATGCTATCAATCAATGTGATACACCACATTAACAAATTAAGGAATAAGAACCATATGATCATCTCAATAGATGCAGAAAAAGCTTGTGACAAAATTCAACACTAATTTATGATAAAAACTCTCCAGAAAATGAGCATAGAGGGTACCTACCTCAACATAATCAAGGCCATATATGACAAACCCACAGCAAGCACCATACTCAATGGTGAAAAACTGAAAGCATTTCCACTAACATCAGGGACAAGACAAGGATGTTCACTCTCGCCACTATTACTCAACATAGTTTTGGAAGTCCTAGCCATAGCAATCAGAGAAGAAGAAGAAATAAAAGGAATACAAATTGGAAAAGAAGAAGTAAAACTGTCAGTGTTTGCCGATGACATGATATTATACATAGAAAATCCTAAAGATGCCACCAGAAAACTACTAGAACTAATCAATGAATTTGGTAAGGTTGCAGGACACAAAATTAATGCACAGAAATCTCTGGCATTCCTAAACACCAACAATGAAAAATCAGAAAGAGAAATTAAGGAAACACTCCCATTTACCACTGCAACAAAAAGAATAAAATACCTAGGAATAAACCTGCCTAAGGAGGCAAAAGACTTGTACTCAGAAAACTATTATACACTGATGAAAGAAATCAAAGATGACATAAGCAGATGGAGAAATATACCATGTTCTTGGGTTGGAAGAATCAATACTGTGAAAAATGACTATACTACCCAAAGCAATCTACAGATGCAATGCAATCCTTAGCAAACTACCAATGGCATTCTTCACAGAATTAGAACAAAAAATTTTACAATTCGTATGGAAACACAAAAGACCCCGAATAGCTAAAGCATCTTGAGAAAGAAAAACGGAGTTGGAGGAATCAGGCTCCCCGACTTCGAACTACACCACAAAGCTACGGTAATCAAGACAGTACGGTAGTGGCACAAAAACAGAAATATAGATCAATGGTATGGGACAGAATGCCCAGAGATAAACCCACGCCCGTATGGTCAACTAATTTACGACAAAGGAGGCAAGAACATACAATGGAGAAAAGACAGCCTCTTCAGTAAGTGGTGCTAGGAAAACTGGACAGCTACATGTAAACGAATGAAATTAGAACACTCCCTAACACCATACACAAAAATAAACTCCAAATGGGTTAAAGACTTAAATGTAAGACCAGACACTATAAAACTCTTAGGGGAAAACATAGGAAAAACACTCTGACATAAACCACAGCAAGATCTTTTTTGACCTACCTTCTAGAATAAGGGAAATAAAAGCAAAAATAAACAAATGGGACTTAATTAAACTTAAAAGCTTTTGCACAGCAAAGGAAACCATAAACAAGACAAAAAGACAACCCTCAGAATGGGAGAAAATATTTGCAAATGAAACAACAAAGGATTAATCTCCAAAATATACAAACAGCTCATGGAGCTCAATATCAAAAAAACAAACAATCCAGTTAAAAAATGGGTGGAAGACCTGAACAGACATTTCACAAAGGAAGACATACAGATGGCCAAGAGGCACATGCAAAGATGCTCAACATCACTAATTATTAGAGAAATGCAAATCAAAGCTACAATGAGGTATCACCTCATGCTGGTCAGAATGGCCATTATCAAAAAATCTAGAAACAATAAATGCTGGAAAGGGTGTGGTGAAAAGGGAACTCTCCTGCACTGTTGGTGGGAATGTAAACTGATACAGCCACTATGGAAAACAGTATGGAGGTTCCTTAAAAAACTAAAACTAGAATTACCATATGACCCAGCAATCCCACTACTGGGCATATACCCTGAGAAAACCATAATTCAAAAAGAGACATGTACCACAATGTTCACTGCAGCACTATTTACAATAGTCAGGACATGGAACCAACCTAAGTGCCCAGTGACAGATGAATGGATAAAGAAGATGTGGCACTTATATACAATGGAATATTACTCAGCCATAAAAAGAAAACTGGAGTTATTTGTAGTGAGGTGGATGGACCTAGAGTCTGTCACACAGAGTGAAGTAAATCAGAAAAACAAATATCATATATTAACGCATATATGTGGAACCTAAAAAAAAAAAAAAGGTACTGACGATGAAGCTAGTTGCAGGGCAGGAATAAAGAGGTAGACATAGAAAATGGACTTGAGAACATGGGGTGGGAGGGCAAAGCTGGGGCGAAGTGAGAGTAGCATCGACATACATACACTACCGAATGTGAAATAGTTGGCTGATGGGAAGCAGCTGCATAGCACAGGGATATCGGCTTGGTGCTCTGCGATGACCTAGAGACGCGGGATAGAGAGGATGGCAGGGAGGCTCAAAAGGGAGGGGATATGGGGACATGGCTAATTCACTTTCTTATGCAACAGAAACTAACATAGTATTGTGAAGCAATTATACTCCAATAAAGAGCTATTTAAAAAAACGCCGTGGGAAATATATACATATATGAAGGGAGGAGAGGGAGAGCGCGAGGGTGGAAATAAGGGTGCTTGAGCAAATGTGGCAAAATTTTAACGATTATCTACTAGAGCGTTTTTCACTTTTCCTGCAGATGTGAAAATAAATAAAATGGTGGAGGGAAAAAAACAACTTTTTAACAATCCACTTGGTTCATCTAAATTTGGTCACCTAAATTAATATACTCCAAGATAAATGGGAAGATTATGGTGATACATACTGAATTATGATGTTTTTAAAAATGTGAGGGCAGGAGCTCACTCCCAGAGCCTAGCACAATACTCTCTGCATTTAAGAAGAGCATAACAAGGGTATCTGCTGGGTAAGTGGGTACCTAAGTAGATGTATTAGGAGGAAAGGGACAAAGAAGGTGAGTGCTGGGGGTGGGGAAGGCTGTCAACTATGGAAATCACTGTAAAATACACCGAATCTAATTCTTTTCAAAGGTTGTGTTATTTGAGTAAATGCTTTTCAGTTTTTGCTTGAATGTCTATTACAGACCATGGTAAAAAGCAGCATAAGTAGGTAAGATCAGCCTCTCTGAATATTTGATTACGAGCCTGAGTACTTTCTCAAAAAGGCAAACGTGTATTTTGACAACTTTAAAAAAACTATGTGGTCACAATACTTATCACCAGAGAGAAAATTTTAACTTCTACAAAATATCAGTAAGAGCCAAGATAATCTAAGCACCATTTCAAAATGAAAAGCATTTTTCTTTACAGAATTTTACAGCTGAAAAGAACTTTAAAAGGTCATCTAGTCCAATTCTTCATCATGTATAACTATATTCCTATTTTAATCAGATCTAAAATACTATACACACACACTTAACACCAAAAATTAACAATCTATGAAGATTATTTTTTTGATAATCATAATAATATCTGACAATATTTGCAGGGCATGATAGAATCTTGCATTACAAAGACACTTAATTATTTAGGATAAAGCAGGGTAGGGCTAAGTATTTCAGATATGTATCACCCACCATATATCCTCCAAATCTGAGATTCAAGTAAGTCCTGATACCCAAAAACCCATCTCTGTCCAAAACTATAAAGTCGTATGTCTTGTACTGGGAGAAGAAGAAATTTTATTCCACGACCCTCCTTAGCACAGTTCTGTTTTATTTTTAATATACATCTGTGTCCCAAAGATATGGATCAATTTTGGAGATGAAGATAAGATACAATGATAAGGTTGGCAATGATGGGACAAAGTAGTCAAGACTGTAAAGAGAGACCACCCTGCTTTGAAAAGAATATCCAATTAGGGTCAAAAAGAAAAACAAAAGTGTATATAAAAAGTTCCTGAATCAATATATTCCGGCAATCAATTGTATATTTAACATTAAAATAATTTTTAAAAGGCTTTATCTTTTATTAATACATAATATAAAACCATTTTCAAATCAGAAAATTGTAGTCATTTAAAAAGTTTACCTTACTGTACAGACATATTAGCTGTAATGGATAAACTACCACTGGGAAGCTTATCTAATACTAGTTTTGAAACCAGGTAGCAAGCTACATTAGAGTTTTAAAAATCAGCAAAGGTGAAGTGCCTTTTTTCCTCCTTAAATGCATCGAAAGTATACACCTTACATTGCTAAATATACAATCGGCAGGACGTTTACCATCAACCTAAAAAAAAGCTGTGCCAAAATCTGTTCACCAACAGGGTCACCACTGTTTTTAAGTTAGAGAGAGAATATGGGTTTTTAAAATTTTGAAACTTAGAAAGTATTTATCAAATATAAATAGTTGCATTTAAAGATTAAATTTTAAATAGGTAACCCCCAATTCTGAGAAATTTATAAATGTCTTAAAATAGACATCAATGACTATTAGTTAACTCAACCAGTTAAAAAAAATTATTTTATAAGTACTAATATGTTCATAAAATTATATTTCACTTGTCGAAAACCATATGGAAATAAATACTTGTTCACATTATGAATGACTTTTTAAAATGCTTACTGTACTTGGATTCAACTGCATTTTGACAGGAACACATATCAATAAAAGTGCTTTATTTCTTAAGCCTATATGTCATGCAGCACCAGAAAAGCATTACTTTTTAAAAAATAGAAATCCAACAATTAAGAATATTTTTAGAAAAAAGAAATATATATAATTTTTTTAGAGAGAAAAATATAATTCCAGATACCTGTTTGAATCTTGACTCTGTGTAGTTTGGATGTGAACTGATCATTAACTGTAAATATGTGACCATTTTCTATTTCCTTGGACTTGGGTTCCTTTGTGAGAACCCGCTGTGTTGGTTTACCACAGGCGAGGGACTGCAGGGCTCTAACAAGTTCTCTTTCAGGGATATCTGTCTCTTGTTGGATTTCCTGAAATTTCATCAGATTAACATAATTACACTTTTTGAAAGATTAATTAGTAAGTAAAATTGACCAAGCAGTAATTAGAGAGGAAATTCCATTAAAGAAATAATTTACAACAAAGAACTTCCTGACTATTATGACACTAAAATCTCACTTATTTGAACAAATTAGAGAAAAAGTTGGTTCAAATTACAAAATACTGAAAAGACATGTATTTTTTGTTTCAGAGATATAAAGCGTAGTCTAAGAATGTCATCCAGCAGAGATTATTAAGGGACCTGCTTTAATATTTAGGTAAAAAACAAAGTGTTAATCAACATATGATTGTTAATTTTAGAAATACTCTACAATCTTCCTCTCAAGTTTATCCATACTACACTCTTTTGCTTAGCAACTTCTTTCCTAGAAATAAGCAAAGTAAGCCTGACCTAAGGTCTTCTATCATGCTATCAAAACTTACAATCCAAGTTGACCATTTTTACTGCCTGTATAACCAAATTAAAAAAATTTTTTTTAAATACTTGGTAATTAATACTAAATATGAAAAGCAATATGAAATATGTTTTGAAGTGCAGGTGATAATTTTTGCTACATATTATGGCATGAATAAAATGTAATACTGAAAAAAAAAGCAGTTCAGGAAAGAGTGACTCTGTAACTTTTAAATTCATTATACTCCTTTTATGGCAGTAAGAGAACTGCACATGAATACGATTTAGTCCCTTCACATCTGCAGGTACTGCACGGCGCAGCAGAGCTTCCTGTTAGGATGTAGCGTTTTGCTTCACTGTATAAAGCTGTTTTTTTCTCAAAAGGAGCTCAGGAAGAGTGGGCATAAAGATGGTGTTATTCAGAGTATGTAACTGATCTGGAGAGAGTTGTTCTCCCTTTCACAAGTCTCTGAGGAACAGTTCAGGCTTTTCTAAAGGACTGTCAGGTAAGTGAGACTGAAAGAAATGTGACCGATAGTGATGATGATGCATATTCCCTTGCTTCAAATGATCTCAGTATGTCTACATACTTCAGACATAGAAATGTTAATCCCAGCAAATTAAATAGGTGCTATTAATAATTAGAATGTTAACTGTAATTATTATATACATGCTAAAAGTGACTTATTTACATGTATTGTTGTTTAACCATAGTCAAAGAGCCGGAAATACCTTCTTAGGTGGTATTTTAACAACTACAGATCATTCCTAGAGGTAGCTACAGATCTTCTTCAAATTACAATGGGGTTATGTCCTAATAAACTCATAGTACTGAATAAGCTGAAAATGCATTTAATGCGCTTAACATACTGAACATCCTAGCTGAGCCTAGCCTACCTTAAACATGCTCAGAACACGTACGTACCTTAGCCTATAGTTGGGCAAAATCATCTAACACAAAGTCTATTTTATAATAGTGTTGAATATCTCATGTAATTATTGAATATTGTACTGAAAGTAAAAAGCAGAATGGTTGTGTGGGTACAGAATGGTGATAAGTGTATCAGTTGTTTACTCCTGTGATCACCTAGCTGAGAGCTGCAGCTTGCTGATCCCAGCCTGGGAAAAGATCAAAATTCAAAGTACAGCCTCAACCGAATGCGTATTGCTTTGTGCCATTAAAGTTGAAAAATCTTAAGTCAAACCACCATAAGTCAGGAACTGTCTGTACTGCAATTCAATGTTCATCCTTCTATGCCATTTTTGTAAATACATTTACATATATATATGTATATATACACACACACACGAATACAAATACACATATACATGTATGTACATTAACATACTTACCTATACACTAGTATTAGTGTTACATATAAACAGGATCACACCATATGAATTCTTCCATTAATTTCTTGGTGATTTTCCATGTTTGCGTAACGACGTTAAAGCTACAGGGAATTCCATAGTACTGCTCTATCACAATATGGAGATTGAAATTGTATCCAATTTTGTGATGGAGCATGCATTCCTGCCTGAGTACAAGAGCTAGGTTTCTGAAGCACATTTCTAGAAATGTACTTGTTTCCTCAGAGTTATAAAGATTTTTATATTTCATAGACAGTGACAAACTGCCTTTCAAGTTTCTTAACTATTTAACTTCATAGGAGTTATAAGTATTCATTCTCTCTACCTTCAAACACAGAACATTTTTCTTCTGCCCATCTATTGGGCTAAAAATGTTATCTCATTATTTTAATTTGTACTTCTATAACCAGTAGAAGAAAAAACCCATCTTTTTATGTTTACAAGATATCTGTAACTCTTCTTCTGTGCTTTATCTATTCATATTCCTTCCACGTTTTTCTATTCAACTGTTTTTGTATTGATTTACTGGTGCTCTTTACGTATTACAGTTTTCAATACTCTTACTTGATGTAAATAATTTCTCCTGGACTCTTTATCTTCTCTTTTAACTTGTTTCATCATTTACATGTTTTACTACTTTTTTTTACATGGTTAAATCTGTCAGTCTTTTTCTTTGTGGTTTATGTAACAGGCTTGAAAAAAGGCCTTACTTATATCACGCTTATCAAAATATTGTTTTTTTCTATTACATTTATAGATTTGTGCTTACATCTACCTGGAATTTGATTTTGATTTTACATTTGATATGACATATGGAACTAAGTTCGCCAAAGTACTCTCCTTCCATTCCCACAAATGAAGTAGCAGTTATTTTAATTTAGTTTATTAGAAATGTTAAACATATTGCATCCCAAACACCTCTCTATATACTAATCTGTTTCTGGACTCCCTATTTTGTTCAAATGACCTATTTGTCTACACATGTTAAAAACAATTTTAACTTTGAGGTATTTCTGGGTACTAAGACATACTCCTTTCCCTCTTACTGGGCCTTCCCATCTCCCAAATCCCTGCCCCTCATTGCCTATTCTTGTGCATTTTCTTGCCCAGATGAATTTTGGGATCAGCTTGTCAAGTTTCACAGAAAAGAAATCTTCTGCAGATTTGGATCGAGATTTCACTGAATTTATAGGTGACTTAAAAAAAAAACCTCCCTTATAACACATAACTTTCCCTTTCAGGTACATCTACCCTTCCATATTCTTTTCTTTTATTGCCTTTTTTGTGTAAGTCTTCTACTTTTTGTGTTAGAATGATTCCTAGAAAGATTATGATTCTTATTAAACCATCCTTTTCCTCATGTCATTTTCAGATTAATTCTGATGTAGAGAAAAGCTGACTTACAGTAAGTATGACTTATAGAAAAACTTTTCAACCAAACTCTCCTCAAAGAATAATTTCTCAGTTGATTATTATAGCTGACGATCATACTGTCTACAAACTTTGTCAACTCCTGATATTTATAAATTTCATTCCTTTTTCTTTTCTAGTGTGTTAATTAGGACCTGAAGAACAAGGCTGGATAGTAGTAGTAAAGGCAGGTATCCTAAATTGTTCCTAACCTTAATGGGAAGGTGTCTAACATTTTACTACTAATTACTGTTTGCTTAGGTCTCTCATTTAAAGCTTAGGTCTCTCATTAGATACACCCATATGCCATTAGGCATTTCATTCTATCCTTAGGTGGCTAAGAGTACCCCATCTGGAAATAAGAAGTGGGGACTGACTTTTCTCACGTGCTTTTTGCACATTTGTGGAAATCACTGATTTTCTCCTTTAAATGATGTCTGGTAATATAGCAGGTGATCAGTTAATTTTATTATTATTATAAAATCTCAGTAGCTGTTAACAAATTCCTTCTTTGTATTCCAGGAATAAACCCTGTTTGGACAGAGTGGATTATTATTTCAATAGACTGCTGAATATAACTTGCTAATGATAGTTTACTTAAGATTTGTGTATTTATTTTGAATAAACTATAGCCTCCCTTTCTTTTTTGTATTTTCCTTGTTCAGTTTTAGTAATAAGGTTATGCCAGCCTCAGATATTTCCCAAGAACAATTTGTGTATTTTGCTTCCTGAGTTCAAAATTCCCTGTATAGCTTTCAATTTTAATTTGCTAATTGTGTTATTCAAATCTTCTATATCCCTCTTTTTTATCGTATAGTCAAATCAGTACATTTGTGAGGGATTTCTGTAACTGTGGAATTGTCTATTTCTCCTTGTACTTCCAACCATTTTCCTTCATATACTGTTATGCCACATTAATGACATAAGTTCTCGATGAAATATCAATTACCACTGTTGTTTAATGGTTTTCTATTCAAATTCTGTCTGACATTTCATTTTGCTACTGTCTACAATTAGCTTTTATATTTCAGACTCATTTTCAGAAATTTTTGAAAAGTATAATAAAGAACATTCAGAAAAATATGTATTAATATCCATACCTCTTTCAAAAATTAAATGCTATTACTAAAAATCCAAGGTACAGATTACCATTATATGTATTTCCGTATTTTAGCTGTTCTAAATCACAATACGGACTTCATTCCAAAAACTATATAAAAAGAGGAAAAAGCCTGAGCAGCCTGACTATGGATTAAATGTGACACTACAATAAATGCCACCTTTTGTAGGCAGTTTCCAAGATGGCCCGCAATGATCCTGGTATGTTTTAACCTTGTGTGGTTCCCCTCACTGCATCAGGGCTGACTTGAGTGACCAACAAAATAAGGAAGTGATGATACGTGACTTCCAAGGCTGGGTCATAAAGGCACTGCAGGTTCTGCCTGGGTCTCTTGGATTTCTTGCTCTAGGGAAAGTTAGCCACCAGGAGGCAAGGACAATCAAACAGCCATGTTTGGTAAAGCCCATGTGGAGAGAAACTAAGACCTCTTACCAACAGCCAAAACAAACTTGCCAGCCATGTGGAAGAAGGCACATACCAAGAGCATTTTCCAGCCCTAGACAAACATTAGATGACTGAAGCCCCAACTGACATCTTAATGTAACCTCACGAAAGATTCCAAGCCAGAACGACCCAGCAAGCCCCTCCTGAATCCCTAACCCACAGAAACCACGAAAGATAATAAACTGTTAGTGGTTGTTTTAAAACATGAATTTGAGACCTGTTATGTAGCATTAAATAATGAATACACCATCTTACTGAACTTATAAAGAAAGAATATTCAAAGATAAGAGATCAGCTTCCTTTAATAATTATTATAGTTAAATACTTTTAACAGTCTCCTCTAATTTGTGGAGATTTCTGTAAAAGAGCTGTCTAATAAAACGTATGCGGCAGACTGACTATAAGCACATAGTGTGAGTAAAGACAAAAAACTTCGTGTGCCTTTTCACTATTCCCCAGTTGGAGATGCAAGCAGCCAGAAGGTTTTGGAGCCACAGGAATGGCATTTTACATATGCCACTCATGCTCAGGCTTCTGGTTTGTGACTTAGCTAAAATTTAAACTATTACAGGTATTTTTCTACTTAATTTTACCTTCTACCTAAATCACTACTCATTAGCCTCACTGATCGCAAGCTGACTGGGACGAGAAAAGTAAGCTTGAACCACTAAAATGACTAGCAATTGCAATAATGGCTTAAGAAAATGAATTTATGTTTTTGTTTATCCCATTATTTTTGCCAGCTCTTTATTAAGTAGGACTCTGAAAACCAACTCCAGCATTTATCAAGTAGCTTATTTTGTATAAAATATATTATCCATGAGAACAGCAGATTAAAACATCCAAGCTGTTGAAGATAATTCAATTCCACCTGTCTGAAAAGGCTTACAATGTTTGGGTAAGGTACTCAATACTTACTTAATCAATATTCTTACAACTCAATCACATTTAACTTGTGCTTGAAAATTAAAGTTATTCCCTAGGTAAAACACGCCTGGAAATTTGTAAGAGCAAAACCTCTTGGCTTAGCCACTGACCTAAAACACATTTCAAAATATTTCCTTGAGGTATATCACATAAAAACAGTCATCTCTTAACTATATCATCATCACAAAAAGGGAATATGGAGATGAGTATTAAAATAGGCCTAGAATTTAATCTTGCTCTTCATTTCAAACTTAAACTTATTTCTTCCTATATTCATTCACCTATGTCTGAAAATTGATTTTCAGTTAAGTATAAATATGGCTATAATTCTACAGCTTTTTAAAATATTCATTCTTTATCTTTAATTTAAACTTATTAAAAATCACATGATCTTCATTTCAACTCCAACCTACTCATCAAAGGTATGGGAAAAGACTAACTGAATTTAATTCAATCAAATCATGACTTAATGGGAGAAATAAAAAGTATATTATAGTATATATAGTTACTCTAAGAAAAAAAAAGAAAGTTGACACTATCAAGATAGTGTAAAATTAGCATAAGGATAGACATAGAACTTAATGAAATAGATCAGAGTGTGCAGAAATAGACCCACATACATATGGTCAACTCTTTTTTTTTTTTTTTTTAAATAAAGGGCTCAAAGTAATTCAAAGGGAAAAGACTAGTGTTTTTGACAAATGATGCTGAAATGAACAACTGAATACCTATGTGTGGGGAGGAAATAATTCTTAATCCTTACCTCTAACCATACAAAAAAAATTAACTTGAAATTGATCATAGGCCTAAATGTAAAAGCTAAAACTATAAATCACTTAGAAGAAAATCTTTGCAAACTTGGGATAGCCAATAATTTCTTAGATAGGATATCAAAAGCATGAACCATAAACGTAAAAAACTGGCCACTGGACTTCGTCAATATTAAAAAGTTCTGCTCTTCAGAATACAACATTAAGAAAATGAAAAGGCAAGAGACAGACAGTGAGAAAATATTCACAGAACATAGATCTGATGAAGGATTTGTATCTAGAATTTATAAAGAACTTTTAAAAAAACTGATAAAGATATGAACAAAGAATTCACCAAACAAGACATATAAGTGGCATATGAACAAATAAAAAATGCTCAATGTCATTATTAGTCAAGGAAAGGAATTAAATCCACAATGTATAGGTACAATTACACACCAGCTAAAATGGCCAAAATTTAAAAGACTGACAATACTAAATTTTGGAGAGGATGTGGGGCAACTAGAACTCTCCTACACTGCTGGCAGGAATGTAAAATGGTAAAAATCACTTCGGGATGCAGTTTGGCAACTTCTTTAAAAAGTTAAACATAGAGCTCTATTCACTACAGTCTAAATCTGAGAACAACCCAAATGCCGGGTGAGAATCAGAAACAATACAATTGGTTAAAATTCACATAACCAGCCCATACCTCAAACGTGTATTTTTCTCTATTATTGAAGAGCATTAATATGGTCATCTGGAAAGTGGAGACTTGCAATATATGCTTCCGCGTATTAGAGCCAGTTACTTGTGCCCCTCCAACACCAACTTCAGATCCATCCTCCTGTTTAATTTTTTAAATATAAAAATAGAAACAAGATATAATTATCTCCTAGTAACTTCAACAGTATATTTGAAAAATAAGTTCTGTAATGCCCAACCTCTCCTTAACAAAATGATATAAACTCATTCCTATATAAAAAGGAAATGTTATTTTAAAAGTGTACATGTAAATATGTGTGTATACATACACACACAGTCTTTATTTAGGACTGTCCCATTTTTTTCCATTATGAACATTTTAATGTATCTGAGCAAGTAATGAGTAATTCCTTATATTTATAACTAAAATTATGTTAACAGTACACAATGGGATAATAATGGACTTATAACATGCTACTGCCATTATACTACTACCCTAAAGTAGTATTAGGTTTCTTTCTGTGTGGACTGATCATGGTAAGAGTCCAAATAATAGCATAGGATGGGGAGAAAAAAACCTCTGCCATCCTTAAAGCCTATTCCTGCTCTATGATTTAGAAGTACAAAGTAGAAATTCAGTCCTCAATAATTAACATATGAATTATGTTTTTAAAACCTACTGATCTGTTTAATAAAACCTCAAAAGATAACATGATTATTTAGGAACAAAAACCTCTCCTTTAAAACAGAAAGAAAGCAATAATTAAAAGCTGAGTTCTTGGGCTTCCCTGGTGGCGCAGTGGTTAAGAATCCGCCTGCTAATGCAGCGGACACGGGTTCAAGCCCTGGTCCGGGAAGATCCCACATGCCATGGAGCAACTAAGCTCGTGCACCACCACTACTGAGCTTGCGCTCTAGAGCCTGTGAGCCACAGCTGCTGAGCCCGCGTGCCACAACTACTGAAGCCCATGTGCCTAGGGCCTGTGCTCTGCAACAAGAGAAGCCACCGCAATGAGAAGCCCATGCACTGCAACGAAGAGTAGCCCCCACTCGCCACAACTAGAGAAAAGCCCTCGCGCAGCAACAAAGACCCAGCGCAGCCAAAAATAAATTAAAAAAAAAAAAAAAAAAAGCTGAGTTCTTTAGTATGTATCCTTGACCTTCCCACTTACAGTTAAATATATAATAGTATCAAACATTATTCAACTAACTGAACTCTAAGGACTATTTCCCACTTCAATTAAATATAAAAATTAGAACATGTATATAGGCATCTTCAACAATATTAAAAAAAAAAAACTTTGGTGTTACAGTGACAAGTAAGATATTAATTAAAATATTTAATGAAACTGTTATTTGCTGCCAAGATGACAACTTAGGTATTTTTAATGTTTTTTTAGAAGCTTTTTATTATTTTGCCATATTAAGCCAAATGACCCTGATTTGATTTATGCCAAGCAATGAAAGTAAATTATTACTCTAAACCTCACAATTTTACATATAAAAAAGCAATTACTTCTTTAAATGAAGGCACTTCTCTAGTGTATTGTTAATTTTTAAATAATCACTTTAGCAATATTTTGTACATTTCACAAATCTTAAGTGTTAGCCTTCCCGGTTTCAATTTACTGGAAATAAGGATTATAGGAGACTGAGAATTTTGAAAAGGGACTCATGGCTTTGTATGCCCTCAAATCCATTATTTTATGCAATATTATCTCAAATCTAATCTTATAAATAAAACATGTAATTATTTATTCCATAAGGAAGGCTACTGGTATAGTCTTCATATTGTCAAATGAAGTTAGCAAGTAAGGGAACAGAAATAAATCAAAGCCGAAGTTTCCCTCTTTTTCATATTTGAAACAGGTAAGGAAATAAAAGAAATAAATAATTTATCCAAGTCAACAAAAATCACAAATCAGTTCTGTAGACTAATTTTAAGTTACTTAATAAAAATACCTTCAAACTATTAATATTTACCTTTTTAACTGGTCCATAAAAGGTGGCATTGAGATCTGCAGAACCCATATGATGTTGGAGTGTGAGCTGTCGACCACTGTGTTTGGCTAAGTAAAACCTTCAGCAAATCAAACCAGGTTTTTGAGAATCATGTAATTTACATATTTGAAATTATAAACTACCAACCCTTAACAAACATATATGTAAGGGAGACTTCAAAAGCTAAACAAAACCTTAGGAATCAAGTTCAGTTCCAATTTTTTTTTTACAGAAAAGAAACCCTAAATAAGGGGCGGGGGTGGCTGGGTGGGAAACAGACCTAAGAAACTTAGCTCGCTAGTAAGTGATGAAGGTAGCACACTACATACTTCCTACCAGGACATTTATTTGCCCCTGGCTGCTGCTCAGCCACCGCTGTTTATACGACCACCTTTCTCCATAGTTAACCCAATAAGCAAGTCACCCCAAGCTAGTGTCAAACATCAACAATACAAAATATACTCCTAACCATGCACTAATGCTGAAGAAAGCACACTGATATTCCTCTGAAAAGTTTATGCAATTCATCCTTACATATTAAATGCATAAAGGATAACATGAGATTAAAAAAATAGAGTATATTCCTCTTCAATTGGGGACACTACCGAATGCTCAAATTTATCTCAATTCTGGATAATTTGTACTTACAAATACAAAGTTCGATCTACATTTACCTTCTGAATATCTCAAAAGCATGTCTTGGTGCTGGTGGGATGTTGCACTTTGGTGTGGCTGACTGAGTGGGCCAATAACCTGTTGTGAGCACCCGAACTGTGAGATCAACACCACCTAAAGATACCTGTGGAAAAGAGAAGAAAACGTTCCCCCCTAATTAGCTAGGATGTGTTATCTGTTCCATACAGACACTGTGTTAGAGCCATCAAAGTAGTTACCTCCATATCCAACATCCAGCAAATAAAACACATCTTCTTAAAAGTTACACTCATCCAATGTTTTCCTAATTTTAACTATCCTGGCACATTTATAATTATTGCTTAAGATGCTGACTTTACAATACTGATCAAAGTTCCTAGCATATGAACAAAGTCTTACTGGTGTCATTGAAAAGTACAGAGTTTTTGGCCCTCAAGATGTTTTTCAGATAAAATGTCAAGGGGCCATATCAGTATCATTTTAGGGAAAATTCTAGAATATTATTCTAGAATTTTCATCTCAGCTTTTAAACATTTTTACCATCTTAACACAGAAACAACACATTTCTAATATCCCAGTCACATTTCAACTATATTGACCAAAACTTCCACGTTTTCACATGTAGCTCACATTCTAACAACCTCTGCATAGGACACTAGATCCAGTTCTACACAGCAGGTGCTCTATAAGCATTTGCATAATGTTTGACTACCTCTACAAAATATATGCTAGCATTACCATCACAATTAGATTTTTTTAAAAAAATAAATTACAATTTTAAGAAAACAAAAATAAAATACATCAACAGAAATTCTAAAGGGGGGAATATTATCTTTATTATTAACATTCACAGCTTGTTTTAAACCATTATTCCATTTTTATGTAACCTGGATGATTTCGTGATAGAAATTCTTTAAAGAGAAAAACGAATTTATAAATATCAAGAAGTATTCCACACTCAGATTTCTTCATAAATATCTAATAAATGATTTACTCTATTTTAAAGAAACTGAATCTAGAAATCTTACATGACACATAGGAGAGATGATCACTGCAGAGACTCTTAGATGATGAATGGAGAAGGGCTGAGAACTGTTTGTACACTTGTAATTGGGAAGGGGGTCACAACTTGGTTCAATCCACCCAAGACAATGAAGTCTTTCATCTCTTTTCCCGTATCTCCACACGTCTTGCTCCCTAACCGTCAAGGCTTTCCTCAAAATGTCGTTTTTTAAAGGAGGCCTTCCTCGACCACTCTTCTTTGCTACAAATTTCCTCTATATCTCCTATCACCAGCTAAGGTGCTATGTAATTACTTATCTTGTTGATCATCTGTCTCCCAGATTGGAAAGTAAGCTCCATCATGGCAGGGATTTTTGTGTATCCTCTGCTGTATAACCAGTGCCTAGAACAACGCTTGGCACAGAAACAATGAGTTATTTGCTAAATTAAAAAAAGAAAAAGAGGGCTTCCCTGGTGGCGCAGTGGTTAAGAATCCGCCTGCCAATGCAGGGGACACGGGTTCGAGCCCTGGCCCGGGAAGATCCCACATGCTGTGGAGCAACTAAGCCCGTGCGCCACAACTACTGAGCCTGCGCTCTAGAGCCCGCGTGCCTAGAGCCTGTGCTCCGCAAGAGGAGAAGCCACCGCAATGAGAAGCCCACGCACCGCAAAACCAGAGTAGCCCCCCGCTCAGCGCAACTAGAGAAAGCCCGAGCACAGCAAGGAAGACCCAATGCAGCCAAAAATAAATAAATAAATAAATTTATTAAAAAGAAAAAAAGGAAAAAGAAAAAGAAAGAACCTCAAGGAACTATTACTCCAATGGTTTGGACCTTTTCTTTCTAAATCTCTTAGTATTATTTTTAAGCCACTCAGCTTATTTTCCAAGACAGCACATGACAGGGACAAGTACACAGAAACAGAGGTACCAGAAAAGTCTGTCTGGATATGATATGATTTGCTGATATAAATAAACAGAAATATGATAGCAAGGTGGTTTTCCTGTTCCTATCCCCATTAAAAAAGTACAACACAGGAAAAAATGCACAAACACTTAAATTTCCCTCAGCATAATAAATACAACTTGCCTAAATAAAATATACCACAAGTATTTAGAATTTTAAGAAAAGTACTTGTTAATGACTTCTAAAAGTAAACAGAAGAGTCATTCTCTTGGCATATTTAAACAGGCCAAGAACCTTTAAGAAAGTTACAGAGAATTATCTGAGGATTGATGATGTTTTAAAAGGGTTCCAAGAGTTCAGAAAGTTCAAGATTTGTTTTGATTCCTCTGTCACTTTTCATCAAATCTTTCTAATGAAGATTAAGGCTTAGGGGACGTGAAGCTTAAGATGCTTAGTTTAAACAATTACAAAATAGCCAATAATTGCATGCAAATAATGGCCTTACAAAGTGAAAGCTGCAAACAGATGAGCAGATATATAACTTTGAGCATCTTGATAAGTACTCTACTTACTGGGTTAACAAATTATGAAACAAATATTCCACCATAAAGTGCAGGATATATCTGAATAATCAAAATGAAAGAACAGAAAATGCACAAACTTCATAACAATAGAAAATAACAAAAGCAAACAATCTGATGAAATTATGACGTTGAACAATCATTCCCTCTTTTTTAAATGAAACAAGTGCAAGAGAGTGGTCAAGAGTAAATAAAGACCATAATTGCCTTATCAAAAGGCCTTCAACTACCACAGATAAGGTAATTAGACAGCTAAAAAAATAGTAAGGGTTTTGGACCCATCCAGGAACATTCCTTTACATGGTTTCAATACAGCATTTATTCAGACCAGCTTATCTCCTCATAGCTCTTAATATGTGTAACATTAGTGGAAGAAAAAAAAAAAACAAAAAACCAAAAAATGTACCATATGAAAATATGATTTTATCAATGCATTAGACAGAATGAAGCACAAATCTCTGAACAATCTAAAAAAGAAAAACATCTAGGATAATCACATTATTCAGTCCCTGCCCACTCAAATTTCTATTTATCACAGAGTCTATCTTTCCTGCTCTCAGCCTTTCTCCACTGTAAACATCCGAGGCAAATCACACAACTATTTTTAACAAAGAGGAAACAGAAGTCCCTCTGAGTCAGAATGTCTTAATATATATAAATGTCCATTTCTACAGAATTAGGTATTTTCACATATTTTGTTTGTGATGAGACTATGGGACCAGCAGAAGTGATAATCTCATATTTAAATATCAAAGAAAAGACCTCCAATTTTTTTTAATGGTTGTGACATGTCTTAATTATGAAGTAGTATATGGTCAGTTGAGAGAGAAAACTTTAAAGAAAAAATGTGGAGTTCTCTAAACTTAAAGTTACAGTTGAAAAACAGTTAAAAAAAAAAAAGAAGAGAAGGGAAAATTCTGAACTTCATTAAACCCCACTGAATCTTCACAAAACCCCACTGGACTCCAAGGCCATATAAGTTGCAGCTTACTGCCTTCTGGGAATCACAATACAAAACCACATTTATAACACACTAGCATCAGCGTTTTTATACTCAGTTCACCCTCCACCGACCCTGAGGATGTCAGGCCCATTTATCCTGACATTTCAGATGAATAAGAATACTGACGCACAGGAAAATCAAGTAACAATTCTAAGACAGCACCATCCTGGGGTAAAGTAAAAGGAAGAGTATTAAAACTCAGTAAGCTTCCCTAAGCCTGGTATTCTTTCCCTAACCTAAAAATGGTTATAACAGCAGAATCACTATTTATTAAATTTTCAGTACATTCCTTCAAGTGGGGAAGATAAACTAAGTTTTATAAGAATAAGAAAAAATATTTTAAGATTAATAGTTAGAAAAAGAGGTTATATGGGAGAAATAATTTTTAAAGCACTCACAGACAATACATATGTTGTCACTAATGGCATTTAAAGAAATGACATGGGGTGGGGGGAAGGATAAATTGGGAGACTGAGATTGACATATACACACTACTATATATAAAATAGATAACTAATAAGAACCTGCTGCATAGCACAGGGAACTCTACTCAATACTCTGTAATGGCCTATATTCTTTTCTTGGGAAAAGAATCTAAAAAAAAAAGAGTGGATATATGGTATGTACAACTGATTCACTTTGCTGTACACCTGAAACTAATACAACATTGTAAATCAACTATACTCCAATAAAAGTTTTTAAAAAAAATAAAATAAAGAAATAACACCAGCAATTCAGTTATCTGAATGGATGAAAATGCCCATTACAAAAGACTTTACATAAACACATTTATATAAGTAGAAATTAATGAAGAATCCTACCCCAGTTGCCTGTAGATGTTGCCTGAACTCATCCATAGTTGTGTTTGAGATGCTCATATCCCTAAACATTCCTTCCAGTTTTGATGTGAATTGACATCCACATTCAGTCTGTGGAAGAAAAACAAATATGTACAAATAAATGATGGATTTTACTATTAGAAAATGTACAAAGAAACTCTTTCATGTTACTGTCATCCTTCCTAAATCTTTCCAATAGTTGTTCTATGTCTGTGGATACCAACTTCAGTGTGATTAAGATTAATCCAAGAATTTTATTTTAAAATGCAAATTCCCAGACTCTGAGATTCCCATAAACCTCACTGAAGGTAGTGCTCAGAACTCCTATGTTTTCAACAAGAAACACCCGTATCAGGTGATATGGGTACAGGTAGTCTGTGGACCACATTTTGTGAAACAGAACTATATGATGATATTCCCTTTATTGTTTCCCTTGTACTAATCCTGCCCCAGATCTCCATGAATGAATGTATTTGCCACATCAAGAGAAATTCCAGCACACTGTGAATGTCCCAGAACTTGAACAAATCTAAGTACAGCCTGCTCAAAAAAAAAAAAAAAATCTAGTTTTATTAATTCATAGAAATAAGTATTTTAAATCAATTAAGTATTTTCCAGTCACATGTTGCTTGTGTTCAATTATGTGATAATCATTAGTTAGGTGCACTCCATTCCATCTTAAATACACCTTACCTTTAACTTAGAAATCATATTTTTTTCAGAGTCATCAGAAACACTTTTATTTGTGAGAAGTCTCCTTGCCAAGTGTTGTTTATAATAACGTTCAAATACATCTTTTTCTTGCATAAACCTAAAAAGGACCATTGCCTTATCCAATATTGTTTCTACTTCTTGTTCTGTTAGCTGCAAACCATTGAAAAGACAATTTAACAATTACACAATTTTAGTTCTACAAAAACAGCATCACAGTTCATCAATAGTTTAAAAACACTGTTTGATAACAAACATAAACATCTGGTTGAGATATGTCAGGAGGAGGGATCTAGTGCGAGAAAGTGCCTCCTACTTCATCTAGTAGCACGACTCTTAAATCCTCATCTAGTGCAGCATTAATCAGGGGCTGGAATGGAGTTCCACTCCCTAGTGGGCTACCTCTGAAAGGGAGGCATGAAGTGATACATGGCTGGATTAAAGGATGACTGAGAACAGAAGAAATGAAATTTTAATCACATAAAAGAATTTTACTATGCCCTTGCATAGTATCTAGGCAGAAACTTACATGGCCAAAAGACAAGATATTTTTATATAAGCTCAGTCAAAATCTAAATTGTGCAACCAGAATGGTAATAGTTTGTTATAATTCCAAAAGTGAAAAGGCCTCTTGCCCCTAATCTTTTAAATAAGGGCAAGATGATACTGTGGCAGGTTGTATTAAGCTTATATTAAAAACTATGGTAGACTACTCAGCTGTGTCTTTTCTGTTTGGTGCCCTTAGTAATCTTTCTCTTATTTGTTTCTTTGTTATAGCTACCTATTTATTGCTTTGCCCTCCTGTCTCACAAATCCCAAGATGAAGTCAAGAAGACCAATTTATGTGTGATCACAATCTGCTTATTTTGATTTTCTGTGCTGTAGTGAGCTTCCAAGATCCCAGGTATATTATAAAGGCTTGAAACTGAGCTTCCATATATGCTTTCAAACTATTTTTCTGATACCTATTCTAGTCTGTGCCTTCAAATTTTTGGCACTCAAGTATTGTTGGATACATAACCCCCAGAACCAGGTGACAGCAAGCAACATTCTATGTGCCACATGGATAGCTGTTTTCTAGTTCCTTATTATCTCTATAGCATATCTAACCCTCACAATCTCAAGTCTATGGATGTGCAGTTGTTTTTGATGCCAGTTACACATTCAGTGAAATGTCAAAGTACTTTTTGTGACCATTTCAAATACTTGAAACAATCCTTTCAAATATCACAGTGCACATTTAAGCATAGAAAAAGAGGACTGTTTAATTTTATAGCTACAAAATTCCTTGATTTTATATTTTATTTCCTTATTTTATATCTACAAATAAAACTTAATATATTTTCAAATGCATTAATACTTACCCCTTTGACTCCCTTTTTCAGCTTATCATCAATAAATAATGAGAGGTATTCAGGGGACCTGGAGTTGAGGTTGAGAAAATACTCAAAGTCACCCGCAATAGTTTGTTTAAAGAGCCGGTCGTTATTAAACGATTCCTGGAGGAAGCGATCAAACCTACTCTTCAGATCCAATAAGCCCTTCCAAATAAAAACAAAGAAACTTAGGATACATTATAGTAACTTTCCTATACACAATACATGTGTAACTACGTACGTTTAACTTTGCTGGTAATAAATGTGTGCATTCAGTGTTAAACTTACTGATTCTACATTGCTATTTTCAAGCCTGTATCTAAGCCTGTTAAAAATGTCAGTGGTGAGAGAAGTATTCTATCTTCCATTTATGTATTATTCTATTAAAGATGAACCAAAGATTCTCCTCACTTTTTCTCCCCACCTTCCTCTATCTTGACTGAATGGGTGAGCCTGAGAGAAAATTTGCTTTAAAAATACATAGAGAAAGCTTATTTATATTAAAATACGAAAAACTTGAGAGCATATTTGTTGTACTGCTTGAAAGCAAAATATCTTGAACCAAAAAGTCACTAAAACACAGTTATTTTTTCTTGAACACACTAAGGTAGTATATGAACACTAAAGCATACAAAAAAGTAGAACTTTCATTCTTGAGACTATTTAAATAAAGACTTCTTCATCAGACAAGCTAATAAATGAAAAGAAGTGTTTGAGTTTGTATCCCTGATATAAATGTACATGCTTTCCAAAATTCTAAAATATTTAGGATTACACATTAATTTACCATTGGAAAAATTAAGTGAGAAATACATACTACATAGCTTTGTAAAAGTGACCTTTTTAGCACTTGCCAAAATTACTTTATGATAAAGAGAATCTTCTGTATTTACTTACCTGGATATAGTCAACGGGATTCTTTCCTTCTCCTTCCTCAGAAACAAGGGCTTTACCTTGTTCCCTCAAATAGGAACTCATACACTCACACATCGTTTTCAAACCATTTGGCACACGACTAAATAACTTGTACATGCAAGCAAGGTCTGCAATCAGAACGAACACACAAATTGGCTACATTAAAAATTAAGAAAAGAAATTTGAATCTCTGTTCATGGTGATTTGCGATACTTAAAGAAGCTTATTTCTCCATTATGATCATTTGCTGACCACATGAAAAACTATTTAAAAAAAAAAAAACCCCAGGAAAACAGGGGAAAAAAAGCTAGTTAATGGTTATTATTGCAATTTACAAAATACAGATGAGATACAGATGAGATACTTTAAAAGCATCAATAAAATGTCATAGCAAATTTTAGTTTACATGGAAGAGATGTCCAAACAGCATTATAGTCACAAAAAACTGCAGTTTTGAGTTCCTACATAATTTAACCTATATAATTCTAATCTAGAATCTAGTTAATACTGCAAAACAACTATCAAAAGGATAACTTTAACTGTGGTATAATTGGCAGTTAATGTAATAGGGAAGAAATTTAAAAACCAATTAAAGTCTTCCAGATAATCTTTAAGTATATCTATCTCAAAAGTTCAAATGACAGCCATGACAACAAATAAAATTAAATATATTAGGACTTATTTCATTACACATCATGGTAAAATTCATGTGAAACTTACAGCATAAATTCCTATTCTTTAATATTTTCCTCAGAGCAATCCCTAATATTTCCCAGGTGTTGACCTAAGCCAATATGTATATTTTAAAAATTGGTTTATCTCACTACATTGTTTTTATTTAGAAGGAAAACTCTGGACTCTATTTTTTACAAGATTAAAATGTGGAGTTAAAATACTGCTTTTCGATACATCTAATGTATCTCTGAAATAAGAATTTACTGGGAGGCTATAGTGTCAACTTTACAATGATATAAAAAGGTTTTATGATCGAGAACTTTTAAATATGGAGTTAGTACAGTTAGCAGTTTCTAGATCAGTGGCTGGAAAACTGTTTTCTGTAAAGCACCAGAGAGTAAATATTTTAAACTTGTGGACCACATGGTCTCTTTTGCAACTACTCGATTTTGCCATTGTAGCCATAAAGAAGCTGCAGATAATACATAAGTGAATGGGCATGACTGTGCTCCAATAAAACTTGATTTATGGACACTGAGATCTAAAATTTATATAATTTTCATGTGTAATGAAATACTACTCTTTTGATTTTTTTTTTTCAACCAAACTGACAGTGGGCCAGATTTGGCAGACAGGCTATAATTTGCCACCCTGGTCTACATTTATAAGAGCAACTTAGATCCTAAAACTGAAGTTGTATGTATTTTAAAGATACCTGGAAACAAGTTTTACAAAAAGGGCTTCAAAATTTGTTTCAGTGACTTTCAAAAGCAAATTTCATTAAAAAGTGCTTTCATCAATAATATATGTCCAAAATAACAGCAAATCTTATAGTTTCTCACACTTGTTATAAATTACAACCAAGTTTCCCATGTTAAAAACAAATATTACAAACACGACAATAATTTATGGACATATATACTACAGTAAACTTGGCATATCAAATACCTCTAACAAAATAGTTCCCAACTTTGTCTACTTTGTTCCTATGCTGTTACAGTTTTGCTTAGTCGCATGTATATTTAACAGTATGTAAATTAATACAATTTCATTATATGTAATTCACTGTATATAAATGTATGGCTTAGTGGAGAATGTGAAAGAGAAAATGAAAAATATGCGTCATTCAAAAATTAAATATCATTATTTCTGTATACACTTCATAAAACAATAAAATGATACCATTCAAACTTAATTTCATAATGTTATCTGCATTTAATTATCAATCCAACTCATCCTCCATTCATGGTGGGAAAAAACTGTTTTTCACTTTCTGATTTATGAGATATTTGGCTTCATAATGGTGAAGCTGTGTCTCTGACGTATTCTTGACATACTGCTCATGAGGAGGGCCTAGCATAATTAAAGATATTCTGCAATTAGGTTTCTAGTGGAAAGCCAGGCAAACTGAAGCCATGATTTTAAAATTTAATTTAGAATCACAGAAAGCTGCTTAGTTGTGGAGAACATTAAGTACTAAATAGAAACTATGGTAAGTGGCTATTCTGATACTCCATTATTTAAGCACTTATTAAGCACCTGCCATGTGTTAGGTATACTTAATGCCTTTAACACAAGTCTCCATGCAGGTTTCAGTTACAATTCAGGTATGCTCAACAACCTCCCCATCAAACATTTCCTAGCCTCTAATCTCCAAGCCCATTTCATCTCCCCTCCTCAACAACCCCCACCCAAGGTGACTAAGAAAGCATTAACTCAATAACTAAACAGTACATTAGAAAATTGAGGGCTTCCCTGGTGGCACAGTGGTTAAGAATCCACCTGCCAATGCAGGGGACACGGGTTTGAGCCCTGGTCCGGGAAGATCCCACATGCCGTGGAGCAACTAAGGCCATGAGCCACAACTACTGAGCCTGAGCTCTAGAGCCTGTGAGCCACAACTACTGAGCCCGCGTGCCTAGAGCCTGTGCTCCGCAACAAGAGAAGCCACCACCATGAGAAGCCCACGCACCACAATGAAGAGTAACCCCCGCTCGTCGCAACTAGAGAAAGCCCACGTGCAGCAACAAAGACCCAACACAGCCAAAAATAAATAAATAAATTTATTTTTTTTAAAAAATCAAAAAAAAAAAAAAGGATAGATTCTCATTTTAAGTAAAGGAAAATGCTTTTCATAAAGTCCTATCTGCCAGGGATCATTATGATCAGGGTCATCAAACTATAGCCCATGGACCAACTACAGCCCGCTGCTTGTTTTTGTACAGCTCACAAACTAAGAATGGTTTTCACATTTTTAAATGTTTGAAAAATAAAAATCAAAGTTTTATAGGAACACAGTCAAGTTTAATTAGTTTGTGTTATTGCCTATGCCTACTTTCTCACTATTACAGCAGAGATGAGTAGTTTACTGTCTGGTCCAAACACTTAAAATATTTATTATCTGGCCTTTTACAAAAAAAGCTTGCCAATCCCTGACAGACCATAGGCATCCAGGAGTAGCTTATTTTAGAAAACATGACAAACATCCTTAAAAATCATTTTTGTTTTGCATTTTTGCTTTTATAAAAAAGGTTTACCAGAAGGGTCTTTTAAAAAGTAACTTTCTCTAGTTTAATAAAAACAACAAATTTACATACAACTTTTTAGGAACTTAGCACATATATAGAAATATAACCACTTGAAAACACAAGGCAAAGATTCCACTAGAGAAAGAATGGAACAACCTCTCTGCCTACCATCTTTGTTTTCCCTTCTCGTACATCCTCCGTTTTAAATTATTAACTTAAAAAAATTTTTTTTCTATTCCTTACCTATGTCATGACCCAACAGGCAATATGTATTTATTTTATAAGAAATACATGGCTAAAATATTGCTAAGACTTCATCTAAGAGCACCAAATTTGTTTATTTTTTAATACCGTATCAGTGACTTATCCAGTCATAGTTTTAAAGAAAACCTTCAGAAATCAAGGAGGAGGACAACATGACTATTCTTTATAATTTCTCCTAGAGTACTTGTTACAAAATAACATTTTAGGAAAATCAGGTAAATAGCCAAGAAGAGTAAATGTTAGTTATCTCCAAAATGTTTACTTTTAAGCAATTCTCCTTTCTCCTCTTTCAGTCTATAACAAGAGTTCCCAAAACCAATCTACTAATTTATCTAAATATGTCAACATGGAAGACAAATATTTTTGCATTTTTGGTACCCTTACCACAACTAACTCCCAAAGAAATGCTTACAAAAATTTTAAGATTGGAACTTCAGACTGTAGAAGAATCACAAAAACTACAGGAGAGTGTGTGGGAAAGAAGAGTCTAAACACCCTGCTATAGAAATATAAAGTACAGGAATAGGTGAGGAGATCATTGACCTCATCAATAATATTAATCTTCTTCTTTTTTTTAAGCTCTTTTTTTTTCTCCTCTACTCTATTTCCCCCCCCCGCCCCTTTGGTGCGCTGTGTGGCTTGTGGGATCTTAGTTCCCCAACCAGGGATCGAACCTGTGCCCCCTGCAGCCGAAGCACGGGGTCTTAACCACTGGACCGCCAGGGACGTCCCTAAACTTACCTTTTGGGTTAAGAAAAACAAAAAGTGAGGAGACTTAAGATGAAAGAAAAAAAAAAGCCACTTGATTCACTAGGAATATCTAAAATCCTCATTAATATGTGTAAAGTAACAACAGTGATAAATTAATGACAAACACCACAACTTCTTGAAAACTGACATTCATAAACTACAATAGAAAAAAAAATACTGAGAACCTGGTAGAACAATAAGACTTTAATTATTTCTCAACTGCTAACACTTACCTTCTGTCTTTCCGTTTTTCAACATATGTACTAGCCCCGAATTCTCCATTTCTACTATAGTTTTCATGTGCTTGGAAATGAGTTCCCTCTCAACCACCTTTACAATTGGCTCTTCAGTTGATTTGTCAAGGCAGTGCATCACCCGTTCTATTTCTTCATTAATTCTAGCTTCTACTTTCTTTATATATACTGAAGCACTGTTTTCTGCTAAAAATTTCTGGCTTTCCATCTGCAAATAAGAAGCATGATTTTTTTTTTTAAAAAACACAGAAGCAAAATGTGCTTCTGCTTTTAACTGGGTTTCTACAGTTTCTCATAAACCAAACTAAATATCCCAAGCACTATTAACATTTTATATACTGTCTTATTATATATATTCATATAGTCCGAATTATACCCTTTAAAGCATTACTTACATAAGACTTAATTAATACATTATCCTTAAGCAGCGTTTTTCAGACTTTGCCAGTGTATTCCAAATAGCAGAAAAAGTAAGCACACGCCAGTGAAGATCAAAAGTATAGAATGAAGCATCTGACCCCAAGTGAGAGTGGGAAATTCTTCTTTGATTTGTTTTATTGTAAAATTATGCCTAAAAAGATTCATCATGTTTATCATACAGTTTTGCTGGCATACTGGTAGTTACTAAAGTCCGCCTGCCACCCCACTCCCGCTCTCAAAGGAATATATATAAACTTTGAGAAATAGAGCTTTTGAGTAACTATTAATCTTGTCTTCTAACACCAGCCTTAGAGAAATTCCAGTAAATTTTAAATGTTGGCTCAATTGACTTCAATCTCATAGTAAAATTAACAAATATATCTAAGAATTACATAATAGAAGATGTATTAATATAAATTATGTACAAAATTTAATAACATTTCCCATTCTCTTAATAAAAAGTAGTTTATACCAAATGTAAAATGGATGGCTAGTGGGAAGCTGCCGCATAGCACAGGGAGCTCAGCTCGATGCTCTGTGACCACCTAGAGGGGTGGGACAGGGAGGGTGGGAGGGAGGCTCAAAAGGGAGGGGATATGGGGATATATGTATACTTATAGCTGATTCACTTTGTTGTACAACAGAAACTAACACAACATTGTAGAGCAATTATACTCCAATAAAGATGTTAAAAAAAAAGCAGTTTAAAATAATCAAGTTTCTAAGAATAAACATTAACACACCAAACAAAAATCTTGGTGAGACCGTCACTTCCCTGTTAAAACTGTATTTTATATATACACACAGATGTATACATATGCCACTGCAACACACTTTGGGATCCTGACAATAACCATCTACTGGTATTTCTATACTGTAATGAAGGTAATTAAAACAAATGCAAACGTCAAAAACGTTGCCAAAAATATCTAGAAGTAGTTGCTGTGTTACCAGAAAATAAAGCCTGTTTCCTACATTATAAAATTAATAGTTCATGAAGTATGGTCCAGGCTCACCAGTACAGGCCACACAAGGCTTCCTGATGGCTACAGGCTGATTTCTGAAAAGCGGCCTGGGGGTTACACCAGTCCAAAGGACATCGAAACCCCCCGAGTCTACTTCTATACTCATCCAATGGCTTCTATGAATGACGCACTGTAGAGCTATTGTAACGTTCTATTCATTTAGTTCTTTAAAAGGTTATTACTAAAGTTGACCAGTAAGGTCTACTTTAGCAACACTACAAAGCTCCTACTATAAATTGCTCAGATAGTTGAGGCTTTCAGGAAGAATGTCTGATTATCATGACCTTATAAATATTGTCTTATCATTTGTCATAGTACTCAGTCCTTGTTGTTATCATTTCATTACAAAATAGTACTGGTTTAGCTTTACTTTCAGCAACGTAGTTGATTTGGGGTTGTATATACTGCTGCAAATTTTTACCAACTGTACTTACTGACTTTTAATTTCCTAATCAACAGCTTTTAAGACATATATATGCCTTACGAGATCATGCATATATCTATATTTATTTTACTAGTAACTTATATTACCAAAAAGCCTGAATAGTGAAACTTCACTGGTGATGTACTGCCTGTGAATCTATGGTAAATAGTTAGTAACATACAAATATAATAAAATTTAAGGTTATTTCTAAGTTTATATATTTTATACATATAATTTTTTAAAAATCATGTGTGTAAGTCCAACCTCTTTGACTTATTTTCAGAAAGTTCCTTCACTGGAACGTGAGACTGTGGGGTAGGTGTGCTGAAGGGTGTAATTTGCACCCTCTTCCCCAAAGGGCCACAGTACAAAAAGGTCAAAATGCTTAAATTACTAACTATATTCGGTAATTTTAAGAACATCTTAAAAGAGTATTTATTTATATCTTCACTGATTACCTGAAAAAACTCTGCAGACATTTCCAAAAAAGGAGCCTCAAAATCTTCTTCATAGACTGATCGTCCTTCGAGACCTAAAATCATTAACATCTGGCAAGCATTTCTTATTGCGCCTCTGTCAAAAGAAGTTAAACCACTTGATAATAAAAACACATTAAAGATTCATGTAAAAGATGCAGCAGAAGTAGCTAGAAAGACTTTCAGAGCAAGTTTTTTAACCTAAGTGACCAATCTTCCATAAGCAACTAATTTATAACATAAAGATTTAGAGTAATTTTAACTGGAAAGCGTATCTTGACTGCACAGCTATTTATCTCAAGTTGTTCTCATGCTGTTGTAACTTAGGATTTTTGAAGAAAATATATTTTAAATGACTAAATATTCCTGTGTACTTAAAAGCGCAAAAAGAATCAACAGGCTATCAAGAAGCAGGGAGGAGAGCAGGAGTCTACAGCACTCAACATGGGTACAACGCACAGTTGCTCCTAGGCAATATAATTTTTTTGCACCAAATGGCTTTGGGGCAATCCTGACCAAGCACCAAAGATGAAATAAAAAGAACTTTACAAGTCTTCCTCTAACAGCTGCTTTGAATACAAAGAAGCAAAGAAAGCAGTCTTGCATGTTTCAAGCCACTCTGGCTGCAGTGTCACAAAAATGGCACTGCAACAATGTTTGGGGGGGCGGAATACGACTTAACAAAAGGGGTACAAGAGTTCTTAGTCATTTTAGACTATGTTCAACATTTTTTTCTTCAAAGACCTTAAAAATAAATGCTAGCCAAAAGCCCTTTTACAGAAGAAAAAAATATATTATCAAATAGCAAAAAAAAAAAAAAAAAAAGCCAGCATAAAAAAAATACATAAAAAAATCAAAAAGAAGACTAATGGCCGATTTGCTTTTTAAAAGTATATTAAATAAAAGCTTAGGATGGTTTCTTCTAAAAATAAATGTGTGCTTTTTAGTTACAATCTAGCTAACTTTGTTAACTGTGATATAAAGTTTTTGAGTATTTTCATAATATGCTGGACAATCAAACTTTAATTTACTTTAATAAAATTAAGACAGTGAAATCGGTTCTCAAGATATAACCACTAAAAACCAAAACCCAAAGAGTAAAAAGATTATTATACCGGTCTACAACTTCTCCTTTCCGCTCTCTGGCAATCATATCCAACAACGTTTGTCGTAGGTGATCCCTAATACACCCATAACGTACAACTTGATCTCGAAAAATAATTAATCCCAAATTGTAGACATTCTCCACATTATTTTGTTGTACGTACACACGGTCCTGCAGTTAAAACAAAACCATAATATAAACATTAGTACAACTCTTGCGAACATAAAAATAATCCTTTTGAGTTACAATAATAAAGGAAATAAAATTCCAAAAGTGGTCAATTTTTCAGGTGAGAAACACTTCAAGCAACATGGAATTTTCTAGTACCTCCCAAGTTATATAAAAGTTATATATAGTAAGTCCTTACAATTTACAATTGCTACTGAAACAAACAATGGCTATAGGCGGTTGCCCATTTACCTTAAGAAAAAGGGAGGAAAAAAGCAAGCACCCCACCCAGGGAGAGAGGCAAGTCAGCAGAAAGCAGAGGCGAAAGGTAGACAGCAAGGCAGGCAGAACTTCCTTTCTCCCCAAAGCCATACCATGCACAAATATGGTTCTTATTTTCTTAAATACTGTACCTGAAGATCATATTAAGTAAAACTGAGAGCTGAATGAAATACAGATGCATGTGACTTAAGCTGACTGTTTACTGGTAAATGTTAAAAGGTTCTAATGCTTATAATAGAGCAGCATTCAGTATTACATAATTAAAACACCCCTAGCTACTGCCATTTCAGATTATTTACCGGTAGTCATCTAACTTTCAAGTTCTTACCAACATGATTACCGGTGTCTCACTTAATAGAGTACAGATAATCCAGAATTATTGGCCATAAAAGTCCTATTTTGTGAAATATTTTAAAATCTGTATTTACACCAAAATACACTGAAATAAAACTACTGTTCTTAATTCACAAAAGGATTAGTAAAAGAATTCCTTTCTGTTCTTAACCAGGATCTCTCCCGGCTTTGGCGGGTCTGTGAACTTCCCAAAATTTTTAAATTATTGTGTGTTTGTTCATACATAAGTATTTTGGAAAGAGTCCGTAGTTTTCACCAGATTCTGAAAGGCATTTGTAATCCAAAAACAGTAAGACTCACTGCAAACTGTGATCTCTGAACTTTTAAAGGAACACTGTTAATACAAGCAACACCAAATACAAGGTAAACGTGAACAGAAGTTCTACCGTATTAGTATTAAATGGTCTTGATCACCTTTCTAGCCAATTTTTACTAAATTCTCCATGAGTAGCACTCTCTTCACAGACACTATCCTCCAACTTTCACTCATCTCACACAATGGTACATACCTAATGGCTACAAGGAAAGCTGCTCTTTTATTAGCATTGTTGGTGCTCACTTTCTCCATTTTATTTCACATTTTTCAAATCCTGACAGCAACTTCAGTTAAAGTTCAAAATTTTCATTGATGACTTCTTCAATAAATTTTTGAATTTCATACTTCTTTCCTCAAGATCGTAAATTCTGAGTTTTGCCCTGGCCGCATCCCTCCTCCTTTTCGATGGCCTCACTGTTTTCTACGCACTGAAGCTACTCTTCACTCTCATGACCTTCAGGTCCAACACTCCCCACCCTCCACTACCATCCTGATTCTGGCTTACTTTTCAGCATAAAACAAAACACATTCAATAAAAACTGGCATAAATCTAATAATTTATGAAGCAATGAGAAAAAATAATCACTCCAATTATTGAGTAAATTATTTATAAATTTGATTTTTACAATTTTGATTATAAATTTCTATGGTACAGATTCTGTACCAAATACAGAATCACTCTTACCCAATGCAATCAAAACCAGTAACTAGCTAGCTAAAGTGGTAAAAGAGGAAAACTATTAAACATACACACACACACCACACCAGCACCTTAAACATTTTAATTTAAAACATATAAGCATTCACTGAGATAAAGACTTTTTCTTTGAACATGAGTCCTGTGATTAGAAGTCAATGCTGTCTTTCTCACATATACCCATACATCATAAATTTCTAGCCTGTCTACTTTCAGTTTCATTAAGATGGCTAATGACCAGAGACAACTGTGAAGCAATGTAAAAGGCCTTCTAGATTTTTACAATTTCCACTCCAGTCTTATAAATTACCAAATTACCCAATATTTAGTGATTTGCCTTTGTCAAGTCTTTCCAAAACATTCAATCTAGTTTGCCAAATAACAAATTTTATTGTTTTTCACACTTTTATTGACTTACACAATATAAAATGATGTAATAACAAGAAATACAACTAGCATAAACAAGCTTGAAAACAAATACAACTGACTCTCAGTGAGCAAAGCTCAACTGACAAGAGCAAAACAGAGAAGATACAATGAATAGTAGTGGAACAGCACTGAGAGAACTTTGTATCAATCAGGCTGTTTCACAGCTAGAATAGAAAGTATTGTTAATTCAGGCAGGTACTGTTAAGTTTCAACTGTACTATATATGCCTCTGTGACATTCAGCACATCTTGTAGGGGATATATAACATCCCATACATACGATATAAGCAAACTTAACATATGTCTACTAAGACACTAACCTCTTTCTTAGGAAACCAAATGTTCTTAATTTAGGCTAAGAGAAATGTCAAAGAACCAAGTCAGATTTTATTGTTTTTGGTTAAAGGCAACTCCCTTTAAGAATTACAGAACAGGGCTTCCCTGGTGGCGCAGTGGTTGAGAATCTGCCTGCCAATGCAGGGGACATGGGTTCGAACCCTGGTCTGGGAAGATCCCACATGCCACGGAGCAACTAGGCCCATGAGCCACAACTACTGAGCCTGCGCGTCTGGAGCCTGTGCTCCGCAACAAGAGAGGCCGCGATAGTGAGAGGCCCGCGCACCGCGATTAAGAGTGGTCCCCGCTTGCCACAACTAGAGGAAGCCCTCGCACAGAAACGAAGACCCAACACAGCCATAAAATAAATAAATAAATAAATTTAAAAGTTAAAAAAAAAAAATTACAGAACAAAAGACACATGCAATGTAATCTTCAGAGTAAACTAAGAGTGTTAAAGTGAAAATTTTTTAATGTTTTCCCCTTTTGGCTTTATTGCAGTTATATGCCATAAAATTCACTCATTTTAAGAGCATGAGTTCAATTATTTACAGTAAATTTCTATATTGTGTAGTCATTGCCACAATCCAGTTCTAGAATATACTTCCATCACTCAAAAAAAGAAAGAAAAAAGAAAAAGGAAAAATCCCTCCAGCCCTTCCGCAGTCAATCTCCACTTCCAGCACCTCTGCTTTCTCTTTCTATACATTTCCTTTCCTGGACATTTCATATAAGTGGAAGCATAGAACATGTAATCTTTTGTGTCTGATTTTTCATCAAGTGTAAACTTGCTAAGGTTCATTAATATAACATATATTAGTATTTCATTCCTTTTTGGGGCTGAAGTATTCCATTGTATTGGATATGCCACATTTAGCTTATCCATTTATCAGCTGATGGATATTTGGGGCTGTTTCCAGTTTACTGGCTGTTTCCAGTCTACTATGAGTAACGTTGCTATGAACACTTGGGTGCAATCTTCTTGTTGGACGTATGCTTTCATTTTTCTCGGATGGATTTCTATGAGTAGAAGTACTATTGAGCCATATGAAAATTGCCAAATTGTTTGTTTTCTAAAGTGGACGTGCCAGTTATAGAATTCTTCGTATTATCTTTGGCTCTACCATTAACTGGTGGTGTGACCCTGAGTAAGTCATTTACCCACTCCGGTCCTGGGTAACATAAAGGGCTGGTCAAGACAGTCTCTAAAACTCTGATTTCCTTTGAAGCTTAACTCTCTGATCAAAAATTAACATATACTAGGGATCAAGACACATTTCAATATTACTCCTTCCCTTTCTGTTATCAGTCTCCCCTGGCCTGGGTTCCTCTCTTCTCAATCCTAAACACAGTGATGCTATCACTACCAAAGCAGGTGAGTCTATAACCGTATTGGCCTATAATATCTGCTATCTTAAGCCCTGTGGCAACAAGACAGAACGAGAGCCAGGTGCAACTGATGAGTTCTTCAGGCAGAATGCATATGGGAGAGAACAATGTTTCAGAGTAAAAGAAGCCAGGTATGATGGGAACACATGGTTGGAGTATTTGAGCAAAGCGTAGAAAATTTACATCCATGGAGGATGACTGGGGATAAGGGAAATACAGATGTTGTAGGATAAAAGCCAAACCCTTGTCTTTTAATGTGAGACCGTCAAGGTGTATAATGATTATAATTAAACGACATAATATTAAGAAAAGCTGTTAACCCTGAAATATGATTATAGATACCAGAGAGCTAATACATAGAGAAGGGAAAACCTGCAAACATGAGTATAGCCACTTAAATTAGTAATACCAAATAGTCATTTATATTGTTTGGTACATATGATTAATTACCATCAAGTAAAATAAAAGCTACACATACATACATCTGAGTGTTTATGTGTGCGTAAACTAATGCAGGCACACATTCACAATAAACTTGTGATCTGCACATGATCATTAAAATATCTGCTGAATGAACATGCTAAATCTTCTGTTTACTGTTTATCAGCACTATCAGAAGGAATTCAGCCTGTGGGTACACAACAGCCTTTCATAATAGATTCTAACAGGAATCTCTCTTTGTTAAAAAATAAGTGGCTAATTTTATGTAATACAATATCAATTTAGCTCTGATCATTTAAATCACTGGAAGACTATTTTGTATACCTTTCTATGTGAATATTTAATTTGACCAAAAGGTAGTTTGTATGAGTCCAACATTAGTCATTTATCTATTGAAGAGAGCTCAACAGAGATAGAAAGTTGGTGGTTGCTTCTATTTGCCTTTTGAAAGCCAAAATACAGGCATTTTAAATATAAAATGTTATGAAAAATCCATTTGAAAGCCTCACATCTGGATCAAACATTAGATTTACTAAAGGGATGTGAGTTTCATAACTACAGAGATAAAATTACATTTAAAATCTCTGTTTATGGTTCCCTCTTGGGAGTTGCTATTCCTAGGCCAAGCAAACCTTTTCCCCTTAACTGATGGCTTCACCAAGACACCTAATCCACCAAGATACCTAAATATTTAACTAATATATGACAGATCAAACTCAGCATGCAAAAGTATTCTTAGATGTGTCAAGACACACTATGTGAAAATATAGATTTTATGAAAGCTAAACCTGTGCAAAGTCAAGGAGTAACTGTGCAAGTGGGCTAAAAAGCTTCATGACTCAGGGAGTGGTATTTAGATAAAAATAAAACAGCAAAAATTTGATAATGAACTTCAAAAAATAACTCTTGGGGCTTCCCTGGTGGCGCAGTGGTTGAGAATCTGCCTGCCAATGCAGGGGACACGGGTTCGAGCCCTGGTCTGGGAAGATCCCACATGCCGCGTAGCAACTAGGCCCGTGAGCCACAATTACTGAGCCTGCGCGTCTGGAGCCTGTGCTCCACAAGAGAGGCCACGATAGTGAGAGGCCCGCGCACCGCGATGAAGAGTGGCCCCCACTTGCCGCAACAAGAGAAAGCCCTCGCACAGAAACGAAGACCCAATGCAGCCATAAATAAATAAATAAATAAAAATTAAAAAAAAAAAAAAAAAACAACTCTTACTATTTTATCCAGAAGAAATGGTTCGGGAAATATTTTTAACCAACAGTCATTGTATCACGAAAAAGCAAACTAGGATAAATGTGTACTGGGCATAGGAATCAATGATGCACCCAAGGAAAGGACAAATTATAAGCTCTTTCAATATCACTCATATCTAGTTGTCTCATTTGAACACTGTTTTCTTGTAAGATTACATAGGTATTTGGGAAGCAAATTCTAAAACTAACCTTTGGGTTACATTCAACTCTGAACACTGAGTACTACAAATATAAATACAATAGTCCTTTGTCTCAATTATTTTTTGAGGGAGCTTGTTATAAAATTTTTGCTTCAAATACCAGCAGTTCAGTACTTTTAATAACACCACTAATGAACTAAATAAGGGCAGTTATGGATTAGTGCTCATTTATCTACACTTCCCTGCTTGATCCCACTTATGACCAATGGCAGCTATTTATTTAGGCAAAGACCACTTTTTAAATTGAAGTGAATAGCTCTGAAAGTTGGTTTATCAAGCACACTGTCAAGGAGCTTAATTAAACTTAAATAATTCTTCTTTCACTTTCTTGTCCTCAAGGCAAGAAGATCTATAACTGTTTTCGTTTACCTTTTTTTTAAAAAAAGGGAACAGAAAAGCAGCAGGAGCCCGCATGCTGCAACTAAGATCTGGCGCAACCAAATAAATAAAATAATTAAATAAATTTTTAAAAAATAAAAAAAAATTTAAATAAGAAGGGTAAATAAATAAATAAAAATAAAAACAGCATTACCATATGATCTAGCAATTCTACCATCTAGGTTTATACTCGAAAGAGTCAAAAGAAGGGTCTTAAAGAAATATTCATACACCCATGTTCATAGCAGCATTATTCAAAATTGCCCAAGGGTGGAAACAAGCCAAGTGACCACTGACAGATGAATGGATAAGCAAATGTGGTATATCCATCCAACTGAATATTATTCAGCCTGAAAAAGAAAGGCAATTTTTAAAATTGATGCAACACTGGTTTATAACATTACATACATTTCATGTGTACAACATTATATTATGACTTCTGTATACACTACAACGTGCTCACCACCAAATGTTTAGTTTCTGTCATCACACAGCCAACCCCCTTTACCCATCTTGCCCTGCCCCCATCCCCCTTTCCCTCTGGTAACCATTAATCTATTAAGGAAGGGAATTCAGACTCAGGCTACAACATGGATGAAACCTGAGTTGCGAAAGGACAGATACTCTACGATTCCACTTATATGAGGTAGCTAGAGTGGTCTAATTCATACAGAAAGTACAGTGGTGGTGACCAGGGGGTGGGGAATGGGGAGTTATCATTTAATGGGTATCAGGTTTTAGTTTTGCAAGATGAAAATTCTGGAAATGAATGGAGGTGATGGCTGTGCAACAGTATGAATGTACTTAACACCACCAAGCTAACTGTACACTTTAAAATGATTAAGATAATAACTTTTATGTTATGTGCGTTTTACAACAATTACAACAAACAAACAAATACTGTTTAAAAGCATCAAAGAGCACCAAAAGCAACCTGGACTTGCGGGGCCTGGATTCTGGAGAAAAGACAAGTATACTGAGAGGAGCCCTACGTTCGCCTTCACTCGTTCCCTTGGGTCATTTGTTGTATTTGGAGGACTGGAAATAAGAGGCCAAGCAGAAAGTCACAGGTGGGCTGGCTATCAAGCAGCTAAGACTTACGAGGCAGAAGTCTGAAGAAGAGAGAAATGTAAAGAGGAGCCAGAAATTCTGCAAGCAATTTTCACTGAGATGTTTACTGACACATCACCTAAGCATGGATGAGACACCAAAATACCAAACAGAAAGCAGCACTGGGAGACTAAAGAGCTGAACAGAGACTGTTGGCAGACTTGCAGCAGAGAGAGACAAAAGCTGGTATCTCAAGGCACAGTAACATGAAGGGCAAAGCAGTAAACAACTCAGGCTTTTAACTGAGACCCCAGAAGGGGTTATTTCCTGTGTGTAAAAACATGCCCTGGAAAAAAAGGCAAACTGAAAACAGATCAACCTTAACAAAGCCTAAAAGCCAGCTTCAACTAGATCATGGTGATCTATGATCCTATGAAGGAAAACATCATCATCCAGGGCCTCCACAATTTTTCATACACAATGTTGGAAAAATTACCAGGCCTGTCCCCGCACCAAAACAAAACAAGCACTCCAGGATCAAATGTCTAAAAACTAAGGGGGAAAAGCCCCAGGAAGTCAAAGTATTCTAAGAGTCCGATACTATCCAGAAGTGGTTTTAAGAAAAAACTAACATAAGGTAAACTATAAGTCAAGGATCTATGTTGTAATCTCTAAGGTAATCCCTAAAATAATAATAATAAAAGCATATATAAATAACAGCTAATGGGGGAAGGGGATAGGATAATAAATCATACTTGATTCACCTAAAAGGAGAAAAGAAAGCTGAAAAAAATCAAAAGAACAGATAAGACAAACAGGAAAAAACCAAAACAGTAGGATGGCAAATATAAACCTAAATACATCAGTAGTCACATTAAATGTAAATGAATTATATGCTTCAATTTAAAAACAAAGATTATCAGATAGGTTAAAAAGCATGTTACTATATGGTACTTACAAGTGACACACCTTAAATATAAGGACACAAAAAGGTGGAAAGAAAAGGATGAGATGAAGTTTGCCATACAAACATTAATTGTAAGAAAGCTCATTTAGTAACACTAGACAAAGTAGTCTTTAAGCAAGAAGTATTACTAGTGATAAAGAAGGATATTTCAGAAAAATAAAAGTCGATTCAATAGGAAGATAAAAACCCTAAATTGATATTCACTTTGTAACAAAACCTCAAAATATATAAACTAAAAGAATAAACAAACAAATCAAATCTGAAGATTTTAATATTTCTTGGTAGTTGACAGAACAAGCAGACAAAAAGTTTAGTAAAGACGTGGAAGATCTGAACTTGATTAGTAAATCTGACTAACTGGTATGTTTACAACACTTTATCCAACAACTGCAGATTGAAAAACTGAAATTAATTGAAATTAAAAACTTCTCTGATCAAAGACACCATTAAGAGAAAGGGCAAGCCCAGAATGGAAGACATTACCTCACAATACATATATTATTTAACAAAGAACATTTATCCAGAACATATAAAGAACTCCCACAAATTACGAAAAAAACAAACCCCAGAAAACCCACATTTTTAAAAAAATGGGCAAAAAAAATTGTGCAGTTTAATTTATGTTACATATCAACAAGTGTTTCTAAAAAAATTAGAAGTGGACTTTCAAATTAGTTTAAGGCTAATATACTATCAAGTGGTTGGAATAATTGCTACAGTATCTAATATTTTTGCTGAGTTTCTAAGTGTTCTAAATAATGATGGTTTTAAATAACTTCTGATGACAATTAGGTATCTAAAGCCTTAGAAAGTCACTTCTTTAATGAGAATTTTATTATCAAATTCAAAATAAAAAATGAGAAAAGAAACAATACTAAAGATTTCTAATATGCTTTGATAGCTTACACCTGGATCATTGATAAAATCACTGTTCTTAAATTAGGCTTGGGAAACCAGGATTATCTGCCCAAATGGGATGTCCACATCATAAAACTGCCCAGTGATAGAAGAAACCGGAAAAAGGAACCCAGTTGTTTAGCATATAGTGTCTGATACATAATACACAGTCATTGTATACCTGCTGAATGAATGAATTTATTATCCACATAAGCGCAAAGGTGAATGAATGTTAGCTCAACTCTGCGTAAATAAATTATCATATATATATATGATATTACATAAAATTATCATATATACACACACACACATATGTATATATATGGGGAGCACTCCCCTTTGTGGACAAAAGTTTCATTTCCTTTCCTACAGCAAGATATGACTGCACCACCACAGGGCCTACCTCTGGCTGAATTAATACTTGCCTCCCTAAACTCAGTCATAGATTGCTACATAATCAGTGCACACACACAAAAACAGTTCACAGGGCATAGTAATCAAGGTGTTTATGGTTCTATTAATCTGTTTGAAAGAGGGGCTAAAATGGACGGCAAGGAAGAAAGCTAATTATCAAGCACAATACTCTTAACCTTTACAGTATTTACGATGTTGCCCTAGTTTTATTTTACATAAAGGCCTAGTACCTGGCCTTTGACCTAACCATAAAAAGATGCCAAGGTATTATACTGTCAGTCACAAATGCAAAAACTAGAGCACATATGGGGAACCTGTCTTGCACAGACCTTTCTTGCAAAAGCAGTAAGTAAACATTGAACAAGTGTGAAGCTTAACAGTCCCAAAGCCACTGGATCCTATTTTCTTCTAAGATGTTATTTTGAAAACAGAGAAAGTACCAAGAAGACTCTTAAGCAACCTATCTATATTCTTCCAGAATACAGCTATTTTCAAACTTTTTTCAATGTGCAATCTAGAATACAGTAAAGAAGTATTTTTTGGAACTAAAAGTATCAAAATCTACGAGAGGAAAAACAGACTCATAAATTCTGTCATCTCCATGTTCTCATCCTGTCTTCTGATCTCCAAGGACATACAAATCCTTGGTAGCTTCAGCAAACAGCTTACATTATTTCTCTCAACTCTACTCCTTGACATCTATTACCTTTGGTAACTGCAACTTTTATAATAATGACCAATCTGACACACTCCTTAAAGATGCCTAAATTTTCATCTCCCATCTTATCAGGATTCCCTTCACCCACATATTGATATGGACAAATCTTGAGACTCATCATTAGAAGACATCAAATATCTCTGGTATTAAAGATCCTCTTTTTCCTCCCACCTCTCCCTCTGTTACACTTCAACTGCTCCTCATTCTAACTGGATCTTCAGGTCTACTGATCTGTAACACCTAATACTTCTGTTTCCTGGGACCTTGTGATTCACTTGCCTGCTTATTAAACAGCACAGATTCACGATCAACAATTTTAACAATGCTACTATCTTAGAATTCTTCCCCATACCGAATAAGCCAAATTATATCAGTAGGTTTTTCTTAGTTTTTGAATATTCTTCTCTGAGACTGCTTAAGTACCTCCGAAAAAAGTACAAATGCTGCTGACAGCCTCCACTATACAAAATTTGGGCCAACTTACCCTAAATTATCCCCTCACAATTACAGATGATCCACTTATTTATTTATAGATAGTTGACCCCACCACAGGGGATATTCCAAACTTCCCCCATGTGTTAGTTTCCTATCATTGCTGAAGAAATTACCACAACTTTAGTACCTTACTTATTCTCTAACAGTTCTACAGTTAAGACTGAAAACAGTTTCACTAGGATAAATCAAGATGTCGGCAGGGCTGATTCTTTCTGGAGGCTCTGAGGGGGGAATCCACTTCCTTGACTTTTTCAGCTTCTAGTAGCCACCTGTATTCCCTGGCTATAGCCCCTTTTCCATCTTCAAAGCATTATCACTCCAATCTCTGCCTCTGTCATCATACTGACTTCTCTTACTCTGACCCTCCTGCAGCCCTCTTATAAAGACCCTGCACTTCTACTGGGCCCACCAGGATAACCTAGGAAAACATCATCTCGTGATCCTCAACCTAATCACGTCTGCAAAGTTCCTTTTGCCATATAAGGTAACAATCCCTAGGTTCCAGAGGTTAGTCATGGGCATACCTGGGGGTCCATTACTCAGTCTACCACACTCCTCAACACCTGACAGGCTTCTGTCACCTGTAACTGATGGCCCCACCTTCTACTTTATTAAGGAGACCAAGAGCATCAGAAGAGTTCCTCAGCTTCTTTCCTCTTCACAAAGTTGTTGCTACATTCCACCTCATCGCTTCACCCACCATCCTTGATGACTTCCCATATAGCTCAAAGAAGCAGTGACCCTCCTTTCCTGGGTCAACGCTCCACCCCAGGGCTTTGAATTTATAGCCTCTAGTCTTTAAGGATAACCTGCAATAGTACTATATCTTTGTTATTTGTGAAAATGACTGGGAATATAGATAAATTCAAGTAAAAACATGAAAATATCTTTGAAAATAACCAGAGTTTTATGCAGAAAATTCCTCTATTAACCTTCTATTAGCCCTACATATCACAATAGGAAATGCTTTCCTATATCTGTTGACATTAATTCTAATTGCTCAAAAGTAACCTACAGAATACCATCCATAAATTTAACTCTCCCTTGATATTGTATTCATTTTATAGTTTAAGGGGGGGAGGGAAATGAACTGAATATTAATATACCTGTAGATCATTTTGATAATTAAAGCTATTATATAACCTATAACACATTTTCTCCATAAAATAATCAGATCTTTCCCCAATCATTCATCTTTTAAACAATTAAAAAACTGAAAAGGAAACTTATACTAAGTAGGCTCAAACCAATCTTAAAAGTTTAACATGTTAACTTTTCTTAAAGAAAAGAATGAATTAAAAATAAGAAACAAAGCAGAGATTACAAACTCCAGCGCCTTCAGGGGCAAAATACATAATGCAAGTCTCAAATGTTAGAAGGGGGTATAGATCACATGTTCCATCTAGAGACACGTACACTTTTCTTTCTGGAACGCTGAACCTGCCAACAACAAAGTGAGTGGGGACCAATTGTGACCAACGGCTGCCTCCACGTAACCTGTGACTGATTCCATTTCCACTTTCAAGAGTCAGTGTGTCCCATGCTATCTATATACACTGAGGCTCACACAGGGCATTTTAGATACAGACACCTCCTTGTTAGAGAAAAAGTCAGCTAGCTGAGTAGGAGGGAGGTGGGAAGACAGTGCAGCATCTTCTCTCCTCCCTCTGAGCCTGAGATCTAAAATTCCAACAGTTAGAGCCAGAATTCATAGGAAAGAGAAATCTGTCTAGAAACCTGTACACCTCAGGTGTATGTCTTATCTAGCAGGTAAAGTGATCTGATAAGTCTGAATTGAGGGTAAAAATCCTCACAGAAAATAACGTAGATGTCAACAGAAAAAATTTTTTTGATCTTTGGAAAATTAAAAGCATTTATTTATCTTGACTGAAGTATTGGTTACAAAGGAGCACACATGTGTCAAAAATAACTTTATACACTTCAGTTCTGCACATTTCAATGTATATAAATTTTACCTTAATTTTTAAAAGCACTTATTTAACTAAGCCCAGAACACTACACATAAAAAGGAAAAATAAAGAGAATGAAAGATGAAAGAAGTCTACCTTATAGAACATGAAGATACCTTATCAACACTTAAATTTCTTTCTGAATCTGTAATTGCATATTTTAATAAGCATTTTGAAAAAAGCACGATTGAAAAAGAATGTGTATATTAATTCAAAGATGTATGGGAGTGCCTTGTTTGTGCAGAGAGTTGTGCTAGGTGTTGGAGACACCGCGGTGACACAGACATCCCCCCCAGTGAAGTTCAGTCTAGTGAGGAAACGAGGCGCTAAACAGTTGTTAATAATGATAAATGCTACAAAAGGAGTAGTGCTGAGCACAGTGAGAGCAGCTGGTGCCAGTGTGCAGTACACAGCACGAGTCAGAAATGTAAGCTAAGACTTAACGGATAAGTAGGAAAAAAATCACATAAAGGGTGGCAACATATCCAGACAGAAGACGTGTGAAAATTCCAAGATGAGAGAGAAGGACTTCAGCAGGGCAGTAACATAATCATGTGCTTTATAGAGAAGAGAGGGGAGCACAGTGAATGTTATATGACTAGTTACTAAGAAATGAAGGTGCTTTGGTCTTAGGTAGTAGATATGAAAACAGAGAAATTTCAGGTTCTAGAAATACATGATGTAGGGAGAGAGGGAGAAGAAACTGACAAGAGTAATTCCCAGGTTTCTGTCATGATCAGATGGAATGACACCGATTATGAGCTCATTTGGAAACGCCAAGTCTGAAGTACCTCTCAGACAATGAAGGGAGCCACCAACTAGATAAATGAACTTACGAGTCTGAATCTCAGAGAATGAGGCTGGAGACATAATGTGGGAATCACCTGAACAGAGGCACAACAGAGAGCTAAGGTAAGCAAATAACAGGTACCAGGAGAAGGAAGCCTAGGACTAAGCCCCAAGAATGCCTCTATTTTAAAGGGCAGAGGAGAAGGAAGAGTGACTGAGAAGAAACAGAAAGGCAGGAGGCATACCAAGGGAGTGTTTGGTCACAGAAATTAAGAACCCAACGTGTTCCGATGCTGCTGGAAGAATCCAGGAGCATGAGGAGTAGCAGTGAGCTTTGCTTTCAGAGACGCGCAAACGCGGAGATCCCAGTAAGAGCAAGAAGGAATAGAAGAGTTGAGATAGAAGCGTGACTAAAACATATTCAAAATGAATAAAAGATGAGAAAAAAGAGATAGCAAGTGTCAACATTTCCTATGAGACATTTAGCTGTGCATGGCAATGAGACACCCTGGGAAGCAGTGCAGGGGTCCAGCCGAAAATGTAGTGGGGTTTTATTTTGAGGATGCCAGTGACCTGAATGTGTCCAGTGCTGATGAGTAAGACCAGTAAAAAGGCAGAACCTGAAAATAATTCTGTTTTTTGACAAAGTAGAAAGAAATGAGATTCTTAGCACAAGTGAAGAAATGGCATTTGATAGGTGAGGAAACACTGCCCTCCATTAAAATGGGAGGGAAAAAGAGAAACACAAAAGGGGAGAAAATATAGGGAAACCTGTAGATTCAGAGGCAAGAGATGAACCCAGCTTCCACCTGATGCTTTCTCCTTCTCTCTGAGAGGCAGAAGGCAAGATTGTTTATTAAGAGTAAGGGGACCAGCAGGACAGCTGGAGGTTTGAAGAGAAATAACTCTTTCAAAGTGGTGGAATGAGCTGAATAGAGAAAGCGTGAGACTACTGAGCAGTGTGGAGGGCTGACTAGAGGTTTGTGAAAATGGACAAATACTGGCACTGAGCTACCCTGTGTGAGGTTTCCCAAGTGGGGTTTCTACCAGCAGAAGCCCAGGAAAGGCAAGTTGCTGGGTTTATCTAGGGGTGTGGTACTACCAGCTGGGTTTGATGAAAAGATGATGGGAAATATTAATACTAGTTAATTTTTACTGAGCACATTACTACAGTCCAGGCCATATAGGTGCTTCATATGAAAGGCTCCTTTAAGCCTCATGGCTACTCTACCCAATTAGCACAATATTATTTTCATTTTATAAATGAGGAAGCTGAGGAATGATAATTAGTTCCTTGACTATGGTCACATAATAGCCAGGATTCAAGGTTTGAGATTTCATTTGCCCCCCAACCAACAAAAAAAGTGGTGTGTGTGTGTGCTGAAATAAAACAGAAATTTAAAAAATAGCATGGTATAAAAAGTATATAAATAATTTTAAAATATTCCTTTTATCAATAGAGTGATGGACCATGAAATCACAAGTAATTTTCTATCTCAGTGTCTGTGTTGGAATTTAAAGACTCACCAAATCCAAAACTTAAAGAGGACAGCAGTAAGTTAACTTATTTCACATTTAAATCCCAGACATTATATGTTTTCACATGCTATCGCATTTACCTCAAAATATCAACTTAAAATGAATCTATATCCTGAAGAGGAAAACGAGGCTCAGAAAGGCTAAATAATTTGTTAAACGTTTCATCAAAACCCTGAAAAACGAAGTAGCTTCTCCTTGACCCTCTTGCCACTAAGCCCTATAAAACCTGGGGTAATAGGCCTGATTGAATTCACTCAGCAGAACAAAAAACTTGACAGCTGTTTGCTCTCATTGGAAATTCTTTCCAAACACTGCTTCATTCTACCAAGTAAAAGAAAGCAGGACACGCTCTCACCATTACAACTAATAATCAAAACTAAAGAAACTGAAAATAAAAATTCGAAAAGCAGAGAGTGAAATCTTAGAAGAAAATCACTACGTCCAATTCTCAAACATAAACAATGAAGTAACAAGTTATTGGGCTTGATGATTTTGCAGACACAATAATTAAGCTTGATGAATCTTAATAATCATACTAAAGTTAAAAAAACCTGAGAGTTTAATCTCCTTGAAAGCTATTAAACAGCTTACCTCAGGTCCATGTTTTCCAAATTGTTTTGATGAACAAGATACTTTTCTTGAATGATTAAAAAACAGTAAAACTAGGTGAAAAAGGCAATACATATCTGAAGAATATATATATATACCGCAAGCACTTACAGTCCTTGTAAGATTGGGAGAGATTTATTATTAGGAGTGATAGATGGCAGTTATTACAAAAATATTTGTATTAATATGACATCCCCTGTAACTGAAGATATAAGGACATTAGGGTTTAAAAACTTGCAAGAGAATATTCAGCTTTCATCTCTCATGTTGTCACTCAATCACCCTTACTCAAGAAGAGATGATGGACTTTTCGGTATTTCACATATTGAAGCGTAAGTGCTAGATATTTAGAAAAATATTAAATCTTTCCCTTTCAGTTTTCCATTCTAATCATTAAGTATAGGAGCAACTAAGATTCTACTCATATAAGCTAAGGCTGGCCCTTACGAAGGAAATAGTATTTTAAAGAAAAAGAAAAAAAGGTTTCCACACTGAGTTGTACCATCCAAATGTGACAGAAAAAAGGCACTGTGTTTTGAAATGCTTAACTTAAAGGAAAAACAACAAAGCTCTACTTACCATATACATTAGTATGTCTCTAATCATCACCATAGCTGTCTGATGATCGTTCCAAGCTTGATTTAGTGTTTGAAGAAAGTTGTTATTCAATGAATTTAGTACATCTTCTCGCACCTATTAACAGAAAAGTTCATTAGTTTGTTTATACATATGCACGCGTGCACTCATATGTATACATGCACATATCTGTTCAACAAAATAATGAAGTGGAATCTTCGATTTTAGATCAAAGAAACATGTTACAGACCAGTAGAAATATTTTAAGCTATAATACAACCTATATACAGATAACTAACAAATGTGTTTTGTATAATCCAGACCCATCTCTTGACCTCCAGAATCATAAAGCAACCTCTTGGGCACTTCTCAACCCGCCGATGACTTAACCTCACTGTCAGCATAAAATCCTAAATACTTATAAAGGAACCACAAAGGCCCCACAGAACTGGCCCCAGGCTATTGCTCCAATTAAATTTCCTACTACACTTCCCCTCCCCAATCTTTGAAGAATGGTCGAAAACACTGATTTTGGAGTCAAACTACCTGGGCTTGAATCCCAGCTCGCCGACTAGCTGTGCAACCTTGGGTAAAGTATTTAATCTCTGTGCTTCAGTTTCCTCAAATCTGAAGTAGTATCCATTTTATAGGATTGTTTTAAGGATTGAATTACCACTAGTAATACAGGTAGAACAGTGTCTGGCACTCAGTAAACACTCAGTGAGCATAAACTATTAACTTAATGCACTCCAGCTACCATGGAGCTGCATACAGCAAATGTGCTCTGCCATCTCCTCTGCGCTGGTTCACATACCTCACTCCCTGCCTTTTTTTCTGCTCAAGTTTCACCTCCACAAAAAGGTCTTCCCTGACACCCTATTTCAATAACGTCTATCTCTATTCCTTTACCCTACACTTTATTTTTCCTCAAGTACTCATCACTAGTTACTAGTATATTACATATTTATGTTTATTATTTCTCCTACTAAAATGTAAGCTCCACGGTAGCAGGGAGTCTGTCTTTTCCATGTGTACCTTCCACATCTAGAACAGTGCCTGGCATATAAAAGACCCTTTATTTCATCCCCACCCTCCAACACCATGATCCACCTCCAACAAGGTAAGCTCTTTCAGGATATCTGCCTTTGCAAGTAAAGTTCCTTTCAGTCTGAAATGCCTTCCTAATGCAATCCTGATAAGAATTCAGGAATTCCACAGTCCACAAGCATATTGACACCTTCTCCAATATGAGGTTACTGACTACTACTTCTTCCTGCTATGCTATCAGTCCAACTGAAAGATTATTTGACTAGGAAATAGAATCTAGACGCTGGTTCTAGCTTTGTCATGAAAAAGTAGTGTGTTTGTCCTCCAAGTTCCTACAACACTTTGGGACTATACTGCCAACCTATGCAGTTATTCAAATCCAACCAATCTTCCATGGTCTAGCTCAACTCTCAATAACTCCCGGCTTGAAGAGACATCTTCTATCTCTAAACATTCTTTACCATAGATAATCTGCAGTAGTGGTTCAACTTTTTCAGGTTGGGGAGAATCTGAAGTCATGGTGTTCTCTGAGAAACAAATCATTTAATATGTGTGTTGAGATATATAGACACCTGTAAACCCAAATTATAAATACATGTAAATAAAATGTCACTGTGTATTAGAACTAGAAAAAAGTGGTTCGAAGTGCCAAAGATTAAAAAACAAAATACACATAACACATTACTCTCAACACATGGGAGAGTAAGTTGAAGTTGACAAAACTATATATTTTCTTATTTATAGAGGAAAAGAAGTCAGTGAGAGATTTTAGTGATGGGACAATAAATCTATTCTACTAAGCATACAGTATGAAAACCACGAGCCTATATACCACATAATTTAGAATTTTATTATATAATCTTTTGTTCACAGACTCAGCTCCTTGACTTCAAATATATCACCCAGAGATTACTCCATAAATATGCTGACTACATCAAAAGTGATAAACATCCATGTCAGTTAGTTGACAGTACTGTGTTAAACAAACACTTTCATGGAAAGTGGTAATATACCATTTATTTCAACTCATTAAGTCTATCACTCATCATATGCAAGTTCCCAAGGTAGCTAACGCTAAAAACAAAAACAAAAACACAGCAAGTTGAAAATGCACCTATTTACAAAATTCTTCAACCTTCATATTCTTTCACTGAACCACTAAACTTTGAGTAGCAATTAAATCAAAATCATGACAATACTAGAGAAACTGTACTACATAACAAAAATTAAATTATATATTCCAAACACCATAATATCTAGGAATTAATTATTTGTAAGGACTTAAGTGAACTTCTATATACCCCCTTTGTTATAAAATCAAGTTATATGTTAACTGTATTAAAGTCACCCTGATTTTGGAATGCAAGAATATGCTTGGTATATTTGTTGGATAAATGAAAAATTTACCAATTAAATTTTAAAAGTTATAAAATAAGGCATATTTTCTAAAATCAATTATTTATACACTAAAACATAGCAACAAGTATAAGATACCTGCCTTTCAACAAAATTAAAATGCGATCAACTAGCACAATGTGTCACAAATGATACAATTGCTTTATTTGCATTATACTTCAAAAAATTATGCTGACAAATCAGTTAACAGTGAATTTTACTTAGCAGAAAATAAGCTGCTATACACTGTTAATTTTGTTATATTTATTTTTGAAAGATTACACACACGGACAGGACTAAAAGATGAAAGATAAATACCCTTAGGCACACTTGCTGCAATCATCTCTTAACTATTCAGATCACTTTATGAGCAAAAAACTGTTCCTCTAAAACTGCCCCAGAAAAATATCTTCATACTCTGATACATGAAAAGTGAATGCATATTTGTTCAAACATATACAACGAAATGGTAGGAATGAGGTGAAAATTCAATCTTTATGAAGATCAAAACTTTTGATAGGCTTTTCAAAAGAAGATTAAGTTGGCATATAAAGCAAAATACACAAAGTGAAAAAAAGATTTAACCTTTATTTTACAAATTATTAACATAACAATACAGAAAACTTGAAATAGAAAGTGGGAACTGTGTGTTGTAACATGATTAATCTTTGCACCAGCAAAGGCAACCCTGACGTAGAGGTGGTACCAGAACCAAAGGGACCTGCAGATCAAGTATGACCAGCATCATTACTTTAGAAAATCTACATGAAGATTATCCAGATGAAGAGTTGGACTTTGAAGAGTGAGACGATGAAGAACCATGGAAGTTGAGAGCAGGATGGACCAGCTGTGACAAAGAGGATAAACGAGTAGCTGCAAACTGATGGTTAATGCAAGACATCTAGCCTTGCAAAGGATAAAGCAAGACATAGTAATTTAAAACAGTAGATCACAAACTTGGCAAAGAAATAGAATCCCATGGAGACTAATAGATTTCAATCAAGAGAATGAGAAGACAAGACACAGAATGGGAGAAAATATTTACAAAAGACACACACACCTGAAAAAGGACTGTTATCCAAAATACACAAAGAATTTATAAAACTCGACAATAAGAAAACAAACAACCCAATTTTAAAAACTGGCAAAAGACCTGGACACCTCACCAAAAAGAGATCCAGATGGCAAATAAGCATATAAAAAGATGTTCAACATCTGACCGGTAAGGAACTGCAAATTAAAATAACAATGGGATACCACTACCCATCTATTAGAATGGCCAAAGCCCGAAACAACGACATCAGCAAATCTGGTGAGGATGCAGAGCAAGAGGCACTCTCAATCACTGCCGGCAGGAATGCAAAATGGTGACAGTCACTTTGGAAGAGAGTCTGGCAGCTTCTTACAAAACCAGACATATTCTTACTATATGATACAGAACATTATGCTCCCTGGAATAAATACCAAAGGAGTTGACAACTTATGTCCACATAAAACCCCCCACACTGATGTTTATAGCAGCTTTATTCATAACTGCCAAAACTTAGAAGCAACCAAGATGTCCTTCAGTAGGTGAATAAATAAACTGTGGTACATCCAGACAATGGAGTATCATTCAGCACTAGAAAGAAATAAGCTATCAAGCCATGAAAAGACACACAGGAACCTTAAGTACATATTACAAAGTGAAAGAAGACAATGTGAAAAGGCTACGTACCATATGATTCCAACCATATGACATTCTTGAAAAGGAAAGACTAAAGAAACGGTAAAAAAGATCAGTGGTTGCTAGGGATTAGGGTGGAACAAAAATGAACAGGCAGAGCACAGGATTTTTACGGCAGTGAAAATATTCTGGATGGTACTATAATGGTATTTCATTACACATTGGTCAAAATGCATAGAATAACCACCACCAAGAATGACCCTCTAATGTAAACTATGGACTCCGGGTGATAATGATATGTCAGTGTAGGTTCATTACTTTAACAAATGCGCCACTCTGGTATGGGATGCTTATAGTAGGGGAGGCTGTACATGTGTCAGGGGGCATATAGGAAATCTCTGAACCTTCTGGCCAATTTTGCTGTGCATCAAAAACTGCTCTAAAAGTAAAGTTTATTAAAAAAATTGGGGGGGGGGCCACCAATTTACTGATCTAAAAAAAAAAACTGATCAAAAGAAAGAGAATCTGGGTATTTTTCTCTTTAAAGCTACCCCAATGATTCTGATACAACAGCCAGGATTTGGAAACCACTGACTTAAAAGAGCCATACTAGCCATTTCTGTTCCTTCCCTTTGCAGAATTTCCTCAATATGAATATGTTTTTATATAGTTATAATAATAATCATACTGATGTGGTTCTGAGTCCTGATATTTTTAAGCCATCCATTAACATTCAACATTAAACTTTACTTTAGGAGAAAAATTTCTAGCTATATCATTTCATTTCCAAAGCACCATAATAATTCAAAGAAAAAGGGTATAGCAGAATGAAATGTAAGAAAAATACAATGTCATCTGAGATTTAAGCAATTTCCAACCTAACACCAAAAGCATGAGCTATAAAAGAAAAAAATGATAAACTGGACTCCATCAAAGTTAAAAGCTTTTGTTCTGCAGGTACTGTTAAAACAATAAAAAGACAAACTATAGACTGGGAGAAAATATTAAATGACTTGTACCCAGAATAAAAACAAACAAACAAACAAACAAAACCTCTCACAACTCAGTAAAGAAAGCAAACAACAGAATTTTAAAATGGGCAAAAGACTCGAACAGACAATTCTACACATGAAAAGATGTTCACCAACATTAGCCATTAAGGAAATGCAAATTAAAACCGTGATGACACACCCATTAGAATGGCTAACATAAAATATACTGACAATACCAAGTGCTGGCAAAGATTCTGAGCAACTAGAACTCTCATACATTGCTGGTGGGAATGCAAAATGGTACAGCCCTACCAGAAAACATTTTGGCAGTATCTTATGAAGTAAAACATACACTTACACGTGACCCAGCAATCCCTCTCCTAGGAATTTATCCTAGAGAAATGAAAACTTATATTCACACAAAAAGCTGTACACAAATGTTCATAGTAACTCTATTCATAATCAGAATAAACTGTATACAACCCAAATGTCTTACAACAAGTAAACAGGTAAATGGATAAGCAAACTGATACATTTATATAGCAGAATATCACTCAGCAATAACAAGGAACAAACTATTGACATATACAACAGATTGGCTCAATCGCAAAATAATTATGTGAATGAAAGAAGTGTCAAAGGCTACGAACTGTATGATTCCACTTATAGGACATTCTTAGAAAACAAAACTATAGTGACAGAAGAGATCAGTGATTGCCAGGTATTAGGGGTGGGAGAAGGATGTGACTACAAAGGGAAAACAAATTTTCTGGGGTGAAGGATGTTCTATATTGACTGTGATAGCAGTTACATAAATCTATAAATGGGCGAAACACAGAACTGTACATGAAAATAAAAGGCTAATTTTACTGTATATTGACTTTTTAAAACTTGCAGTAATTATGATTCTCAAATTGGGTTCTGTTTTATCATCATATTATAAATGTAAGCTATGATGCCACAATCTTTATTCATAAAAGCAACTTGAATGCCAAACAGTGAAGAATTGCTAATTATTTTGTGTATACCAACCTTACAAAGGCCTCTGCAATAATTCAAATTGACATACTACATCCTCCATTTCTGTGAACAGAGCTTTCCCTGTCCTTTTTATTACACACTTAGCAAAGATTAAAGTAGATTACTAAATCAAAAAAAAAATCTTTATTTTTCAATGTTGTATCAGTAATAACACCTGTTCACTGATAAATTAACATCCAAGTTGCAAGAAATACATCCTCAAATCAATCAAATTACTGGCAAAGGGAGGGGAGAAGGATGGAAAAGGGGGTGACAGGAGAGGCCAGCAGGCATGAGCATGAGTGGGAGCGACAAGGACTGACAAGGAGGCTGACCCTGGGCCAGCAGCTCTTGGCTGGATGGAGAGGTGAAGGATACTAATAATCTACACAGTATCCGCCCACCCTCTAACATACACACATTTATTTTTAATCATTAATTAAAACTTTTTCACCTAAATTTAAATGCCTGGGGCAAAGTCCCAGCAAGCCAATCCTAACATCTAGATACCACAAAGAAATTTATCAGCTAAAACTAATTATAAAGATTTTAATTCTAAAGTTTACTGAAACCAGAACTGAGCCATGTAATTAATGATGATATGGAATACTGAAAAGGACTTCCTTCTTAGAAAGTCTTAAAACTCAGGACAATACTTAATTCCAACACAGATAAATCTCTGTAAATACAGATATTTGTATTTAGCATTATTTTGCATTGAAATATACACCATGTATTAAAAACATAAAATGGTGCATAATCTAGCACACATGCTAAAAAAAGAACATTTGAAAGTATCACAGAGATACTACTGATATATGTTAAGAGGTGCAACCTCTTAGAAATCTGTAGTACTGTAATGTTCACTCAGGAGCTAAAACAATCAAATTAGTATTTGCAAATGGACTTGAGGACACGGGAGGGGGAAGGGTAATCTGGGATGAAGTGAGAGAGCGGCATGGACATATATACACTACCAAATGTAAAATAGACAGCTAGTGGGAAGCAGCTGCATAGCACAGGGAGATCAGCTCGGTGCTTTGTGACCACCTAGAGGGGTGGGATAGGGAGGGTGGGAGGGAGACGCAAGAGGGAAGGGATATGGGGATATATGTACACATATAGCTGATTCACTTTGTTATAAAGCAGAAACACACCATTGTAAAGCAATTATACTCCAATAAAGATGTTAAAAAAAAAATTAGTATTTGCAGACAGTTACCAAGGGCAGTTACTAATAAGGACTTTGTCCAAGTTACTTAGCCTATACAGTCTGCAGCTCCTCTTCCCTGTAATATGGCTGGGGTTGATTAGATCAATGGCACTCATGCAATGCTCCACTAAGATGTCTCAGTACCACTCCAGGGTGGGCACTCTTTCCCCTGATTAAATATGATTTATATTGGTTTTGTGTGATTTTAAAAGTGGGGTTTTCCACTATTTTAAAAATACAGGCACACCTCGAAGACATTGTGGGTTTGGTTCCAAACCACTGCCATAACGTGAATATCGCAATAAAGCAAGTCACACGAATTTTTCGGTTTCCCACTGCGTATAAAAGTTATGTTTACATTATACAGTAGTCTATTAAGTGTGCAATAGACTAAATAAATGTCTAAATAAATAATGTGCATATCTTAATTTAAAAATACTTTGTTGCTGAGAAATGCTAGCCATCGCCTGAGCCTTCAGGGAGTCATAATCTTTTGCTGGTGGAAGATCTCGCCTTGGTGTTGACGGCTGCTGACTGATCAGGGTGGTGGTTTTGCTGAAGGCTGGCGGGAGCGGCTGTGGCAATTTCTTCAAATAAGATGACAATGAACTTGCCGCATCAATCGACTCTTCCTTGTTTCAGGAATGATTTCTCTGTAGCATGCAATGCTGTTTCACAGCATTTTACCAACAGTAGAACTTCTTTCACAAGCGGAGTCAGTCCTTTCAAACCCTGCTGCTACTTTATCAACTAAGTTTACGTAAAGGTCTAAATCCTTTGTTGTCACATTAACAACCTTCACAGCATCTTTACCAGGAGTACATTCCATCTTAAGAAACCACTTTCTCTGCTCATCCATAAGAACCAACCCTTCATCCATTAATGTTTTGTTTAGAGATTACAGCAATTCAGTCACATCTTCAGGTTCCACTTCTAATTTTAGTTCTTCTGCTACTTACACCACATCTGAAGTTACCTCTTCCACCCTTTGAGCCCCTCAAAGTCATCCGTGAGGGCTGGAATCAACTTCTTCCAAAGTCCTGTTAGTACTGATATTTTGACCTCTTTCCACAAATCATGAATGTTCTTAATGACATCTAGAATGGTGAATCCTTTGCAGGAGGTTTTCACTTGACTTTGCCCAGATCCATCAGAGAAATCACTATCCATGGCAGCTATAGCCTTATGAAATGTGTTTCTTAAATAAATAGACTTGAAAGTTGAAATTACTCCTTGATCCATGGACTGCAGAATGGATGTTGTGTTAGCAGGCATGAAAACAACATTAATCGTCTGTAGATCACCATCAGAGCTCTTGGGTGACCAGGTGCACTGTCAAGGAACAATAATACTTTGAAAGGAATCTTTCTTTTCTGAGCAGTAGGTCTCAACAGTGGGCTTAAAATATTCAGTAAACCATGTTGTAAACAGACATGCTGACATCCAAGCTGTGTTGTTCCCTTTATAGAGCACAGGCAGAGTAGATTTAGCATAGTTCTTAAGGGGCTTAGGGTTTTCAGAATGGTAAATGAGTGCTGGCTTCAACTTAAAGTCACCAGCTGCATTAACCCCTAACAAGAGTCAGCCTATCCTTTGAAACTTTGAAGACAGGCGCTGACTTCTCCTCTCTAGCTATGGAAGTCCTAGATGACATGTTCTTCAACTAGAAAGCTGTTTTGTCTACACTGAAAATCTTCTGGATTAGTTGAGAGTCTCTACATCAGCACTTGCTGCTTCACCTTGCACTTACTTGTATGTTACGCAGACGGCTCCCTTCCGTAAACCTCCGAACCTACCTCTGCTGGCCTTCAACTTTTCTTCTGCAGCTTCCTCACCTCTCGCAGCCTTCACAGAACTGAAGAGAGTTAGGGCCTTGCTCAGGATTAGGCTTTGGTTTAGAGGAATGCTGTTGTTCCTGGTGTGATCTTCGATCCAGACCACTCAAACATTCTCCACATCAGCAATAAGGCTATTTCACTTTCTTATCATTCGTGTGTTCACTGGAGAAGCACTTTTAATTTCCTTCAAGAACTTTTCCTTTGCATCTACAACTTGGCTGTTTGGTACAAGAGGCCTAGCTTTCAGCCTATTTCAACTTACAACATGCCTTCATCACTAAAGCCTAATCACTTCCAGCTTTTGATTTAAAGTGAGACGTGCCATCCTTCCCTTCACTTGAATACTTGAGGCCATTATTAGGGTTACTAATTTGCCTAATTTCAATACTGTTACGTCTCAGGGAATAGAGGCCCAAGGAGAGGGAAAGAGACAGGGCAGCAGCTGGTCAGGCGAGCAGTCAGAACACACACAACATTCATTAATTAAGTTCGCCATATTATTTGGGCACAGTTTGTGCCTCCCACCCCAAAACTATAACAGCAACATCAAAGATCACCGATCACAGATCACCATAACAAATATAATAATAATGAAAAAGTTTGAAATACTGCGAGAATTACCAAAATGTGACAGACACATGAAGTGAGCAAATGCTGTTGAAAAAATGGTGCCTGACCGACTTGCTCAACAGGAGGTTGCCACAAACCTTCAATTTGTGGGAAAAAAAAATGAAGTTATCTGCTACGGGCAGTAAAGCTAAGCACAACAAGGTGTGCCTGTAACTGAGACAGCCACTGGATACTTGCTAAGTATCGTTCTTGGCTCTAAATTCTAAAACATACTGCTTGTCGCACCTGATGAAACCAGAGTATTTACATAAATATGCAACATTTACCATGATCAAAAATAGCATATAAGTTCTCACAACATTTGAATTTTTCAGAGCCCTGCGTATGTGATCCGGGGGCTTGTCACTTTACAAATTTTACCAGTTATATAAACCCTGTTTTTCCTAGAAATGCCATTAAAGAATAATTCCTGAAGATCTCAAAATATTTTTCACTTCATCACACCGAAGGGATGTGACATAACCCTACCAATCAAAGTGGCTGACTGTGTAAGTGAATCTCAATGGAAGCCAAGCCATGGAGTGTAGAGGATATGTCTCCTAATCCGACACATCCTTTGAAAAAAGCTCCACAGCTCTTCCCGTTATGCCGAGAATTCTTGACTTAAAAGATTACATGGTGAACAGTGGCAGCACAGCAATACAGATGCTAAAAGGCCCATCTGCCTGATTCAAATCACAGACTCACATCTAGTAGATGTGTGACCTTGAGCAACTTACTTAATTTCTTTATGTATCAGTTTTTATAAAAACAGAAATAGCACCCACTTCAAGGAGCTGTTGTGTGGATAAAATTAGTATACACAAAATACTCAGAACAGTGCCTAGCCCACAGTAAATGCTACATAAGCATTTGCTTCTATTATAATATTACTTGTATTACATATTCATAAAATTATTCATATACATATTTGAATCTTGCTACTCAGAGTGTGGTATGCACAGAGCAGAATCATGGTCAATATCATCATCATCATCATTGGTGAGCTGGACCCACTGAATCATAATCTGCATTTTAACAAGATACTCAGAAAATACATAAGTGCCTTAAATTTTCTGAAACAAGCAACATAAGTAAAACACGTATACCTATATATTCACATATTTTATACAGTATTTTCTAAACTCTCAATTTCCACTTGATTCTTGCTTTCCCTCCTCTAAAGAACAGAAATTTCTCCATAACTAGAAGGAATTCTTTTACTTCACACCTTGAGAAGTTCGTAATGGAGCCAACCTCCATTAAGTTTGGTGAATAGATGTTGCTATCTCATAATACATATAACAACCTTAAGATTTTTGTATTTCAAAGCAAACTTCTACTAAAAGTTAGGAGAACTAACCTTAAATTCTGTAGATATTTTAAACTTTCTAAGAATTCACTAATGACAAGAGATTCCTGAATGGAATAAAATTCACTGCCCTCTTGATATTTTCTACATTGACAGTACTGTTTTCATTATTTTCACTGATTTTTAGAATAAAGGTGGCCACCTTGATCAAAGGAATCATACCAGTATCATTAACAAAACTAAAGATAGCCACTACAGGGAAAACGTTTTTCTTGACTGCTGTCAGAAGATTCTTCTATAAATAAGTTTACTAATGTATACATAGTTAGTGACATAAGTTTAAGAATTTCACAAAGTGTCCAAAACGAAGCTCTTAATTCAAAAGGATACGTAAACATCTTTCCCTGAACTGACAATTCAAATATTTAATGATTACTTCCAAAAAGTGAAGCAGGGTGCTAGGCACCATGGGGAATACAAAATGCGGTCACTTTACAATCTCTATAAAGGAGGTAGAAAAGAGGAGCCTAATATTAGCATTCATATGACCTCCATACAAAGTAAAATTCAATGAATAGTACTAAAGAAGTTGTGAGGTTCAAAGCAGGGGCACATGATGGCAATTAGGACAACGGATTTTCATAGTTTCATAAAGAAAATTTGCTACATGTTAAAGAAAACAAAAACATCCAAATTTGGGATTTTAAAAAATACATTCTTAGTTCAAACATTCTTTTTAACTTCTTAAAAAAGTAACACAACTTGGAAAATCAGGATTTAAGGACAAAGTAGTATCATGAAAAATGGTAGCTTTTTACCTAATGGTTGGAAAGGAAAACAGAAATAAAAAAGCAGTATACCATAGAAGGACAATATGATTATCATTTGTAAAGTACTTCATTCCCAATGGTTAAGACAATAAGATATACATTAAAAGCATCAAGTACATTTTAGCATTAATACCATAGTTAAACTCTGAACAACAGGGACACTGACATAATAAACAGTAAAATATATACAAAGCATGGCAATACGGCAACTAGTCTTTTTGTTCTCCTGAGTACCATGGAGGGAAAAAACACAGTTCCACAAGATCACACAATCTGGTTCCCAGCAGACTGACAGACTCCAGCCTCAAGAAATCAGAGGTATACAGCCCCAAAACTACACTGTGCTTTTAAATGGTGAAACACACTCTGCTTAAAGTGGTTAGATTCAGTAGTAATTAACTTGGGTAGGTAGAAGTATTACCCCACATACAGAAGACAAAACAGATCTCGGCAGTTCATGGATATAAACCATGATGGTTTCCACTTGACTGTTAGTATTATTCTTAGAGATTCATTTCAATAGACAATTACGGAGAGCAAATATGAAGAACAGGAGACACAAAAATGAATGAAACAGGTCTTAGCTTAGTAAATATTTAAAGAACATCACTAGAAACTACAATAGAGAGCAGGACCTGCCCTCACAGTGCTTACAGTCTATTTCACAGTTTAAGTGGGCATAGCTGGTATTTAACATGGGTGAACTTGCTAAATAACACTCTAAACTTGGCTCTTCCCCAGCATCATTTCTCTTTCAATCTTTTCAAAGTAGAAACTACTCAATTTCCTATGCCCCTCATATTCTATGATTGCTATCTTTCTGACTCTCTAATAATCCTTTTTCCTCACCTTATCCCTAATAATCTCTTTCTCTTTTGGGATTATCCTATTTATATTCAAGTCACTCTTCCAAATCATATTCCTTAAGGGTTTGTATACCTAGCTGAGAGCCTTCCTCTTCTTTCTGACTCCTGTCATCACCGTAAGCTGCTCCAATATTCAATGTAATGGGTTCTTAGTTTCTTCCAACAACTTTAAATTAGGAAAAAGGACAAGACAAGATGGCAGGAGAATGAAAGATAAGTAGCAAAGAAGCACTGAAAATGGCACTCCTACTAAACCTTTTACTCCATCTTTTCCGTTTCAATCCGTCTCTATTTTAAAATTAAAACCCAACAGCTCCTACCACCCACAGAATAAAAGCCTAATCCCCTACAATGTTAGTCCAACTAACTTTACCATTCTCGATTCCTACAAATGCATGTGAAGTCCTTTATGTTCCATTTACACTTATACTGGTCTACCAGACAATGCTCATACCTACCTGCCTTTTTTACTCATGCCATTTTCCCTACTGAGACTATCTTTTGCCTTTGTTTACATGATGAATCTTTCATAATCCTTTAAGGCTCATCAAAAGTGACCTCCTCTTTCTACTTTGTCCTGAATTCTTCAGGCAAAGTAATCCCCCTTCAAATCTGATTACCTCACTAAAATCAGGAGGTTTCTTGCTGATAGGCATAGTGTCTTAATTATTTTTTGGTGGATAAAACACAGGCGAGACTCAGTATCTGTGGGCCTCTGAAGTGAATCTGTCTTTGCTAATGAAAATCTTAGTCCTTAGTGTTTCTATCAATGTCCTTCGTAATTAACTGCAATCACTGTACTTAGGATATGTGTTGTACATAAATGCCATTTTAAAAGTCTCTACATTCATTCACATTTGCCTAGAAAGGAAGGAAAAGCACTAAAAAATCTTTATTATAAAAGCTAAATCTGTTTAAATAACTGGCCTACAAAATAGTCCAGAGCTTACCATAAACTTACCAACTTCATTCCCTCAGGCAATTAGTACCACTACATAAACATCTAAATATAACTATGAATAAACATAATACTTAAAACTCTGGTTCTTCCCATTCTCCCTCTAAAAATGGGGAGAAAAATTAATATACTGAACAAGTAGTTTACATAGAAACATCATTTTCAGCAAACGTGACCCTACATACAAAATACAAATGGTAGGATGTTATTCTACAAGGAGACTTTACAAAAAAATACTCAACAAGAAAGTCACTTAAAAATTGAAATTCCCCTTCAAGGCTTCATTTTTCCTACCTGGAAAGCAAAGTGCTGAGAACTGATCAGGATTACAAGGCACAGATTCAAGGATGTAAGTCCGTAATACAAGTTCCAGAAAGACAGGGATCCTTGGTGTAACACAAATGCTTATTAGCCTAGTGCCTGGCACGTAACAGGTCCTCAATAGGCAGTTTTCCGAATGAATGAAAAGTGCGGAGGATGAAGCTCCTCTTAGTCTGCCTTCCTCACATTCAAAGTACGATGTTATTTGAAGAACAGGATGGAAAGAAAGACTTTGAAAACCACTGGAATAAATATTCTTCTTAGCAATAATAAACTGTTTCTTCTAGAGTTAAGAAGTCAACATCTTTTTTGTCCAGCTATTTTTCTGAGGAGAACAAACTTTCAAAGTACAGGAATTAGCTTTTATAAGCTCACTTATGAGACTGCCACATTATTTAGTTATTACTATAGAGTAATAACTTGAAAGAAAAGGGGAAATTAAGCACCAGTCAAATCTAAGAAACCTGTTAATCATCACAAAATTGGGATAATAAAGTTCTTGCCACATTAAAACCAAAGAAAGTTTCTCCCCTGACTTTAAGAAACAATTAAAAATGAAAAAACTTTTGAACACATATTATGGCACATGAAAGGACAACGGTAAACTGCAAAAACCATGATTTTCCTAAGTCTTAGTCATTATATAATTTTCTTTTTCATTATATAATTTTAATGCCCATTGAGGCTAACAAAACCAATCCCAATCTCATTTTATACATTAATAAACTGAAGTCCAGAAAAATCTAGTAATTTGTTCAAGATTGTTAGTGGTAGAATCAGGCCTAAAGCCTAACTCTCCCTACTTTCTATCCAGTACTTCTTCCACTGCATCTACTTCTAACTTCTTTATTATTAAACTCCTATTATTACTTCTATTGATATTATTATTTCTTATTATTATGGAGTACTTAGCAGTGTGTAGAAAAAAAAGACAAGTCCTCCGTTACTTTACTATGAGTTTAGAGAATTTCCATTAAGTTTGAATCCCAAATAGGAATTTTCTAAAAGGAGACGACTCCAAAAAAACAAACAGAACACTTTAAATATCTGACAATTTGGTCAGTTATATCTCAATAAAGCTGGGGGGGAAAAACATAAAAAAAGATGGCTCCACCCTAACCTAACCCTGCCCTCAAGTAATAGAACTGATCAGCACTATTTTGGAAGATTTTTTTTTAAATGTGGACCATTTTTAAAGTCTTTATTGAATTTGTTACAATACTGCTTCTGTTTTATGTTTTTTGGGTTTTTGGCCACGAGGTATGTGAGAGCTTAGCTCCCCAACCAGGGATCGAACCCACACCCCTGCACTGGAACACGAAGTCTTAAGCAACGGACTGCCAGCGAAGTCCCTGATTAGCACTATTTTTGAATTTAAAATTGTCTTTTAACACACACACACACACACACACACACACGCACGCACACACTGTGAAAACCACAACCCTGCTAAATAAAGGTCAAAATTAAATTATTTTATAATTTAAGGTTAGAGCTGAGTCTTAAAGTGCCACTAATTCTGGCCATTTTTCAGTCTCCATTGCAATCCTCAGTCTACCTGAAATGGTCAAGTTCCTCAGGGTTCAACCTGGAGCCCTCTTCTTTTTTTTTCCTGTGTGATTTCATCTACTTCCAGGGCTTTAAGTATCATCTATATGCTCACAACTCCCAAATTTACACTTCCAGTTCAAACTTCTCAAGAGAACTAGATTTACATATCTCATTTCATTGGCATCTTAAAATTAACCTGCCAAATGGAGCTTCTTTTTCTACCCCAAATCTATACCAAAAAATGGAAACTCCTAGTTGTTCAAAAGCCAAAAACCTAGAAGTCATCTTGGATTCTTCCCTTTTCCTCATTCCATACAATCAACCTAACCACAGTTAACAAGCTTTCTACCTCCAAAATAAATCTTGAATCTGAAAACTTTTCTCTAGCCCCAGTGTCACTAGACTGGTATAAATCGCCACTATCATTCATCTGAATTATTGGATTATTCTATCCTATTGCCCCCACTTCAACTCTTGGGCCCTGTAGCTTATTCACCACACAGCGACCAGAATAATATTTTAAAAATCTACATCAGATCATGTCACTGTCTTGCTTAAAATCCTTGAATGGCTACCTACACAGTACATATAATAAGCATGACCCCCTTATAGCATGGCTTCAAGGCCTGGCATGATGCAGCTTCCGCTTTTCTCTCCAAACTCATCTTGTTCCATTCTTCCCCGCTGCCAACTCTTAATTCCCTGTTCACGACATGCCCCCTCCACCCCTCCAAATTTCTCCAGTCCAGGTATTGGCAAAGGAAGTCCTTCTGTCTTTTAAAAATAAAGCCGCTGTGCCTGTTCACTGTGTATAGTCTATTGCTGCTCTCGTGCTACAAGAGAGGGGTTGAGGAGCTGCGACAGAGAACATATGGCTTAGAAAGCTAGAAATATTGACTATCTGGCCCTTTACAGAAAAAATGTTCCATCACCATTCCCTTTGCCTGCAATGCTCTTCAACCCACTTTTCTCATGAGCACCTTCTCATCCTTCAAGTCCCAGTTTAAACATCACCACTTTCTCAAACAACCCTGGCCTATGTAGTTGCTCTCATCATTTTTCCCCATCACTGTATCCTGTTTCCTTCATTACTTTTTATAACTGAACACTTGTTTACCTGTTTATCTGTTCCATGAATGCAGGGACCAGATGCAACCTATTTACCAATGTATTTCTTACACCCAAGCCACAGACTAGCAAATAATAAATACTTTTGAATGTTAAATTCTGTGATGATAAATCTTACAGGGATACTTTTGAGGCTCTGACAAAATGACCTGTAATTTAAAAATCCTTAAAACTGGAAAGTAGCACAACTTTTCTTCTCCAACATAACCATACGTTTACAGGTATTTTACTTAGAAGAAAATTATCCCTGTGAATTCTGAAACGTCTTCATATTTACTAAGTAAGACAAGAATTTTTTTTAAATGGCAAGGCACAAAGGCCACATCACACCTTAAGTTTTGCTTTGTGGTCTTGAGAAATTTACTGAATTCCTTTGGGTCTCAGTTTCTCGGGGAAACATTTTTCTAGAGATAGGAAGAATACACTACTAAGAAAGAGAAACAGCATTTAGCTTTTCTATGCCTGCTTCTATTCTGTAAACTTATTTCCAAAGCCAATAATCAGCTACTTTCGCTGCAAAGAACGATCCTCCCATCAGCTGCCCTCTTGTAGCTTATACCACTTCGCTTTACCAAAAATGTTCCTCAAAATGTTCACTATTCTCATCTTGAAATCGGAGTACCAACAAACTCTGATTCTATGAAAAAATTGTATTTCCTCTGAATTCTTCAATGTGAAAAGATAGGTCCTGACTGTCTATACCATAGCACTAAAAGGTTCACTTCAGTGGAAAATAACTTTGCTTTAAAAAATATATTATTATTACTTAGGCAGTTCAGCTAACTGCTAAAAGCATAGTAAACAAAAAAAATGAGGGAGTGGACCATGTAGGAATGCTTTCATAACCATAAAAAGGGATATATTCTGTGAGCCTGAGACAGTTACTTTGATACCACAGAACCCTAAACCACCCTCTTACCTTCCAGTCAGAAGGTGCAATGTAGAGACAGGCAATATTGACTTCCATGCAAACTATACTTCTGCACATTAGATCAAAAACATCCCTAAGTCCCATCTGGTAAACAAATGGAGACTTCCAACATCAGGGGACAAACATTTTGGTCTACTGTATCATGGCCCTGTCAGTTAATAGACTTCCTTTAACAGTGTCCCCTTCAGACAGTACCGTATTTGTATGACTTTTTAAAGTGTCTTATAAGAGTAAAAATGAAATAAGATCAATGGAAAACACAAAAATGAAAGCATAGATACTAGCAGAGGTTCAAAAACTTAATTCAATTTAAATAAAGAAATCAATCATTAGATATGCTGCCAATGGTACATCCCCTAGTCAGAAACTGACTAGCTTAAGGTGGTCAAATGAGTACTTGTGAAAGAAAAAAAAAAATTAAAGAATATTTTCAGATACTGTTGATATATCAACATCTGTAAGAGAAATAACAGTTTAGCATATACACTTTGTAATTCTTTAGCATAATCAACTTGAATACATGTTCTCTGGAATATATTACAGGGAAATGCCTATATTTTGAAATGATAGTTAATCTTAGATATGGGACCACTTTAAGAGACTTACAATATGCTGAAGCTCTTACAGTTACCATGGAGTTATTGTTCACATGACTTCAATTTCTACCTAACCATGTTTCAGAGTCCAAATATCAATCACATCAACACTGACCTCACACTCTGGCTTCCCCTCCACTCTTCACTTTTTGAAAGAGCCAATTCTCAACCAAACCAAAATAACTACAAATGTTTTTTCTGCATCTGTGCCCAAGCTGCAAAGCACTGCTTAAAAAAAAAAAAAAAACACACGATAAATCACACATTCAGGCCAACTCCTACTGAGCTATCTCTTTCCTCACTTGCCAGTTCCTTAGTATATTCCCCACAGGAGCTACTCCAAGTCTCTTCATCTCATTTTCAGAACTTGCACTGCTTAATTATTAGATTCATGATAGTTTTAGAACTAAAGCATCTCAAAGATATTACTGCCAACTCCTTCATTTTAATTATAAATAAACCAAGAACTAAAGCTTAAAGGACTATAGCTTTACAAAAACTGAACCGATTTTCCTAAAACCCCACATGCACCCTCAATTTCGGCATATATTTACTGCATCTTGATCCATTCATTTTGCCTCAGGAGCAGATTTATAGAAAAGTTAAGGACTCAGCCTGAAGCCGCACTGCTTCAAAACTGTTCCAGCTAGGCCACTTACTAGCTACATGCATCTGGACAAATCACCAATTCTGTGCCCTCTGTTTCTTCACTTTTAAATAGAGATAACAGTAGTATCTGGCTCATTGGGTTGTGACTATTACCTAAGTGAACACATCTGAAAGCACTAGAAGTGGACCTAGCACATAGTAAATGCTAAATAAGAGTTAGCTGGGGATATTATCATCATACCCTAGAGAACCTCTGGCAAACGAGAACATGCCCCTCTTCTACCTTTACTTCTCCACTCTTCAATTCCACACTCTCTCCATACCCAAAAATTCAGTTGCTCCAATCTTCTCCTCTTCAACAGCTTTAAGCAAAACTCCCCCACTCTACTTTTCTTCCTTCTTTTGATGTCAAGTTTCTTAAATTAGTCTTCATTTCCCACACCTATTTACCATAGTTTGCTTTTGAAGATGACATCCCTTGGCTCTGGGATTTTCATTTTCTGCACTCCAACACATATTCCTCAGTACATGCTACCAAATGTCAGATCTTCATCTCCAGTTCTGAGTTCCTGCCCAAGCTCTGAACCTGTATATCTCCAAACACATCACATTTCTACTTGGACATCTTATTACAATCTCACACTCAAATTTTATCACATGTAAAATGATTTCTAAGGTGCTTTCTAACTATAAAAATTTCCAATATAACCGAAAACAGAATCTGTCATCTCCTCTACACATTCCAAATAAGTTTTCTACTATAAGTTCACAATAATTCTATTGGTGGCACCATAATTCTCCCAGTAACCAAATTCTATCTGGTCTTCAGAATTTCTGACATCATCCACTCATTTCTAGCCTATCACCTTAACGTAGATTTCAAGGTCTTTTCCTGTTTATAGCACACACACCCCCCATTCTACATTTATATCATTCTCATCTTAATCTTCCTAAAATATTTTGTCACATTATCATCTACTTAAAAACCTCCAATAAACCTCCACTGTAAAGTCCAAATTCCTTAGCTTGGCATTGAAGTTCTCCAATCTGTGCCCAAACCAACTTTGCAACACTATACCCCACTAATCCCCATAAATTATTATACACCTCAATCAAACTCTACTTATCACCCAAGTTTATTTCTGTATAATCATGTGACATCTGCCATCCTGGAACACCTTCCATATTGTTCACTTATATCCCAAATTTTTCATGGCTCAGTTCAATTTCATCCTTTCCCATGAAATCTTACAGCCCAGGGTAATCTCTCCCTCATTTGAATTCCTAAGCCATTTATTGCCTATACAACTCATTGAATTATATAATGCCTCACACTGTTACCTAAATGTGTGTATCATCTCTCACATCAGAATAAAAGCAAAAACAAACCTAGGAAGGGACAGCATCGTATCTCTTTGCATCTAATAGATTTTCTTAGAAAGCTGTACATGGCAGGCACTTAACAAAAAACTGCTGAATGCATGAAGAACATAATCACCTTGCTTCATGAGATACTAGCTACCTGCTCATGTAATCCCATTTAAGAGAAAAGAATTACAGAAGGAAGAGGAGAAATAGAAAGTGACTATTTTGTAACCATCGTAGCAATAATGATTCATGCAAGAATCATCAATGGATGCTAAAACCATCACATGAAAGTTTCTTGGGGAACAGGATATTTATACAGTCTCAAAATATATCTGAACAAATTACTTATGAATTACAAAGGGAAAAAAGGTACCTTCACAGTGGAGAAATCTGGCGGACACCAAGTGATCAAAGTTAACATCACCAATAATGGGATAAACTGACATCATGTGCCTCCTGATGTGATGCACTGAGGACACAACATCACTTATGTATTATTCCTGCCAAAAATGCATAACCTGAAACTAGTCATGAGGAAACAATCAGACAAACCAAAAACTGAGGGACAATCTACAAAACAACTGACCTATACTCTTCAAAAATGTCAATGTGCTGAAAGACAAAGAAAGGCTGAGGAATTGAGTGTGTGATCCTGGATTAGATCCTGGATCCGAAAACAAACTGCTATAAATGACATCACCTCCACACAGGACAACTGGTGAATTTGAATGCGGACCATATTAGAAAACAGTTTTATATTAATGTTAAACTGCCTGATTTTGAACATTGTTCTTTGGTTAAGTGAGAGAATTTCCTTGTTCTTAGGAGAAACATTCCAAAGTATTTAAGAGTAAATGAATCTAAAACTTATTCTCTTAACTGTCCAGCAATAATAATAATAATACCAGTAACAGTAATAACAAGTACCAATAGAAAGACTGGCTAAAATGTGGCAAAATGTTGACAACTGGTAAATCATTGTACTATTGATGCAACTTTCCATTTTTTTTTTCAAAATAAAATTTAAAAAACAAATACCTTAATACCACACAAAAACTTTGAGAAGTTTTTATTTATCTGTGGTATTTTACATCTTATCTGACAATCTTAAAGCAAGACATACTTTCAGTGGAAGAGTCTGCTTTATAAAAACATTTGCTCTAAAAAAACAAATACATCTTTTTGGAACCAAAGAACCATTTTATAATGTTAACAGTCCAACACTAATTTACCTTAAAAAATTTATATAAAGTTAATTTCATTTGGTGAAGACTTAGACAATATTTTTTAAACAATGTAGTCTTATTATTTTCAAATATATAGAGAAAGAAGAGAAAGCTAAAATGGGCTGACTGATTAAGCATTTAAAGAAAGAAATAATGATCTGTAATTAACATATTAATAAACAAGCATATGTAAATTAAAAGTTTGCTTCCAAGATTATATCTATCAAAGATCACAAACTTCACCTTCCCTCAATTATCAAAAATTCTGGTTTAGCTGACTGTAAGTTTTAAGTGAGGTTTTATAATATAGCTACTAATTGATTATTATTTCTATAGGTTTCCTGAAACCTTTAAAAATAATACTTCTAGATTCAATATAGTTAGCAACAGTCCTTTAAAGTTGGATACCTTATTTATGAGATGTTCGGTAACAACTTCTCTTAGTCCAGTGTAGAGCTTTTCTCCATGTTTATGCAAAACCATTGTATATGCATTTCTATAGAGCTCCTCAAAACTAAGACCACTGTTATTCTTACGCTGGATTTCTTGAATTGCATTTTTCAGAAGGTCCCAAATGCTGTTTACATATTTTTCATCCATGGTCATCTGTAATATCCAAAAGAGAGAAAGAGACAAAAAAAAAAAAAAAAAAAAAAAAACAAAAACCAATGGTTGAAAATCTTTCTGTATTTGTCCATATAGTAAATATTTTATTATATGGCTATGATTATAAATCTGCATGACTTACAAGGATGTTAACAATCTATTTTAACCGAAATAAAGGGATACATTTTAAAATAGTTTTTAGAGCTGAGAGAAGCAATTTTTAACAAATCCTTTTAACACCTCCCTCCTTTCTTATCTGCAGCACAACCCTCCACTTTAAATAATATCATAATCCCTGATGTTAATACTTGCTTTAGCCAAAAAGTGTAAGACATATTTTCCCTAAGTTTATTTAGTAGAATACAAGCTCAGAGAGACAGAAAGGGTTCCTTGATGAAAAAAAATTGGGGACATGAACACTATTTTCCTCTCCTGAAGATCTGCAGAGCTCCTTAGCAAATTAAAGATGAGGAAAAAAAAAAAAAGATGAGGAGATCTGTAATTAAAAAACAAAAAAAACAATAAAACCACACATTTTCTTTGTTTAACCTAGCATTCTCTCATTTTCCTCCTTTCACACTTTAGATTCCATGGTCCGTCATTTCTAAGCACCTTGTATACATCCATAAATAACTTGCCCCCTTCCCCCCCTCCAAAATACTTGCCATTCTAAACACCAGCTGCCCACCTACGCCTCACATGCACCCACACAGCTGAAAGCAACTACAGAATAACATACATACAACCATATTCAATCCATCTGAATTTAAATTCATAACCACTAACCGCAAGTCGGCCCTTAGTACAACCCCACAATCCTACTTTTCTAGACGGACTCTACTTTCCTAGATGATTTTACACCATCTCCTCCATCCACTCTAGGATAATGAATTGCTTCCTGTTCCACTGAAAAAAGAGAAACAACCTGAAGAGACACTGCACAAACTCTGGCCCTATCCACTAACCTATCTGACCGTATACCAATATAACCTGCTAGTTCTTGTGCTCGAAGTGCCAAGCTCTTATACTCAAATTATAGCACAGGGACCAGAAACACACACATCATCTAGGGACTTGTTAGAAATGCAGAATTTCAGGCCCCATCCCAGACCTACAGAACCGTATCTGCATTTTAACAAGAACCCCAGGTGATACCTATACAAAATGAAGTTTAACAAGTATTGCTCTAGTTCCATCCCAACTTACCTATTCAAGGACCTCCCTTTAGCAATCTCCCTTCCCAGCATCATCAAAATTTCCCTCCCTGCTAGGTAATTTCCACCTGCATTTAATATCCTCAGTTCCCCATCCTGAAAACAAACAAACAAACAAATCCTCACAACCCCACGTATTACTCCAGCACCACTTAATTTTTCTCTTTTTCATTTACAACAAAATCACAGGGCTATGGAGAAGACTTCTATATTCACTGTCTCCAAGTCACATTTTTCCCGTTGTATCTTGAATCCACTCCAATAAGGCTTTCATCTCTACCATTTCACAGAAAGTACTCTGGAGAAGGTCACCAGTGACTTCCTCACTGCTAAATCTAACAGTCAAAGTCTCACTTCTCATCTTACTTGACCCTTCTGGCCTAATTCAAAGAGCTGATCACTCCTACTACTTGATACACATTCCTCACTGGCCTTCCAAGCACTACAATCTCTTGTTTTTCTTCCTATTCCACTTGCTCCTATTTGTCAGCCTGCTTACTGCTTCTTACCCATCACCACAGCCTCCAACCTCCTGTCTGAACCTCTTACCTATCCACGCTCGGTTTTTAGGTGAAGTTAACTCATCTGGTCTCATGGCTTTAAGTTAACCTCAAAATGTATATATCCTGTTTGGAGCCCTCACCACCTTAGTACCAGAGTCTTATGTTCAGCTACCTACTCAATACTTCTACTTGAAAATCTACTAGGCATCTCAATCAAGTCTAGAACAGAAAGCCTCATCTTTTCCCCTAAGTTGGCTTCCCCTGCAGTCTTCTCCAACTGAGAGATATCCACTCCATCCTTCCAGTTGCTAAGGCCAAAAAGTTTGTAATCCAGTCCTCTTTAGTCTCTCATCTCACTTCTAAAACAAAAGGCAATTCTGTTGTCTCTACCTTCAAAATGTACCCAGAACCTAATTCCTCATTTCTTCCACTGCTCCTAAACCAACATTATCTCTCAGATTATTACAACAGCCTCCTAACTTGTCTTTGTTTCTGCTCTTGGCCCAATACCATAGAGCAATCAGAGTGACCTTCTGAAAACATAAACCAAATCATGTCACTCAGCTGCTCACAACCCTCGGTGACTTCTCATTTCTCTTGGAGTTAAAGTCAGAGTCCTTAACGCTATTCTACAAAGCCTTATTCAACCTGATAATCTCTCTGACTTCATCTATTCTTCCTCCTTGCTCTCTCTGCTCCAGCCCCACCAGCCTCCCTGCTACTCCTTGGAATATGGCAAACAAGTTCACTTCAAGTTGGTATTTGCTACTCTGTCTGGAATGCTCCTCCCCAAGATACCTAAGTGGCTCATTCACTGATCAACCTCAAAACTCTGCTCAACTGTCACCTTAAAATAAAGCTTTAACTACCTACTCTATTTAAAATAGCAGCCTCCTCCTACTAGTGACCCTCAAATTCCAACCTCACATTATTTCTCTTCCTGGCCTCTCTCCTCCCAGTCAAATGTCAGCTCCATGAAGGCAGGGATTTTCTTCATTGCTGAATAACCTCAGCCACTAAAATAATACCTGGCATATAACAAGCACTTACACCTGCTGATTTTCTACTAATCTCTGACTAAGCAGACCTCTTCATGCTCATAAAACCTACAAGTTCCACGTTCACAACCAGGGAAACACTGCATCAATTACTCATCAGATTCATGCACACTTCTGACCTGAAATGGATAAAAGATACTGAGCTAAAAAAAATCCTCTCCAGCTAGAAACTTTTGGAGGTGATGGATATGTTTATTGCATAGATTGTGATGGCTTCACAAATGAATACTTACCTCCAAACTCATCAAGTTGCATACATCAAATATGTACGGCTTATCTCAATAAAGTGGTTAAAAAAAAAAAAAGAATCCTCTCCAAGTCCTGTACAATGAGTATGAATGTGAAAGAGGAAGAAGTAGGTAGGCAAAACAGTTCATTCAGTCAAACAAGCTCAACTCCCAATCAAGAGGATTCTTAAGCAGATGACTCAAACTGAGTCTTATTATTCTAATCTTTTCTGGAGAGCTTAAAAAGGAACTCTTTAGAAAACAAATTCTTTCCTGTTACTCAAATATTATTCAAATCTAGGTCTATCAGAGACTTCTCTGAAGTGGCCGTAAGAGAATTTACCCTTACATCTAAACTACTACCTATTTTTATCAGATATTCTCATACAGAAGATGCCATCCATATAAAATATAAATAAGATGTTGCTATTTACAACTTTCCACAAATAAAGCCCACAAGACAACGTGATAGTGATGGCCTCAAATACTCCATGTATGTGCAATGTGGTTTTAGTTTGCTGACAGCATATGTAGAGGTTACAATAAAGCAGGCTAAGACACCATCCCTGCGGTTAAATAACGAACATATAAAGCAGAACGTTCAAACCAATTTCAAAGAAAGAGTAAAGTTAATGTGGACTAAAAACTCCAGAGATAACTATATTGCTAATAGTTGAGCAAAACTTCAAATGATCTTTTCAGGCTCTGTAACATAAGATCCCATGAAAGCTAGAAAACGTACAAAAACGTCTCTACTCAGCATGAATTACTAAATTTTCTATTAGAAACTAAAGTATTTTAAAGATATAAACTAAGAAGCTTCAAATATTGTACAAATACTCTCACATTATAATAAAAGAATCATTTCTCACATATATAAATCAAGGGTTCTTTTAAAATCCAAGATGGTATATAGTATTTTCCTCAGTATTTGTGCTTTATAGATAGAAATGAAGACAGAGAGCAAAAATGTTTCTTCTGGTGATTGCTCAGGTATAAAAATGTTCAAACAAAGGAGAACAAAATAGACGGAGAGATTAAATGACTTACCCAAAATCACGGAGCTGGAATTGGAATTCATATTCTCAAATCTAGTACAAACCACTGAACTCACCTCCCATCCCACCGTGTTAATAGGGTAAAGTAATATTACAGTATAATCACTGATTATCTTGGTAAACACAGTACATTAGTAGAGAATATAGATTTTGCTGTCTGACAGGCCTGGATTTGCGTCACGGCTTTGCTAAATTCATAAGCCACGCAACCTTGGGCAAATTACTTAATTCTTCTAAACCTTTATTTCCTCACTTGTAAAAAAGTGGGTTTAATAACAATACCTATCTCAAAAGACTATCATGAGGATTAAATGCAAATGTCAGTAGAATTCAGCCCAGCCTAGGGCACAGTACAGTCAGGCCTCCATATCCATGGAACTCGCAGATACAGGGTTGACCGTACTATGCCATGTTATGTAAGGGACTTGAGCATCCTCAGATTTTGGTATCTGAAGAGGTCCTATAACCAATCCCCCATGGATACCGAGGGACTACTGTATAATCCCTCACATGCTGAATGACAGTGACAGAATCTCTTGAACTCTCATCTATGGGCATCAAATGTCAGGAAAAAAAAATACAGTTTTTAGGCTTAGCAAATAAACAGCTAAAACAAAAGTACCTTAAGAGAACAACTATGCTAAATGAAACAAACTATGGTAAATGAAAGTCAGTAAAATGTAGCCTTCTTTCACAAACAATATTCCCCTACTTCATATCTCCTATTCTTCCAGTGTCATTTAAATCATTTTAATCCCCAGAGCTCTGTCCTTGGTTCTTCTTTTCACTCTACACTGGCTGCATTTCCATTCATTATCATAGTTACAACTACTATATATACTTCTAGGGTTCTAAAATTACAAGGCTCTAGATTGGCAAGGGATTCTGGAGCCTCCTAAAACTGCATATAAAATTTTGCAAATATAATGTGTGTACGCTTCTTTTCTGGATGGTGAGTCACTAGCTCTTATCAGATTTCCCAAGAAGTTTGGTCCTCATCTCAAAGAAGATAAATTACTGGCTTACATGTTAATTGCTCCCAAATCTATATCGCCAGCCCAGAAGTTCCCCCAAAGCCTTAACTACTGTATTCAACCACCTGCTGGATATGCTCAACCAAATTTTCCAGACACATATCAAACTTATCATGTCCAAAATTTCTGGTAAACTCACTCTCCAAACACACCCAAATCTTCTTTCTGTATTCTCTAATTCAGTAGCAGCAACACAAACCACCTAGTTATACAAGCTAGAAGCGTAAGCCTTAACTTTTCTTCTTTCCTCTCTCTCATCCCTTTCTCATCCAATCATCAAGTGCTACCAACATCAGGCCCAAGAGATTTCTCAAATATCTCCCCATCTTTCATCCTGAATACTGCTGCCCTAAAACTTTCATCTAGATTACTGCAACAGCCTTCCAGCCATCATGAACTCTAATAACCTCTTGGAATCCATCTTCCTCAAAATCATTAAAATAACCACATCAGCATCATGCTCCTGTTCAAAAACCCACCTCTCATTAGCAACGGGGTGGGGGGGGTGTGCTTTAAAAGGGAACATAACACTTCATGATCTAGTCCGTCTATGCCTCCTTCTCTGACTTCGTCTTTCACTCACTACCTATCTTACATTCACTTTCTGGCAACATTAAACCAGTGGTTATTCCTATCCGCTGTCACACCTCCCCTCCACACACCACCCTCTCATGTCTTCTTTATACACCCCTCTTCTGCCACTTCTTTGATTCTTTACATAGCTTTTGAACACAGCTCAGGTGTCACATCCTCCAAAAATCCTTCCCTGACCTCCTCAAGCAAAACTAACAACTCTTTCTCAGCTCTTTCATAATACTCAGGTTATATCTATCACTACACTACCATACTGCTGCATACTTATCTGTTTGTGAATCTCCTTCCTCCATTAGACTATGAGATAGTTGAGGGATTGTGCATTTTTCTTCAATGTTACTTAGAAGGCCATAAACAAATGCCTGGGGAATGTTGTTTTACCTATGTTATACCAATGCAATTTTGAAAACATGAACATTTGAATTACTAAGCACAATGATACTGAAAAATAATTTAATGTGTTTATATAACGATTCATGTAATTTTAAAATAATAAAAATATATTTTCCAAACAGAAATAAAGTACAATAATGTACAAGCAAAAGACTCTCAAATTTCATATATCAAGTAGTATTTTCACATTCACCTAACTAAATGCTTCAAAAGACTGCTTAATCATTAATTTTATTAATAAATGTTAACTAGGAGGAAAATAGTGGATAAAAAAAGGCTATTCAGGAGGAGATCTACAAGTTATAGTCTTTCCCTAAATCAAATAAGTCCAAAAACAATACACCCAAGGAAACAGGCTTCAAGTACATATTGCTACATACCCGCTTTTGGTCCTGGCATCAAATGAACATGTCAACAACCGTGGCAAAATAATTACATTACTGATGAATTGACGGGTGAATTTCTCACCCATCCTTGACAGAGAATACAACATTAACTGTCAATGAAAGTTAAAAGGACTAGATGATAAACTCTAAAGTCATCAATGTTAACCATTAAAAACATCAGTCTAGACTTCACTCAGAGTCATTTAAAAGCCCTAACACTTTAAAGTAATATTCCAAAGTATTTAAGCAGGATTTTAATCCCATTGATGAAACTGACTTACTCAGGTTGCAATAACTACAAATACACTCAGGAAGGGATCTGGTAACAATGCTTCAGCAAAGCAATAAAATGATAAAAAGCACACATACATATATACACAAACATTTAATGTTTGCTTATTTTAGATCTATACTGCATCTTTCCCCAACAAGCTCAAGTTACAAAGTGTTCAGCAAAGTAAATTCACTTAGCAAGAAAAGAAACAAAAGCTCTTTTTCAAAGGAAAGATATAATTGAGTATTCTTAAATGTCCATGGTTTAGTGAGACCTCTTAGAAACCAAATCAAGACTTTATTTTTTAAAAGTGACTTTTGCCCACTTCCCTGTCCCCAACCCAGGATTATAATCCCCTAATTAGTAAGTATCAATAACAAAAATAACACTAATAATCTTTTCTTTCACAAACATCTCTGGGTTTTCATCTACATTACTTTAAAAGATATAAAAACATAAACCTTCAAAATGCTGCATTTAAAAGGATGTCAACCTATTATACACTTACACATCTTGAAGGTTCTGTAATTACTGAGAGCTGCAGAACTACAGCATGAGCCAATTAAAACTAAAAGGAAGAGAACTGTACTCTTCACATCCACTACATACAAAGGACAAAAAGTCTTTAGTCCCCTGTGAATAATTTTCTACAAGAAATTTAGAACAGGGTGTGTGGGGGAAAAGGGAGAGAATTTGAAATTCCAGGCAATTCAGAATGACACAGCTAGAAAAAAATAAACAAGGAAAAATGCTTGATCTTAATTTTCAGCTTCAGCCTCAAAAAAGTTGCTTTGCTACAAATATCTGAGGAATGGCAATATTCTAGATAAATACAACTAAGCCATAAATTTTGTAAGGAAGTTCCCACCCACATTATAAGCACCTTAGACTAATATCAAGTCTCTGTTCCCTTATTTTACTGTATCCTCTTTAATACATGTTATGATTCTTAGATGATTTGAATGCAGTCCCATTAGAGTTAGTAATGATGATGAATCTATTTGATGACCAATGGCTACACAATGACTTATGATGTCTTCAATAATCCCATTTATTCATCAGTTAATCTTTAAACATCCTCAACCAAAAGATAGCCAAAGATCCAAGCTTTGAGGAAACAGCCCAGTGAGTGGGACACATTCAGATTTTGGGCAAGTTATTTAACTTTCCAAACTTCACTTTCCTCATCTGCTTGTAACAAGAGAAATGGGAGAAGATGGTGTATTGTGTGGCAATTAAGAAAGTTTGTGAAAGCATCCGACACACATCACTTGCTCAATAAATTTCGTTTTCTTTACTACAAGGAAGAAACATACAGCCTTCTGTGCTGGAATTGTGCTGCAAAAAGTAACGACTGATAATGACAATTATCAATTAGAAAAGCACAGTAGCCCAGGAAAATGCTATGAAATCACAAATTAAGGCTGAGCTACACTCAACTGGCCTCTAATATCACTAAATTACAGAACAGTAACATTTACAATGAGAAAGTTAAATCATCAATAGACGGTTCAATTATTATAATCTGCGTTTCAGTTCTCAACATGAGCAGGCTGTTCAAAAATCAATTTAAAAATTTGGAACAATTTCTTTCAAAGACAAACTAAGTTCAAGCTTTCACATTAGCCTGTTGAAGTCCAGTTAAGTCACAACTGACTTAAGAGTACTAACAATATTCTTTCAACTGTATCTCTGTGAATGATCTTTGCATATGTGAAAAAATGTATATGTAACATTTCATAGTCTGATGATGACCACAACAAATAACATGCGATCGTTAAGTATTCTCTCTGAGTCAAGAAGTTTGTCACTGTTCTATTGGTGCTATTTTCCCTGATATAAAGAGATGTTATTTGGCACCCTGAAACACGTTTTATCCAAAGAATACAATATACATCTTGACTAGAACTCTTCAAACATAGAGACTCTCCCTATTAAGAAGATTAGTTATTACGTCTATAAGATCAACACTTTAAAATTATAAAAACATTTGCTGTATTTCTCAATATACTATTAAATCCCAATAATAGTAAGGGCTCATGTGTATAAACTAGCTCTTCAACATTCATCTGGAAAACAAAAATAATAGAAAAGCAAGAATCATACATTTTTGGATGGAATCTCAAAGTAGTAGTAGTAATGCTACAGACAAAAAATACTTCATATCTAAGTGCATGTTTGAGTTCCATATTTCTATCCAACAATCTAAAACTATGAATTTTAATAAAAAATGACAATACTTTCTTCTCTTTAGCTTACATCGCTATTTTTTTTTTTTGAAATGGATAAACCCAGTTTTTCTAAAACTATGATAAAGTGTAAAGATGTATAAAACTGTCGGACAATAACAAAGTAGTTTATACCAGAATCAGCTACACACACTCCAAAGAGAAAAAAACATGCAAAACAATACAAATTGCCACAGTTAGCTCTGTCTTTGAATGAACCTAACCATAAACTAAATGTGATATGACAGCAAAAGGCCTATAACATAAAATTATTACAAAAATCTGATATCAAATCTCAAAATTTCTCTAAAACTACCAACTTACACAAAAAGAAGTATGTAAGAACACAGCTAACTTTTCCACTGCTTCATATTAGCATTTAATCATCACCACTGAAATATACCATTCTTATTCTAAAGAAAATTCTAAGGCTGAAAAGATAGGTGACATTTGCAACATCACAAAATGTTTTAGAGCAAAGGAGAACACACCAGCATTCGCTTTCTAGACTGAAATTTTAAGAGTGGAAATGAGCCTAAGAAAACCCCAAATTAAAATCTCTTCATTTTACAAATGAAGAAACTGAAGCTAAGTAGCTTATCCAAGATCACTCAGCTAGTTAGAGCAATGAAGGAATCCACGTGTCCTGAGCTAAGGACCCTTCCGTTACACCATGTCAACTCAAATCACCTGAGTGTCTGATGCTACAAAATCAATTTATAATTAACAGGCTAATATTAACACTGAATTATTAAGGCTGTATGCTTATTTCAGTTTGGTCTAGAGAAAAGAGCTTTTAACCAGAAATCAGGCTTCTAGTCATGGTTCTTCCATAAATTCAAGCCGTAAGTATCCTTTGGGTAAAATCACCCTCTCCAGTTCTCCACTTCCCCATATATTAAATAAGATTAGAACATATTCTCTCTAAAGTCCTTTCTGGCTTTTAAAAATTAAAATATGAAAACAAATAGGAGCAAATAAATTACTTGTTTTTTTGGCTAATGATAACGTTCATCAAAATAATATAGTTCTTTCATGTCTCATTTGCTTATTTTAAACTACCTGATCTTTGTACTTCAAAATTCATTTCATTGTTTAACCTACTACTTCTTAATACATTCTGAAAGACATAAAATCACTTTTTTCTAAACATATATTTAACAAGATAAACTTCTAATTGAAAGAAGTTAAAAAATGTGTACTATCAGTCTTTAAGTTAAAAAGGGAAGTGTTAACTTAGAAATACGTCAACTAATATACCTTTCCTATTGGTTATGATTTTGACTGCTTTATTCAAGTCAATACACACTATGACCCCCTTAAGCAATTTATATATTCAAATTTTACTGAGCAACATAGGCATCCATTGATTCAAAGTTTTTACAACTTGTATTCGCTTATGAGAGGTGCATATACTTTGAATCTAGTGAGGTTTAAAGCTTGCAAAAGCTCCTTCCAAGATCTGGAAACTAATTTTGAATCCTTTTTATAAAGAGAGTACTGCAGTGTATAAGCTTCAGGGGCCCTGGATCCGCCCCTGGGTGATCATTTAAACGGCAAGCTTAGAATTAACTTTCCAATATATTCCTATTATGAAAGTAAATATTTCAGAATCTAGCAAATTCTTAACGGAATACAATTAAAGCAGTGTGGTGTAATGGAAAGAACATGAATTTCTGAGACAGATACACCTGGGATCTGAATTCCAGCTCTGCCCTTCCATAGGTATATATGTAATACACATATTTTACTATGTCTCTCTGAGCCCCAGGATAGATTTAAAACAGAAGTAACATCTAAAGATTGTTCTGAGAATTTGAGATAATTATAGTTCAAAGAGCCTAACACAAGGTAGACTGAACAAGTTGTAGTTACTCATCTTATAAAGCAACTTCTCATACTATTAATATATTGAAAAGGAAAGGAGAAAAAGAATTTTTCATGATTACTTTCAAGAGGACAGGGCAAATAGAAAAGGCTAAGTGTTGCTCAGTTAAGAGCTGCTTTAGATAAAGATGACTTGCGATCAGTACGCTAAAGCATTCCTCTTAGCAATGACGGCTTGCTTTTATAGAAAACCGTCTCTAAGGAATCTTGTATTTTCTTAAAGTAGGTAAAAGATATCCCTTTGAAGTCTTTATTCATTTGCTTAGCAGTAACCTTTCTCATTTAAAGAGCAAATTCAGGTCCATTCCTTTCTCAATGATGACTAGATTAATGGAAGTCAAATTAAGAAATTTTACTTAATTATATTTTCAACTTTAAAACTGACTTAAAAAAATAAACAGCAAAAGCTCTTTTAGTAGCAAAAGCTCTGGATTAGTGGTTACAACAACTACAGGATCAGTTCTCAATTTCCCAGTTGGTTAATGTTACCAACTTGGGAAAGTAGGACTCTCCTCAACTTTAAAAAGGCTGGATTAATGACAGTGATTTTAAAGCAATAGTTAGAGAACTCTTTAAAAAGAAATCTTCTACACATAGAACAATGTACAAACTGCTCTAAATGATTAGAGAGGGAAACTTCTGAAGATATCTACTCCACTCCTCCTAGGCCTCCTGGGTCCTGGAGACCCTATAAGAGTTTGAAAATAAATGTCCTACATGAAACATACTACTTTTACTTGAAAATACTAACTTTATGATTAGAAAATCATTTTAACTGTCTCAATGATGCCACTGTTTATTATCAAGCACTTTCTGACATTATTTCTTTTAACCCTCACAATCAACCTGTGAGAAAGATTGCCATAGTTCCCATCTTAAAGATGAGAAAACAAACTAGAGTCTTGTCAGTTTATTCGTTCAACATTATTGACTACTACTGTGCAGCACTGACAAAGATCAATACAAAAAGACCTGCTGCCTCCTCTAAAGAAAATCATGCTCCAATAAAGGAGATACTGCCTATTTGAAGAATTTTGGCTATGAAGGGAGATGGTATGGTAGTTACCATGGTAGGGAAGACAGAAAAAGGAACATCTTCCTTCTCTGAGACCCAAGGGAAGGAGTTGAGAATGAGTAAAGATACAGGTTAATGAATATAACTGAAAGAGAATCAAGCTGAAGGAACTTACACAAGATAACTTCAGTAGTTAAGTTTCCTGAAAAAGAGAGATAAGAGAATTCTCAATAAAGAGCTTAAGGACAGTGATTAAAGTCTGAAACAGCTCATGCAGGAAAGGGGAGAGGGAGTTTACCAGGGACACAAAAATATTGCCCAGAGGCACTGAGAGTCCAGCTAGCTTAGAGACCACAGTCTTGGAATTTTCTCCAGGAGTGCACAATAGTCTAAAAAATATGAGCAGTGAAGGCAGATGAACAGAATGGTTCAAGATGCTTTTTGCTGATATTTCTGGCCTTGCTCTGGGGAGGCAGTAGGAAAGAAGGGGCAACTAGCAACAGGCGCCACAGCCTGGGAGAATGAAAGGGGTCTTCTTGAAATCCAAGAGCACATTTAATGTGAGAAGGAAACAAGCAACAAGTAGGATAGAATAATTAAATAACAACAGCTTGTATTTATTTATAACGCTTACTATGTGCCAGACACTAAGAGCTTTATATGCATTAACTCTATCCTTACAAATATCTTAGGAGGTAGGTACTATCGTTTTCTCCCTTTTACAAAAGAGAAAACAAAACAGGCAGAAGTTAAGTGACTTGCTCAAGTCCTACATCTAATAAATGAAGGAGCTAGGATACAATGTAATATTGAAGTTTACAATTTCTAAAGTAGCGGGATGACAAGCTCCAAGACACAGTGAAGATCGCTGTAATACAGAAGAGGCCAGATCTGTTTGATCATCACTGTATATTTAGTGCCAGACCTCTAGTAGGAACACACAATAAATATACTTTAGAATGAATAAATGAATGACTCTGTCCACATGCATTGGATAAAGTTACAATTTAATCTAGAGAGAATGTATGTGAATAAGGTATTGAAGTCTTCAGTGACTGAGGGAGCATGTGTACGAAGTTAGGAGATGGTCACAAGAAGCACTCAAAAGAATAGTTCACAAGGGCCCAAGACACAAGAGGATCATAGATGTGGCAATAAATGGCATCTGGGCCCAGTGATTCAAGGATTATAAGGAAAAAAGACACCTCAATTCAGGAATATAAGCCTGTATCCTCAGGGCAAAGGTAAATTTCAGATGAAAAGAATTCACAGAACAGGCTGATGATACAGGGCAGTCAACCTGCAATGGATGTAGGGGATCACCATGTACAGTCAACAGGCTGGGAGGAAGGTGTCATGGTGGAAGGAATAAAATGTAGAGTACAGCTAGTAAACAGAAAAGACTAGACCAGAGATTAAGTCTTCTGACACGCCAATCCAAGGTTACTGCCAGTATATACTACCTTTACTTTCAAGTCATCACAGTTTTAGGAGATTAGGCTGACTAACCTTTAAGGGAAGTGCCACATGATCATTAATGACCTACAAATTAAGACTTCACTTACAGGTGAAAAGAGTTCAAACATTCTGGAATACTACCTGCATCGACTTACCTAAGTAATGAATTTCTATGGTTTGTCTTAAAGGACTAGTTTCTCATTTAATCGATCATTCACTAACCACCCACACTGTGTCTAACACTATGCTAAGTACTTCCAGGTTCAAAAGGGTGTCTGGTATAAGCTTTGGGCGGGGACCACAGCCCAGTTCATGAGTGAAACAAAAAAGAGGGTGGAAGGAAATAAAAACAAAATGTATTTTTAGATAAACACTTAATGTACATATTAGAATGTACACACCAAATGAGTGTTTACTCCTTCAATAAAGTTACCCCAGAAAGACTACATACTTGCTCCGATGATTATGTGATAATCACTATTGGATCTTCTCTTTTGAATCTACCCCCTCACCCAAGAGCCGGTGGCATTCTTTCGAAGCACCCCAGTGGTACCAAACCTATATCCTTTGACACTGAGTTCTTAAATGTGGTTCACAGATTGATTCTGTAAGCTTTTCAAAATGGAAGGTCTAAAAATGTAAGCACCAAAAAATGGCAGCATCACTAAAATAACTGTACAGTAAATAAAATTACTTGCAAAAATAACATTCAATTTTAATATATAAATTGTGGCATAATCATGGCTAAATGTTGGTATAACAATAGTTAATTGCGTGCTAGGTCCTGTTCTAACAGCCCTGTAAGATAGGTCTTATAAATATTCTAATTTTACAGAGGAGAAAACTGAGGCTAGAAGTGTTAAGTAACTTGTTAAAGATAACACAACTAGAAAGAGGTGGAGCTGACACTCCAACTCTGACAGTCCAGAGCCCACCCTCTTAACTATTATGCTCTCAGTCTCTTTACTTTTTAGTCATACTTCTAAAACATATGTTGAATACTCTATGTAAAACTAAATGAAAATTCCCTACAGACTATCCGTAGTTTTACTCTTACAAGTAGGCAAAGAAATGCAAAATAAAGCATTAAAGTACTATTTTTTTCACCTATAAAATTAAAGATAAGTTAGCTAAGACATGGTAGATGTTACTGGTATGTTACTGATACAAGTAACAAGTAACAAGATGTTACTGATACAAGCTTGAGAGATGTAATTAATTCTTAAAGCATTCACTTTAGAGCCAGACTGCCTAGGTTAGAAAGAACCCTAGTTCTGCCACTTACAAGCAAAGTGATCTTAAGCAAACTACTTAACCTCTCAAGGCCTCTTAGGTAAAAAAGATGATAATAAAAGTATTCTATAGAGTTGTGCAAATGAAATTAGTTTACACATGCAAAGTGTATGGCATATGATAAGCATTCGGTGAGTGGCACTATTATTACTCCTACCTTTCTGGAGGTCCATTTGGTAATATGTATCATTATGTCGAGCCCAGTAATTCCATATCATGGATGGGCTCAAATATTTATGTGAATATATAGTCGTCACAGTTGCATTCTTTATAATAGAGAAAATACGAATTCACTGGAATCAATCAAAATACCTGTCAGTAGGGAAATGGATAAGCCAAGGTACTGGAGAGTATTACCCAGTCATTCAAAATCATGTTTTCAATATATTTAACATGGAAATAAATGTACAGTAAGATACTATATTTTTTAAAACACAGCATATGAAAAGGTCGTACCTCAATTTTACTGTGTGCTTACACATTTATGAAAGATTAAAAGGAAACACATCAAAATGTTAATATGGCTTATTTCCAAGTGGTAGGGTTACCGGTGATATTTATTTCCTTACTTATAAGTTTAGATATTTATTAAGTTTTCTATCATGAATAGGCATCACTTTTCTAATTAGAAAAGCTACTAAAATGAATTCATAGCTTTGAGAGACTACTGAATAGTTTTCACAATAGAAAGACACTAACTGTACTTCATGTTTTATCTCAGTGATTTCTTACTAGTAGCACTTTTACTTTTTTGCTGACTTTACAATGGATAAACAAGAACTATTTTCAAAGTTCCATTATTTAAAACTACAAATTGTCCAATAACTTTTATAAAAATCTAACAAAACTGTTAACACCCAGATACTCTTGAATAAAGATAACAGCAAAAAATTCTAAGGTCTCCCAATTTATAACACAAAGGGAAGACATACTACTTTTTCTAGTCTTAATTATATATTCTTGTTGAAATAGAGAAATGCTATTATTACTTAGCTACATTTAATGAATGAATGATGTACAAATGACACTTTATTTTGTTTGAAAGAACTGACTTTGTGACTAGTGTATTATTTAAAAGGCCAAATTCTCACATTATATTCTATACTACTAAAATTGTTTCAAATTCAGTAACTTTAGTACTAATAATTTGGCAGTAATAATTTTTTTGACTCCTGTGAACTTTCTAGGGAGATAATGCAAAATAGACACTTTTATAGATAACTACTTCATCTTTTTATTTTTAAACTTCTAAAGCCTGAGAGGTACTAACAGCTACAACACAGCTGACTGTCCTAAAACCATTAAATAGAACAAAATCAGTCTAAGTGAAAGCAACACTTCAATGAATGTTATATCTTACTCCATAACATCTCTGTAACAAAATACTAGAGAATGAAAAACAAACTTAGAGTTAATTCCCCACCCTGTGATTTCCCAAACTATTATTCAGCCTTTCTCTATGCACAGTCCAGCTAGTTCTAGGCAACAACTACTTTCCCTAAGTGAGAAACTTATTTTGAAGATCAAAGCTGTTCCCCCATATCTAGCAAATATCACTATAGCCAGGGAAAAAAAAAAACATTAACTGTCCCCATTTGTCGTTAAATTCTTGTGCTTTTAAGTATTTTTCACAAACGATCTCAAAATTCATCTCTTTCTAATCTCAGTCATTTTGCGGGTTCCATCTAACAGTAACTTCTACATCAGTAACTGTTCACGCCACACAGGTGGTGCTCTGTGAAGCTCATCTAGAACAATGGAGTGGACATCACAACCAGAGATTCATTATCATGATTTAGCATGCGTCTATGAACCAATAACTGAAACCATTTCCAGATCACACTCTAAGGACAATCACTTTCATAACACGTCTCCTAAACTCTGAAGGCTCAGCCAAGAAGGCAAATCAGAGGAGAGACCAGTATTTCCATTCAACCATATCCCCTCCAAACCAATCAAGCTTTTCAAGCCCATGTGGACAAACAGTGGACAGTACAGATGGTGAATAATGGCTTTTCAAAGATAAGGACAAAAGGTTCACCTGACAGCAACTAATCCTACATAGTGGAATAAAAGCTCAGGAGTGAGACACATGGCAACAGCAAGGAAAGAGCACCAGGAACTTCTGGGGGCAGCATTCTTTGGTCCAAATCCGTATCGTTTCCAGAAGTTTCCCAACTACAGACTTCTTCCTTAAAAAAGTTTTGTGGCCCTTGCTGTTACTCTGGGTACCAAAAAACCCCAAAAGATGTGAAATGATATGTATTTTGTCCACTGCAGGAAAGTTTACAAACTGGAATAAATATTTCCTCCATCACCAATCTGTAAGTACAGAAAGCTCTTCATTGTTTCCCACCTTAAAAAGAACCAATTGCTCAGAAACTGATTTTACTGATGGGACTATAGCTGGAGTAGGTTTACACATTTACAAAATATCCTGTACCGTCACTTACTATTTTGCAATGAAAACAAAACAATCCCGAAACATATTTTTATACTTTTTACACATCAATTTTATAAAACACACTCTGAAAAGTGCACTTGAGGCTTTCGGTTACACTGCAATTTCCCTTAGAGTAACTGTCTATCTCAAATGGTAATGTAAAATACAATAGTTTTAAGTATGCACACATGAGTACACATAAACACAATATTTTCTTTATGGAATAATATGCATTTACTACTTCTGACTAGCAATCCATGCAGACTATAGTTCTGTAAAAGACTGCTAACCTGGAAGGAAAAAAAAAATTCTGAAGGTCTAGAAGCACTGTCACCAAATTAATCAGTGAAATACCACACCACGGAGGTATGTATCCATCCTTAACAAAGGTTCAAAGAACTATGACTTTAAAATTTATACATTAAAAAATATAATGGTTCTTTTCAGTAGGAACTACTTATGAGTGATGTTAACACTCATGAAATAAAAAAAAAAATCTTAATGCTTTTAAAAATTAGCAGATATTAAGTACTGAATACCAAACACTAGCCACTTACAAACTTCATTTAAGGATTTTAGAAAAACTTAGAGGGCAACAAGTTATAGACAGAAAGGGTCTAAAGTAGCTCATGACCATAATGCTGCTTTAAAAAAAATCAGTTTCAGTAGTATGTGGTAACCTGTCACATACTATTATACTCTTCAGCTGAAGGAATAATGAAATTCTCTCCCACCACTTCCTCCCAACAATACAAGATCCAGAAAGGAGGGATACTGGTCTTTCAAGCTATACCAATACATCCCAAGACCCTAGGACAGCGCCTGGCACACAGTCCTCAGTAATATTTGTTGAATGAATGAAGGAATGGAAGAACAGGTAGGAACAGGCAAAACCAAGAGATCAACGAGTTGACTACACATAAAGGTACAACTGGTTAATCAGAATATCCACAGAAGTAAGCTGATGTCAGATGTGAACTACTCCACATTTTAGTAATAATCTGAATTAGAAAAACTCAGACTTCAAGAATAGCTAGTTTTTCTTAAAATATTCTTGTATTAAACTATTTAAAATTCTGAGTAATTCTAGATTCTACTAAAAATATTCAGAACTGGTTTAGCAGGAGAACTAACATTACTCACAAATTCATAAACCCAGTTCACTGTTTCATTATAAGTAAAAACGTGCACATGAAGCTCATTAGTTCTCTTCTGTCAACATTTCTCACTTTCTTTGCACTTTCTCACGATTACTTAGGGAAAAAAAACTTCAAAAATATAAAATCCCTTTAATGAGCATCAAAACATTTAATTCTCCTGAGTACATCCTACCTTTATTTACATAAAGCCTGAAGACTCTTCACATTGATATTAATATTTATGTTATTACAACTTCAGAGTTCTGCATAAAGTGTATTTCCTTCTTCTAAATTTTAAGAATTCAGAGAGGTCCTCAAGTTCTCTGAGTCGCTTTCTTACTCAACTAGGACAATTATATTAATAAGTCTTCCCTCTAAAGTGCAAACTACACTTTAGAAAAAGCATGCTTCATGAAGTGAATACAAACCCTCTTTTCCCTCCTCGCATCATATACTGTGTTTGTGATTCTAAGAAAGGAAACCCAAGATCTTTCTCTAGTTTTACTGTTTTAAAATCTTCTGTTCCATTGCTAGTTTGTCTACCTTGACATATACCTGTTACTGTAGCAACGTGAGCAAGTATGTCCAGTTCCTCTGTTCCAACAGTACACTTTAATTGTTTGCCATTGGCTATCTGAATCAGATATGACATCCAAAGTTATACCCTATATACTAAACACTGCAAGGGTATGACTCAACGTAATGCTAAAAAAGAAAGTTTCTAAACAGACTACGTTTGCTGTCCCTAAGAGTAAAGCAACTCAGGGTGGTGACTACTCATTCTTTTGGGATTCCATGGCTCAGAAATGGAGAACCAATCGTCCAATTTGTTTTCTCTTATTTCCCCTTGATTGGCAAGGCAATTCCTGCACAAGAGAGTTTGTAAAGTGCTTTGGAAGCCTGTGGATAAAAGATGCTGTAAACACACCGGACGTTGTTGGTATATTACTATGGAGCATTACGTGGAACCACTGTCACTGCGTGGGGGGCAGGTGGATGGCACAGCCCTTCCTGAGGAGGGGAAGAGAGGGAGAGGACAGTCCCCTTCATCGTTGGGCTGGCCATCTTTTAGGCTGGGTGATTTTTTCAACCGCAGCGAAACCCCCACGTGAAAAGTTACACACACGCCCCATACAAGGAGGACTTCGACAGTCCCCATCCCTGCAGGGCTGGGAGTCCCGGGAACCGAGCGGGAGCGGAGTACTAGGGGTTGGGCCTACACCCCAGGAGCGTGGGGGAGGTTCTGGGACCAGCGAAGGGGCCCCGGCCGCAGCCGACGCCCGCAGGGCGACCGGAGGCGCAGCTCCCGGGCGGGGGAGCGGCGCCAGACTCGGGCGACGGGCGCGGGGAACGGCCCGGGAGGGCGGCCGCGCCGGGGCCCCGCGCCGCCCCGTTGCCGGGAAGGCTCGCGCCCCGCGGCCGGCGGCGTGGGGGAGGGGAGGCCGGGCCTGCGGCCTGTTGGGGGAGTTCAGCCCGGGCCTCGCGTGCGGCTCTCGGCCGGGCCCCCAACCCGGGGTCCCAGGCGCCGAGAAAAGACTCACCGGAAAGGCCCGGATCCGCATCTTGGTGTCCTTCCGGCTGCCCGTGCCTTTGCTCAGATTCGACATGGTGCTCGTCCCCTCCCCGGCGGCTGCTTCGGGTCGCACTCCGAGGCGCCGGTGTCACATTTAAGGCGGGCGGGCGGGCAGGCGAGGGGCGACGCTGGGGGCGGCGGCGCGGCCCCCGGGCTGGGCTGGGGAGCTGGCCGGCCCCTGGGCGGCCGCGGCGGTGGCGGCGGCGGCTCGGGTTCCGGCGGCTCGGGCTTGGCAGGGGGGCTGCGCTGGCGCGGCGACTCCACGGGATGCCCCTCACGCCCGGCTCAGCTCCCTTTATCGCGCTCCTCCGCGATGGCGGCGGCGGCGGCGACGGACAAACATCTCACTGCGCAGGCCGAACGTCCTCCTCCTCCTCCTTCTCCTCCTCCGCCTCAGCGAGACGAGATCCGGCCCAGAGGGTGGAGGGGGGAGGAGGGAGGGAAGAGAGCCGGAGAGTGGAGAGATTGGGAGGAGGGGGGGTGGGAGGACGAGAAGGGGAAGCAAGCGGCCGCTGCGGGGGACGCTCAGATCTCGCGAGAAGAGGGCGAGTGCTCTGTCCCGGGTGGGGCGGGGCGAAGCCTGGGAGCGGGAGGGGGCAACGGGAGGGGAGGAGGGGAACCGGTAGTTGGGGAGGTGGGAGGGGCCAGAGGGGCGGGGAGGTAGGAAAGGGGCGGGACTGAGGCGGGAGGTGTAAGCTGACTTTTTGAAAGGGGCTCGTTGGAGACCGGATCTTGGGCGAGGTGGCTGCTGATTGGTGGAGCGCGGCGCGGGGGGGCGGGGTCCTGTTCACGTGAACGGAGTGGGCGGGGGAAGTTCGGAGAGCCGGAGCGGTAGGACTGTAGTAGGCTGGGTCAGGCTCTGCTGCGCTGGGCTGGCCGGGGTGGGCTGAGCTAGGGCGGAAGGCTAGTAGTCTCGGGGTGGAGCGTGGGGTGCTAGGTGGATAACCACGTCCTAGAACTGGTTCCTGTGTTTTTCTAGGGCATGTGGACTAGGGATGGGTACTTGACCAGATGCCAGAAAGTTGAAAGAAGAGTTTGTGTAGGAGTTACCTGCAGTGTTAGAAATTCGGTTCCTGTATGCCTAACAAAGTATTCAGATCGGATGTGCACACCCCAGCTGTCAGGATTGAGGGGTGGAAATCCACAAAATTTCCTTAAACTGCATAAGCTGTAGATTCACTGATATTTTCTGAGGGACCCAGAACTTATTAGTGTTAAGATCTCTTTTTCGTTGCCATTGAGATAACTCCCTTAACGCAGTGCAGTATTTTGGTAAATGGTGTTAAGTAGAAGATAGGATGATTAGAAACCTATCCTTAACCTGCCAAATCATTTTTACCATTACAAGAGTATGATAGACTTTGAAAGCCAAAATTTTTGTCTTTGATTCCAGTTTGCGGATAACTTGGGGAAAAAAATTTTTGGCATTGTGGTCAAAAAGTCTAGTTTTGCTTTTCATTTATTATGGATTATACTTACTAATTTACCTCTTTGCCCAAATGATGTTATATTTGGATTTCTGACTCTGCAGAGGAATATGTGAGTTCCCACTAAAGTTTGTGATCTCATTTTAAATAAGACCCTACTGTTGGGATGGGCATCTACATTTGGAAGCTAGGGTAGTAATACTTTTTAAATTTATTTTTTAAAGCCTTTTAAAAAATATCTGGAGTGTAATACTTTTGTAGCATTTGGAAACTGGGTTTTTTATACGTTTTTTTTAAATAAGTGGACTGAAATATACCTTTTGATTTGTTCGCTATAAGGTTGAATTTTCCCTAAATTAACTTAATCCTGATAGCTAGATTTACCAGTGTTTGCTTTCACCCCCTACTTGGTTGAAATGCCCCATTAGAAACATCATATTTTCTTGTTTTGTTTTCTGGTATTTGCTAATAGAACAGAGCTTAAGAAACAAGGATGTTGCTTGAAGCAGTATCTGTGTAAATACTGAAGCTAAAAATAGGTCAAGAATTTTGTTGATAAGGTAAGATTGGGAGGATTCTGATTTAAATATAAAATACTGTGAGTCTTGGATAGGAGTTTATAATCTGTATGCTGACTGAAACTCCATTTCTATAATAATTAGACTATATTAACAACCAATGTTTTTGTATTGGTTGTAGTGTCACATGGCTCAGTTTCTTTGTAATTTAAGAATATATGGGGCCATAGCTACCATTTTACTGGCTGTATTTTCTGTCTTTTGGGGCAAGGACTGGACTGTGTCTAGAGTTCCTCATCTGTAAGATGGGGATAAAAATAATATTTTCTCCTTGGGCTACTATGAAATTTAGATGATTAGCACCATTTTTAAAAGGCCTGAGAGCAGTACTCAACACCGACTCAAAACTTGTTGGCTGTTATTATCCTGGCTAATTAAGGCCCAGGTTACACTATCTTCCTTTATTCAATATGTAGGTTTCTTTAAAAATGCTGTATACTTCTATAAAATGAATCTTATTTGGATTTCACAAACCAATAAAGTATTTTTCAAAAAGCTGGGGAACCAATTTAGGGTTGGCAACTTCATTTTGGCAAGTTTAAGAGCATTGAAAAGGAATAACTAACTGGAAGTAGAGACTACCTTCATTATCTTTGTGTTGTTGTTGTTGTTAAGTATTTTAACCACAGAAATGGAAGAAGGTCAATTTGTGAATAGAGGACAGTTCTTCAGAACAATACACTGAGCTGATTTTTCTCCTTTCAGCGTGAACCTGAGAAAACACCATGGGCCAGCATTTAGGAATACCCTGCATTAAGTCATATTCCCATGTAATTGTGAAGCATATAATCACCTTTTAATTAATTTGTTTTGTGAACCCAGATTTTCATATTTTGGTTTTGCTTAAGTAAAATTTAGCTGCATTTAAAAGAATCACTTTCAACTGTCTTCCTCTAGGCTTTTAACCACAAAGACCCAGAAAAACTCTTCAAAATGAATTTGTCTGCCACTGCCATAAAAACAAAAATCTACTGCTCATTTACTTTTTCATTTAATTATTCATTTATTTAAGAAACATTTATTTAATGGTTGCGATATGTCAGGCACTAAGGTGAATAAGACAGATGAGACCTGCAATCACAGAACATGTAGTTCTTCCTCCCCACCGCCGCAAAAAAAAAAAAAATTTGGAAACCACAGACCCAGGTTGGATTTGGCAATAACTTTTTATATACTGCAGTACAGAAATCAGAGCTTTTCCTTTCTAGGAAATCAGCATCCTCACAATGTCTATGAAATACTCTCTAAAGCAGCAGTAGACCATTCTTCTAGTCCAGTAGTATTCCCTGACTTGCAAATAGCAAATGAACTTTCAGGATATTTCTTTTTCTGCCACCTGCCACCTGCCACCTGATCTAGCAGAGAAAGCAGCTCTGGACTAGGAACTCACTAGATGTTACATGCCTGCCAGTTGGTATTCCTACTTACGCTGACCGTGTCCTGACACAGGAGAACAGTGGCCCATTTCCATTTATTCGCATGGAGCACGTGCAGTCAGAGAAGTCAGGAGGCTGAGTGGACCAGCCTCTTTTCTACATCCCAGTTTAGAAATGCGCAGTACAGACTGTGAGAAGCCAGTGAAAGGCAATAGCTTCTTCTTGGCCATGAACTTCTAGGTATCCAGGATACCAAGCCACATTAATCACTGTATCGTACCTGGTGATTTGATTGTGCAGATATTGGTTATTAAAACTGCCGACAGCCTCCCAATTCATTTAGAAAGATCTGTTCAATGGCTTTGAACAACAAAGACTGTTAGGGAAAGATGCATGTTTTTGAAATTGGAAGAGGAAGATTTATAGATATTATCACTTCCTTGAAAAGAAGGGCTAGATCTACTTTCTTCCTTGTCTCCACCAGGCAACTAGCAAGTACTGTAGGCCATTAAATTTGTACATATTTAGAGCAGTAGCATTCATATTTGCTTTATAAGATGACATATTATAGGTGTATTTGATTGAAAACATAACCACAGACAATTACATATATAAAAACTGTAGATCTTTTCTACTTTGTTCTTAACTATTTTTCTATATGTACGTCATCAAGACAAGAAGTTTATAAGACCTATGAGCATATACGACAAGTTACATCTTGAATTAAAGAAAATCTTAAATGCCCATTGTATCATAAAAACCCATCTCAATATTTTATCACATTGTCATGCTAAACAAAAGCATCTCACTGGCAGCTCTGGAAACCTTCAAGTTGGCCTGGACAGTATTCTGTTTACTCCACATTTATCCAATAAATTAATATTTTGGAAATAAAAATATCTATATATACAACCAACAAACCTAATTTACCAGAATACATATTCTCAATTAAAAATTATAAGCATTGCATTCACGTAATTTTATTTTGAAGAAAAATGATTTCCTCTTACTGATAACAGTAACTATATCAAGAAACCTCTGGGGGACAATTATGAATATGTATTGCTTTCATTCGTGACAAGTAAAGCATATGTTGAAATTTATAACTCATCAGCTCTGTCTTTGTGAAGTAAGTTAATTTTGGAGATGAGATAAAGCATGGTTCCAGAGAGCTATAAAAGTAAATAGTCTAAATTTTATGCTAGATTTAGTAATTTTGTGAGTTATAAATACAGCAGTCAACAAATATAATAAAATAGTATTATCTTTAAACTTCTTCAATAAGCTGTTTGTCTTTAGTTCACAGTAAACCTGTATTCTTTATTCTTACATCTTCAACTAGTAAAAATCAAAATCTGAATAAAGCAAAGGAGTGATGGTAGAGATGAAGAATAACCTTTAAGAGACTAACAGATTAAAAAAAAAATGTTGGGGCTAGTTTCTAGCCCCAAGTTGATATAATCAATTAATTCCTAGCAATAAGTTGATTTGAAGTTATTGGTATCTGAATATTCTAGTTCTTGAGTGGCTGGTTATTGGGCAGACGACCCACTGAATGGGTCGTTCTAAGAAAGGGACAACATGGCATCTTGTTAAGATGAAACCAGCATCTTTATACCTAACCCAGTTTAAAACCTTATAAATATTTTTCATTTATAAGACCTTTAGATATGGTACTTCTCTGCCACTGGAATCCTTGATGAGAAGTGCCTGTCTTTGCATGAACCTTCGTCTTTTGGGAAAAGTTACTTCAGATGCTTGGATTGGATTGTTAAGGCAGTCTCACATTATTTTATTATTTTTTACAGCTATGTTTGTCCTTGTTTTGGGGGTGGTGCTTCCAATTAGCATCCTGATTTCTTGTTTTAAAGGATTCACCCATTGGGTGTGGTCTTGGTGGGTAGTGGTGTCCATTCCTATCACAATAGCCAGAGGGGCCTGATTCCCCCATCTCCACTCCCCAGCTCAGCCTGGGGATGTATGGTGTAGACTCAGGCAAGCGGACCTTCTCCTCGAAACTCTTGAGTAGGTGGCTGAAGGACACAGGGACAGTTGGTGGGCATGGGGGCAGTGGCAGTGGGTGGCCTCAGCTCCTCCCACTGAATGACTTTAGCTGTCATTCCTGCTCTTCAGCTTTCCAGAGGTCCCTGGGTTCCTGCTTGTTCTCCAACCCTGGTCCTCCCATCTTCCTTCGTTTCTGTGCTTCCTAAAATGCCTTCCCTAAATTCCATTTTTGCTTAAAATGGTCAAAGTTTGTTTCCTCTGTGTATCAGAGAGGGTCCTGGCAGGAAACAGATGGCTCACTCAAACAGGGAAATTGAGGGGACTTTAATTCAGGGACTATTTACAGAAGTGTGGGTAGAGTTAGGGAGTGACCAAGGGATGATGAAACATCTCAAGACTAGCAACAGCAGGGAGCCTTACACCACTTCTAGGCTAGAAGGGCTATGAGGTGAAGTGCCGCCAGAACCTGGAGAGAGAATTCTCTCTGTAGCTGTGGAACAGGGCTGCCTGACAAGCTGAGACCTTAGGAGAGGACCCAAGCTCCTGGCTCAATAGGGAGGCAGCCAGGAGACAAAATACCCCAGCCTCACTCTTCTCCTTCCCTTGGACTTCTGGCTGGTGCCTCCCATTGGATGAAGCTACCTGGAAGCCACAAGGCAAGGAAGCCCATTGGTGGAGCCCATAAGGGTCAGCCTTTCAGAACACAGAGCAGAATGAAGAAGGGTAGAGAATAGATCTGGAGAGGGAACAGGGAATATCTGTGTAGAGTGCTTGCGAATGAGACTTGGCTGATAAAACTAAAATATACATATACATTCCTTTTTTAAAGCCCCCTTATATAGTTGTAACGTCTGTACACTGTAAAGAGGTGCCTTGCTGAGAAGGTCAGTGGAGGCTGATATCCAAGGCAGGTACCCTTGCAAGGGCTGTCATTACCTGAAGGATGGAGCACGTGTTTCCTTGATCAGAGATGCCAACTGCCCTCTAAACTGTGCCGTTAGGGGGCTGGACTTCACTGGGTGGCGGGCAGGGCCCTTTGGTCTTTTCTAATTTGCATTAAAACTATCATATAGACCAGCAGTGGCTGTGCGTCACCCATGCACTAATATTTTAAACTATGAAATAATATAGCATCTAGTTAAGCATGCCAACTCTGGAATCAGACTACCTGGATTCTCACCTGAGTTCTGCAGTGTATCAAACAATGTGCCGTTTACTCTCATCAGTGAAATTAGGTTAATAATAATGCCGACTTCACAAGGCTAGTGTGAGGATTAGATGAAACAGTAGAGATAAAGCATTTAGCACAACACCTGGCATGCAGTTTGAACTCCAAGAACATGAACAATTGTTTTATGGTTAATTTCCAATACCGTTTTTTGACTTCCATTCCTGCAGCCACCACAACATCCTGGGTGCTTCATCTCTTCCCCGATGCCCAGTCCCATCACCCCTTACACGGTGGCCTCCCTGTCATCTGTATCTGATACCTATACTTCCATCATCGTCTCGATCACATCACTTTCCAGTCAGCATTCATTTTCCCTGCAACGTTCGCTTCTCTAGGCTTACATCCTAGCCATCTGTTATCTGTGGAGGTTGCTCCCAAGTTATCTAGCCTTCCAGGGAGACTTAGGAGCAGCAAGCCTCCTAAAAAAGACTGAAAAAGAAGAAACAGTGATGGGAATTCTGCTTTGATTTTCAAGCCGCATCAAAATCTTCAACAGCCTTTAAATTGTCAGGATATCCTCTCTGTAGTTTAAGATTTGGTTGTACCACAATTCTAGGATTAAAACTTTAAATCTATGATGCTTGCTTTAAGGTTCCACAATGGACTTTAGAAAATAAGCATGCAAAGCAATGTAACCCGACTGTCCCTTCCCATGATCTGTCTTAGGCTGTGTTCTTTCTTTCCAAAACATACAAAGTATATAAACTTTGGATATGTAAATTCCATGTGGTGCAATTCATTATCATTTGCACTTCTGCTTTCCTCTCCCCACTGCCATGTCACCTTTGTCATGCACAAGAGGGCAGCAAGGCTGGACCTTACATCATTACAACAACTGAAAAATTAGGAGTCTCATGTCAGTGTTAAGTACGTGGCAAATTAAATTCATCCTTAAGATTTTGATTGAAAGCATGATGCTATATCATCTAAAGTATTTTTTATATCTATTGATTAAGGAGGCAGGTCTTTCCATAATTGTGTCCAGACTTTTAGGAGTAAAAGAAATGGTCCACGTGGCTCTAGTTTGATCAACTCATTCACCATCAGTTTTTGGTGAATTTACACATCTACCATCTAATGTTATACTAACCAGTGTGGTAACAAGTGACCATGGGTAGGGATGGAGAAGGATTACAAATGAATTGATTATAAGCAATATCACTTTTAAAAACAAGCCAGCAGACTCTCCTTTACATAAATACCTGGCATATGGTCTTAACTCAAAGAATATTAGCAGTTATCAAATGGTTATATCAAAGCAATAGAACAATTAAGGTTGTCCATAAAAATAGTATTTTTATGAATCAGCTAATTTAAGTTTTGTTGCAAGTAACAGAAAACCCAACTCAAATTGGCATACGCAACAATCAAATCTATTATCTTACATAATAAGTCCAAAGTGAGTGTGGTTTCCAGACATGGTACATCAAGGCTCCAGCCCAGCTTTGTGACAGTCTTCCTGGCCCTGGCCTTGGGCTGATGGCAAGGTGGCTGCAGACACTATAGGTAACGCTTGCAGACACAACAAAGTCCAGACTAAAGGAAGGAGAGAGACTGTCTCTTTCTTATGGCTCTGTGTAATGAGCTAGAAAGCTGTTCCCAGAAGCAGGAGACTCTTGTGGCTTATTGGCCAAGACTAGGATATGTGTCTATTTTAACCCACTCATTAGTAAGGGGAGTGACCATAGTTTATGCTATCATTGGGGTAGAATAGATTTTGGGAGTCAACAGTTAGTACAGAGCACATTTATTTATCTCTGAAGAGATTTTACGTGGACATTAAGTTTGAGGGAAAGGGAAGTGTGTGTGTGTGTGTGTGTGTGTGTGTGTGTGTGTGTGTGTGTATGTGTGTGAAAAATAGGTTTTTTGGCTAATGAAGGGGCATGATCTCAGGTCCCAAACTACAATGAAAGGATAGCTCTCAAACACAGGTAAGGAGATCAAAGAGAAGTGCATCACACGCAGGGACCCACAGAAAGGTACAGCTTGTTTCAAAAAGATACTGTGGGCGTGCACACTTACACAGACAGCTGCACACTTCTCTCAGGGGTTACAGGCTTCTGTCTCAGAGGTGCTGGAGAAACCTTATTCTCTGCTCCCTGCTTTTGTGGGCTCTATAGACCAGGACCTCCACAGGCAAATGAGGACAAGGTGGGTGCCCACACAGAGCAACTTGACAGGTGATGAAGAGGCCTCTTTACCCTCCAAAATGCTCCCCTTTAAAAACAAAACAAAGCAAACCAAATGCACAAAAACACAGGGAGACCTAACTAGCCATCTGCTTAGGTGGACAAGTTAGTTAGCTATGGGATACAGAGTGGAAGGTTCTGTGCTGTCTCTCCAAATCCCATAGCACCCCACTCTGAGCTCAAAGCCATCAGTTCCACTATTGGATAAAGCATGTCTAAAGTTTTTTCAAAAGTAAGTGCTTATGGGAAGAAGACTACATTAAGCCACCAACAGCTTAGCATTAATTGTTACATCATAGAAACTAAGTGTACCTGGAGACAAGCAAATTCCCAAGATGGGCAGGATCTTTAAAAAGGGAGAAGCAACTTCTTTATCAGTTTGCTTAGATTTCCAATAGACAAATATGTCTGTGTAAAACACATAAGAAAATAATGTGATAATCAGATTCAAACATGTGCCCTACTTGAGCCAATGTATGAGGAAGAAACTGGGAACTAAGACTCTCAGGAGAGGGGCCCTGTGGCCCTCTGGGAGCTCCCCTTTTCCTGCCTTGGCTCCTGAGGGGAATCCTGGAATTGTGTTCTTCACTCCACTTCCTGTTTGTTGGTGAGAGATTGGCTCCTTTCCACATTACAATGGAAATTAATCAAGACATCTCCCAAGAATGAAGTATGACCTTGGGTTCATTTTAGACCTTTCTACGGGAGTGAGTAGGTATGTGAAAACTTTGTATTGGGATGTTTAGTTCAGAAATATTTATACTTGATTGATGTCAAAACGTGTATTAATTGTTCTGGAACCCTTCGACTTTTGATCCTGTCTTTACTGTTTGGTAGCAAAGGTGTCTCCCAAAGATGTAAAGAACTGGTATAACAAAGAAATTTTCCTTTGGGAATAGAAGTTAGTATTTTTTTTATTTATGTCAGATCGATTCTTAATTTATTGCTGTTTTGTTTGTTTGTTTTACATTCACTAACTTCCTAAAAATATGAAAATATCTAACCTTTAAAAATTATGACTCACTGTATTGTACAACTGTAACATATAATATTGTATGTCAATTATACTTCAATAAAAAATAAAGGGACTTCCCTGGTGGTCCAGTGGGTAAGACTCCTCAGTCCCAATGCAGGGGGCCCAAGTTCCATCCCTGGTCAGGGAACTAGATCCTACATGCATGCCACAACTAAGAGTCCATATGACGCAACTGAGTCCACATGCTGCAACTAAAGATCCCACATGCTGCCATGAAGGTCCCACGTGCCGCAACTAAGACCCAGAGCAGCCAAAATAAATATATAAAATAAATAATAAATAAAAGCTCAACAGATAACAAGTTTCTTTTAAAAACATAATACAAATAAATAAATAAGTAAATGCATAAATAAATAAAAAAAGAAAATATCTGAAGTGTAGGTTCTGGGTATTCTTAGGTACACTATTGCTAAGGAGAGGAGGTTAGCATTGATTGAACATCTACTACATGTCTTTCACGCCTCAACTTTGCTCACTTCTCTTGAAAGCAACCCTGTGCAGTTCAGTATCACTAGCATCATGATGAAGAGCTCTGGGTTCAAGCCCAGGCACTGTACTCATGAGCTGAATGACCTGGGTGCTCCCATATAAGAAGGAGATAATAACAGTACCTACCTCACGAGATTGTTATGAGATTAAATGAGTTAAGGAAGCTTCAGTGCTCTTAGTCCAGCACCTTGCAAATAATAAGCGCTTAATAAAAATCTGCTCTTGTTTTATTATTTTTCTTATTTTATAGATCAGAAAGTTGTATATCAAAAAGATTAAGTAACTTGTCATATCTGAGAGAGCTTATTTGCCTAAGGTCACTACATTAATAAATCATGAGAGAGGGATTTAAATGCTTTTATCTAATTTCAGGTCTATCCAATTCTAGAGTCTGCCTGTTTCACAAGTATGTCATATTTCTGCTGAATATCTATTTCAAATACTCTATTCCACACAAGATAACAGGACAAAGCTCCCCAAAAGTTGGAGATCAAAAATAATTTTTTTGGTATCCTCCTGAGTGCTCTGCACTTAAAGGGCACTAAGTAGATATTGCTGAATGACCAACAGATGGAGAGTCTATGCCTAAGACCCTGACAAACTACAGTTGGTCCTGTGTATCCATGGGTTCTGCATCTGGGGATTCAACCAACTGAGGGTTGAAAATATTTGGTTAAAAAAATTCCCGAAAGTTCCAAAAAGCAAAACTTGAATTTGCCACACATTGCAAATATTTTTACATTGTATTAGGTATCATAAATAATCTAGAGATGATTTGAAGTATGCAGGAGGATGTGCATAGGTTATATGCAAATACTTCACCATTTTACATAAGGGACTTGAGCATCTATGGAGTTTGGTATCCATGGGGGTCCTGGAGCCAATCCCCTTTGGATACTGAAGGATGACTGTATTTTGTTGCCATTTTGAGTGATGGCCTGAAAATGTGATAGTATTCTATCCATGTTACTGTGATCTTTACTCATGAAGACCATCTCTATATACTTTAAGACATAAATTAGCTAGGAAAAAATGAGTTTTGCTGAGTTTGTTCTTCTCACACATTAGAGAAAGGAACTAAAGTTTCCACAGAGGTTTTGGAGCTAAATGAATTTCTTTAGTTCACCAGAACATGCAGAAATATATGAGGGTCCCAGCTATGATTAATTGTTGCTTTTTTTTCAGTAACTGCAGTGGAATTTTTTTTCTGTCCAGGGTTTACTTTGTACATCAGATACATTATGAGAAGTGGGAAGGGAGTAGGTGTGAATTATAAAACACGCTGAGCAGGTATACTTTAGGGGATAATTTTGTTGAAATCCTTTTTCTTGGAGTATCCCCAATAAGACTAAGATTGCCAAAGCCCTTCCTAAGGTAGGGGATCTCTTCAGGCATCTTCCCCTTAGTGTTACATGTGGGAACTATTGAGTTTAAGTGCTTCAACATGGTAGAATCAAACAAAAGCTGGAAAACCAGAATGTGATCTTTGTCATTCTAATTTTATTGACTTGCAGTATTCATTTTCTTTTTATTTTTTGAAGTCTTATTACATACTTATAGATTTATTTACTTTTCCTCTTTTTTAAAAATTGAGATATAATTGACATATAACATTCTATTTGTTTCTGGTGTCTGACATGATGATTCAATATATGTATATATTGTGAAATGATCACCACAGTAAGTCTAGTTAACACCCATCACCACACATAGTTACAAATGTTTTTTTCTGCCGTGGAACATCTTATTATATAGTTTACAAATGGATATCCAAATGGATTTGGATATATGACACCAAGGTCAAATTGAATGTGCCCAAATAAAACAACCACCAAAGAGAAACTTGATATGGTTTAGCTGACCTATAAGGTAAGATTGCTCTTTGACACCAGGATTTTAAAAGCATTTCAATGCATTATGTTACAGGTTATAGCAAACATAATTGGTGATTTAATTTTGAATATTTAAGTCACTACAAAAGAGTCAATTTGAAATATTTAAATCACACCAGAATATAAAAATAAATGCATGGTTTTCTTGTATGTAAAGTTTTACCTCAAATGGGAAAAAAAAAGGCCTCCAAACAAATTCTGGATTCTATTTAACAATAAGCAGGCTGATATGTTTAGGAAAGAAGTGTGCTGACAGTTTCCATTAAATTTGAAATGCATCAGGAAAGAAGACTTGCTGGATGGATATCGGAGTGAGTAGACAGACATGTGATAACACAAATCTAGGGAAATGTTAATTGTAGGATCTAGGTGGTAGGTAGATGGGTATTCACTGCATAGTTCTTTCAACTTTATAGCAGGTTTGAAATTTTTCAATAAAATGTTAGGAAAAAAAATGAATGTGTGGATTAAATTACTTATAGTCATATTTAATTGAAAAGAAGAGTCCAGAATGTGCATGTATTATAGGAAGTCTCACAGTAAGTGAACTTGATACATGAAAATGTAGAATGAATGATATGGACTGCAATTTATTGAGTACTTAGTATGTGCCAGTCTTTGTACAAACTGCTTAATAAGTGTTATCTAATTTAATGTAATACTCACAAGCATTGTTTGAAGTATATATTATTATCCTTACTTCACAAGTTAGGAAAAGTTATGAAAAGGTTACATAACTCGCAGGAAAGTGTGTATCCAGTAAGCGGCACAGCTGAGAGTCAAATCACATCAGTCACTACACTCCAGGAAAGGGAAATTTAAATTAGAGGCATTTAGAGACTATCGAGTTTCCCCTCCTTTGGTACAAATGACACAAAGGAACAGTAGCACTAGAAACCCAGAATTTTTACTCTTTGGTCAAGGCTTTTGCCACTAGTCATAATATCTCTCTAACTACAGTTGTTTTCTACAAAATGGATTCACTATAGGATTCCTTTAAGTGACATTTCCATAATGTACTTCAACCATAATGTGATATAGCAGAATTTGATCTATATACTTTTTTCAGGTATCGTATGTCATAAACAATAGCACCCTGATGCTATAAACAGTATGTCCAAAAGTGTAACATTAGCTTGAGTTTTTTTTTTTTTTTTCCTCAAATGTAGCATCCCTAGTAATGGGACAAATCGTCATGATGTTACTCTTTTTTTTTTTTTTTTAATTTTCATTTATTTATTTATTTATTTATTTATTTATTTATTTATTTTTGGCTGTGTTGGGTCTTCGTCTCTGTGCGAGGGCTTTCTCTAGTTGTGGCAAGCAGGGGCCACTCTTCATTGCGGTGCGCGGGCCTCTCACCATCGCAGCCTCTCTTGTCGCAGAGCACAGGCTCCAGACCCGCAGGCTCAGTAGTTGTGGCACACGGGCTTAGTTGCTCCGCGGCATGTGGGATCTTCCCAGACCAGGGCTCGAACCCGTGTCCCCTGCATTGGCAGGCAGATTCTCAACCACTGTGCCACCAGGGAAGCCCCTAGCTTGAGTTTTTGAATGCACTGAAATTGTGCATATTTCCCTGGTGGGAAAAACGCACGAAATTCTGAAATAAATATGTATTGCATCCATTTGAGTGAAAATGCTATAATTCTGCTTATTGTGGAGTTTTTTTCACAGCTCAATTCCAAATCCACGACATCCCGGGATTTTTTTTTTTTTAAACAGTGACTTATTTACACAGTGCAAACCACCTAAACCAAAAATGAATGTAGAAGTTGAACATCAAAAAAACAAAGAGGGCATATTTATGCCCTTTCCTCCATTTGCACCCTCCAGCTTATGTCTTCAATTCTGCTCCCAAAATTCTGACCTGGGTGTGTGGCAGCATCAAAGAAATGAAGAGACCCACTAAAGCTTTTAGGTTTTAAGTTCTGAGCAGTTGTCCATCTTCTCTAGCGCTATTGGTCAAATGTTTGGCGGCTTTGGGCTAAGAAGTCCTGGATTTAACTTTTGGGTCCACCACTCACTAGATGAGTATAGTGAAGCTCCTTATCTTCTGAGTCATTTTTCCATCAGCCATAAAATACTTGCCTGACAGGATTACTGTGGGCATCAAAGGAAAATGTGTTTATGCTTTGAAAACAAAATAACAAAAACATAAAAACTAAGAACAACACAATAAACAATGTTTAAATTTTGTCATTTGTTTATTTTTGCCATTTTCAGTGAGCCATAATTATGTTTCCACAGTGTGATGAAACTATGAACATCTTTCTTGGTTTCGGAACATAGAAGACAATTCTCCATGGGTGTCTTGCATAGCTGCACACCTTTCAGGTGAGGCACTGATTGCCTTTATTATGGACTATCTTTTCAAAAATTTTGGTATAGCTAACAGCCTTGAAAGACAGAGATAGTGTCTCTCTCTCTGGAGCGAAGAGCAGGCATGTTTATTGTCCTGTATAAAAGTTTTGGGTTCCCTAACCTCAGGGTTTCTTTCCCATAACACAATCCACTGCATGTGTAGCTATTCATCTGGGCTTGTCTGTGTCATCCTAGAAATGGGCCTTGGGCAGCTGGTACAAATGCAGGTTCTTTAGCTACTGCTACTGCTGTGTGTAATAGAGTCTCTTGTCTCTGACCCAGGAGTCTCATGTCTTCTACCAGCCTTCAAAGCAAGCTAATTTCTTTGTTGGCAAGAAGAGTAAAATCTCAGACCCTTCACAGTTCTTGACAAGAAGGTGGGATGTAAAATAGAGACAAAAATTCTTCCTCCTATCATCTCTTGAGACCATTTTTACAAAACATATGTCCTCTTTTTGGGAGAATGGGCAGCATATTGTAGGAATTAAACACTTAGACTCTGTGGCCAGACTGTCTGGGTTCTAATCATGTCTAGGTCTCTTTTTGGTTTGGGTTTCTCGAGAAACAAACTCTAAGATAAGGATATGAGAGAAAACAGTTTATTTTGGGAGGTAATCTCAGAAATCACTGGTAAAGACTAAGGAAATAAGAAAGCCAAGGGAAGGCAGCCAATAAATGATGAATTTTTAAGTAAGTTATAACTGTGAGTAACAAAAGTTTAATCCCACTTGGGAACTCTTAGTAGGCAATATAGAACATGTGCCTCTGAACTACCCTACCTGAGGGGTGAGGGACCTGAGATATTTTATACCAAAGCCGTTCTGTCATTGATTGAGGGCTCCTGGGAGGAGGTTGGGGCAGAGTCTAGCTCTGGCTTTTCTGGTCTGTCTTGCATACAGCAAAACATACACAAAGTGGCCTGCAGCAGGCCCTGGCAGTTAGAAGTAAGGCCTGGGTGTGCACTACATTGATAAGGTCAAAGGAATATAGTTGGCACACCCGCAGCCTTTGCTACAGACATCCTCTATCAGTATATTCCTAGGAAGTCACTCATCCTGTTTAAGACCTAGTTTCCTCCTCTATAAAATGGAAATAATAATAGCTTCAACCCCATAGGGTTGAGAGAAGGATTAAAGATTCAATCCATGTAAAATACTTAAAGTAGGCCATAACATTTCATAAGCACTTAGTAAACGTTGGCTATTGTTATAGAAAAAGATGACATTTATTGATTGATTAATATTTCATCTATATCATTCTCTGATATTCTGGAGGTCGGCTTCTAATTCCTGAACATCAAGAAGTCTTATTTTAGTAAATGCCTGTGATGGACTTTTATAGATTCAAGGTATTTTTATATTTGCCATTTGTCAAGGGCCAACACTGGCTGCTTCATGGGAAGCACCAAGAAAGATGTGTTTAAAATTTATTATTCCTATTTAAATTTCCTTAGAGAATTTATAGGGCTAAGCACTCCTGAACTCTTTAATTTAAAGATTTACTGCTTTGTCAGAGAAACTAATTAAATCTTATTTGAAGTGTCAGTAACACAGCAGCTTTAAACTCAGTTTTCTCTTCGTCTATTATGGGAATGAGAATATAAAAGAGAAGTGTATTTTAAACTCAATTTTCTAGCATTATGTATCATTTATGTTAGACTCCTGTGAATCAGCATCATAGTAACTATGGAATTCACCAAAACAAAACAGTCAAGAATTTTAGTAAGCCTACTTAACTTTTGATTAAGGTAAAATTCTGCTATTAAGCTAAACACACGGGTAAGAAATTACAGTTTACCAAGGAAGAGACATATTTATGGAAACGAGCTCTTCAAAGGTCTATAGATTTGCCTATTTCCTACTCTAATAAAATCCCCGACCTCCATTCCCTTTTATTCTCCCCAGACAGTCCTCTTGGCTTGCTCTGCTTTGACTTTTAATTTCTTACTTAAAGAACTCACTCACCTTTATATGTGTATTTATACATCTTTATATTAAGATATATGTTTTTATATTAAATCTCTATATTAAGGAAATTGTCTCAAGAGTTTTCCCCAAAATCCTTTTTTCATTTTTGCAGTTGCTAATTTAGGTATTATTTTCTTCGTCTAAATCTGAGGATATCTTAATGCAACATATATGTGCATATATGTGAATATGAAAAAAGTTAAAATTATAATCTTTCTATAAATATCTTATTAGTGTTTAGACTGCAAGAAAATTAACCATAATTTTCACACTAAAATTTTGACAGTTTTAATAAGACATGTTTTATTTTTAGCTACTGTTTTTCTCCACATTTAAATGTCTTACGTTTGAATTCTATTGAATGGTGCTTATTTTCATTATAGACCAGGAAAAGTTAGAAAAACCTGTAAACTTTCTTTTCTTCCATTAGTAAACTTTTCTTTTTTTAAACTTTTTGATGTCTTACTGCACTATAAAACTTTTCTAAGTAGGAGGTAGGATAAAGTTTCCTATAAATTTAATTCATACATACTATGACATTATTTTTATTTCTTGACATTTTCTAGCCATTTTCTTCCTCACTAAGCATCCTTTTAATAAAATATATTGTTATAGATAATATGAATCAAATGTTTTTATCGTGAAAACAGACCATTAAGGAGGAAAAATTAACAAAATTAGTGATTTAACCTATGCTCTTACAAAGAAAGTATAAAATAGGTCAGGTTAAAAAATAAGTTCAAATTGTATTACAGATTTATGGATGTTTAGAAATTATTTTAAATGTTTTAAATAGTCAGTGCATATACGTAATTATAAAAATAATGTATCTTAGTAATAACTGATTGAAATATCTCTTTGTTATTACATTTATTTAAATTTTTAAAGTTATTCTGAATTCTTCTGAAATGTAAACATCAATTCAAATCCTCTGAAAATGAATTTCAATTCTTACTTTTTCTTTGAATTCCTCCTAGGACTTTAAACTCCATTTTAAAAAGTCAACATTTATTTGTTCCTTTACTTATTTTGTTTTCTTTCTTTTTTTCCTTAAATTGGAGTATAGTTGATTTATAATGTCATGTTAGTGTCAGGTGTATAACACAGAAATAAATATTCTTTTTCATATTCTTTTCCCTTATAGGTTATTACAAAATATTGAGTATAGTTCCCTGTGCTATACAGTAGGTCCTTGTTCCTTTACTTATTAATGCTATGGTATTTACTGAATGCTTACTGTGTGCTAAGTTCCAGGAATACCATGGTAAAACAGCATGCTCCCTGGTTAAGGAGAAAATATAGTAATCAAATAAAGCCACCAAAACAGCCAGTAACAGACAAGTATGATAAGTACCATTTACAGAAGTTACCAGGCACTATGAGAGCATTTCTAGGGAGACCAGACCCAGCCTGGGGAATATAGAGAGGACTTCCTTGAGGAAGAGACATTTGAACTGAGATCTGAGGGATGTTTAAGAGTCAGACATAAAATAACAATTTTAACCTAAGAGTCAATATACAGAATTCTGTGTCCAGATTTCAAAGTTAAAATAAGCCACGTGTTATAATTATTGACCCCAACTCTTCTAGTTTTTTTGGAGCTACACACTACAACTATCTAGATCTTAAGTTACTCTTTTATTAATAAAACAGATTATACTGTCAGTTCTATTTCTGAGAAGATTGCTCTAAGAATAAAATGAAATAGAGTATGTGAAAGTGGGTTTTTTTTTCCATGTGATAGAGTTTGGGGCAGATACTATTTATTATCTCTCTGTGGCCTCCATTATTTTTTATTTTCACATAGGAAGTGGAAAAAAGAAGTCCATGCTTTAAAGAAAAGGATTACTTGTTCTCTACAGATAAAATTTCTAAATGTTCTTGTCCAATTGTTTATTAGCAAATAATGTTTAGTAAGTGGTTCCCTGATAAAGCTGTCTCCAAGACACAGAATAAACTAAAACATCTTTTTCTTCCCTAAAAGAATGACTATAACAAAGATGCACAATCAACAAATAACATAACACCAAGAGTATAAGTAAATTTATTGTTCATTCATTCATTCCTTCATTAAATCAGTGTTTAGCTCTAAGGACACTAGGAAAAACAAGACAGTAAAGACAGAAGTGGTCCCTGCCTTCATAGAACTAATAATCTAACTCTAGTAGTCAAATGTTATGAACATTCTTAAGATGTGTGTTTAATTTCGGGAACATGTACTAGAAAGAACACGAGCTAAGAACTATTATCCATTATATAAATTACAAGGCCAGTGATTCCCTCAAGATTTATGGGTAGCCCTCAAAGCCATCCACAAGTTGTGGAAGATACCTAAGCTCTTTGCATTACTACTTCTCACTTCCTGGCAAATTACCCCTCTAGAATTTGTCTAGATTCCAAGCTGAGAGAGAGGAGTACAGCTGGCAACTGTACCCCATCTCCTCTTAGTGAAAGGGTAAGAGATTCCCCCTTAGGAGTATGCTAGGCTTCTTGGGAGGTAGGTCATTATGTCAGTGGGAGACGGTAGCTTCAGCTCAGTACACTGGTGGAGTAGAGGCCATCTCCTGGCAGACCTACACCCCCATTGGACTCTGAATAAGCTCTGCAGGAGAGAAAAAGGCAAAGCATGTATCCTCAACAGCTCAGCTTACAGCCAGCCCCACTCAGCATCCTAAAAATGCCACAGGAAATGTCAGCTCATTTCTGGAAGGTCATCCAGTAACTAAGACAAGTCCAAAAGAACCTCAGAGGCTTAGGAGATTCCTACCAACTTTGAAGGTCCCAGCCTCAAAGCAGGGCTGTGAAATTGCACCTGCAAAAGGACTACCATTGTCAAAGCTCTAGTTTCATCAGAAAAATAAAGAAGGTAAAATGTGTGTTTGGTGACATTCCTGTCGCCTCTTTCATCACCATCCCCACCTCCTTTTCCCTCCCTGATGGCTAAGATCCTAGTGCAAATACTGGCCGTCCAACTTCTGTAGGACACCTGGACATATTTTGAAGCTAACCAAATCCCGTTTTAACAAAAGTTAATTCCATTCATTATGGGCCCCCTTTTTTTTTTTGGTGGAAGGTAATAATCTGAAAAATCCATTTCTGATAAATTGTTAGTGGATTTAGGATGGTGTCTGACATATAAATTCTTCCTGAGAATATAAACACATCTGGTAATCTCTCTAGGTCATATATACATATTCTAACAGGGGCTGGTGACATTTCTTAAACTCCAGAGAATGGCAGTAAAATTTAAAGTTTCCAGCCCTACAGGAGAGTTATATTTGGGGGTGTATCACCCATATATTAACTGTGTACTCTCACATAATTTCTGCATATGGTTTAATGAGCCTGGTCCTATGGGCTAAATTGACATTCTATGAATATATATTGAGCCCAATGTACACTGCTGGAAATTCAAGCCTTGCCAATGAGGTTGACTATTTCTGGGCACTGGTACAAACCCAAGACATAAAGATTAGTTACATGTTTTCATTAGTGATGACATGAGTTAAATAGTATACTCTCAGATTAAATTTAATCATCTATTCAACACAGAGTTCTTACAAAAGGCCTCAGTAAATATAGTCTTTTAAGTGTAAAAATTGGAGAATGTTGACAGCTGCCAAGTCCATGTAGCCTTTACATATTTGCATACTGAGCAAACACGTCAGTCAGTTTGTCTGACCTACTTGTGCCCTTTCCCTGAGAACCTGTTTCCATTGCTTCTAGTGAATGGGCGGCAAGCCATTTGACCCCAACCTCCTGACCCGAGCTGATTGCAACACGGATGAAAGAGACAGAGGGAGAAAGAGAAAGACAGAGAGAGAAAAGTCAGTAGGGATAGACAGAGAGACCAGTGACCACGTGGCTCCAGTGAGAGAAAAAGAAAGAAAGAGAGAGAGCACACACCTTGATTCCAGAGAGCTTTCCAGTTCCTCTTCTTCTGATCCTGTGAATGGCCCAGATATACTCCTTATCTCAATCCTATGAGATAATCTGTGTAACAGAGAAGGCTAGTTTCCATTGCAGGGCTATCCAGCAGAAATAGAACGCAAGTATGCAAGTCACATACGTACTTTAAAATTTTCTAGTAGCCTTGGTAAAAAAGTAAAAAGAAACAGGTGAAATTAATTTTAATAATATATTTTATTTAACCTAGTTATCCACAGTCTTGCCATTTCAACCTGTAATCACTCTAAAAATTACCAATCAGATATCTACATCCTTATTTTCATGCTAAGTCATCACATAAGTGTGCTCTTTATGCTTACAGCACATCTCAATTTGCATGAACCACATCCCCAGTGCCCAATAGCCACGTGTGGCTGCTGGCCACCATATTGGATCACAAAGATAGAGCAATCACTGGAAAGTAGCTATGCTCTCAGGGACTTCATCTCCTAGTTACCTTGTATCTGGGAAGGGCCAAGTAGCTAGGTATTGCCAAAAGCTTGGGAATAGAAGTTATGTATGTCACTTCTAAACCAAGGTGGCTAAGAAGTAGATGTGGTTTCTTCACTCTCTGTCTGCTTTCACCAGCTTGATGCAAATGGACTTGCAGCCTGTCAAAGATGGCACAAGAAGGAAGAAGGAAGGAGCATGGGTCTTTGAATGATGACTTTGAGGAAAGACTGCCATGAATCAAAAATATTTGCTTTGAATGTTACATAAACAAAAAATGAACTTCTTGTTTGAACAGTTATAAATGTTTGGCTTATTTGTTTAGCCATTAGCCTACCCTATCTAATATGCCCATATTTTCCTGTACTAGTGTTAAATGCTTTTGCTATTTCTTGCAGCAAGTGATACCCTAACACACATGCCCAAGTACTTGAGTACACACATGCCCACAAGTGCAGGCACAATAGCTAATTACCTTTGGGTTCTGTAGATGAGTAATACATCCGTGTATATTTTACCCAGGGCATATTTAGGCTACAGACTTTATCTGGAAAAATAAAGCTGAAAATGCAAATCAAAACTACAATGAGGTATCATCTCACACTGGTCAGAATGGCCATTATCAAAAAATCTAGAAACAATAAATGCTGGAAAGGGTGTGTTGAAAAGGGAACTCTCCTGCACTGTTGGTGGGAATGTAAATTGATACAACCACTATGGAAAACAGTACAGAGTTTCCTTAAAAAACTAAAAATAGAACTACCATATGACTCAGCAATCCCATTACTGGACATATACCCTGAGAAAACCATAATTCAAAAAGAGACGTGTACTACAATGTTCATTGTAGCACTATTTACAATAGCCAAGACATGGAACCAACCTAAATGTCCATCGACAGATGAATGGATAAAGAAAATGTGGCACATATATACAATGGAATATTACTCAGCCATAAAAAGAAACAAAATTGAGTTATCTGTAGTAAGGTGGATGGACCTAGAGTCTGTCAAACGGAGTGAGGTAAGTCAGAAAGGGTAAAAAAATACTGTATGCTAATGCATATATATGGAATCTAAAAAAAAAAAGGTACTGATGAATCTAGTTGCAGGGCAGGAATAAAGATGTAGACATAGAGAATGGACTTGAGGACATGGGGTGGGAGGGGGAAGCTGGGGCGAAGTGAGAGTAGCATCAACATATATACACTACCAAATGTCAAATAATTAGCTAGTGGGAAACAGCAACATAGCACAGAGAGATCAGCTCAGTGCTTTGTGATGACCTAGAGGGGTGGGATAGGGAGGATGGGAGGGAGGCTAAAGAGGGAGGGGATATGGGGACATATGTATGCATATGGGTGATTCACATTGGTGTACAACAGAAACTAACACAGTATTGTGAAGCAATTATACTCCAATAAAGATCTATTAAAAAAAAGAAATGTTCATCTACACTTATAATAAAATATGTACAAAATAAAAAAATAATAAATCAAGAGGAAAATATGAACAAACTACAAAATTCTTAGAAGAAAGCATGGGACAAAAGCTTCATGACATTAGATTTGGCAATGATTTCTTCTTTTTTTTAAATTTATTTATTTATTTTATTTTTGGCTGCGTTGGGTCTCCGTTGCTGCATGCAGGCTTTCTCTAGTTGCGGCGAGCAGGGGCTGCTCTTGGTTGCAGTGTGCGGGTTTCTCATTGTGGTGGCTTCTCTTTTTGCAGAGCACAGGCTCTAGATGTGTGGGCTTCAGTAGTTGTGGCACACGGGCTTAGTTGCTCCGTGACATGTGGGATCTTCCCGGACCAGGGCTCGAACCCATGTCCCCTGCATTGGCAGGTGGATTCTTAACCACTGTGCCACCAGGGAAGTCTGGCAATGATTTCTTGAGTATGACACTAAAGGTGCAGGCAATAAAAAAAGAAAATAGACAAATTGGACTTTATTAAAATAAAACTTTTGTGCATCAAAAGATGCTATTAACAGTTTAAAAGGCAATCCACAGAAAGGGAGAAAATATTTGCAAATTATATGTATGATAAGCGACTAATATACAGATTATATAGAGAATTCCTAAAACTCAAAAAGAAAAAAACTAAACCATTCAATTCAAAAGTAGACAAAGGGGGACTTTCCTGGTGGTCCAGTGGTTAAGACTTCACTTTGCAAAGCAGGGGGTTCAGGTTCGATCCCTGGTTGGGGAGCTAAGATCCCACATGATTTGCAGCCAAAAAACCAAAACATAAAACTGAAGCAGTGGGCTTCCCTGGTGGCGCAGTGGTTGAGAATCTGCCTGCCAATGCAGGGGACACGGGTTCGAGCCCTGGTCTGGGAAGGTCCCACATGCCGCGGAGCAACTAGGCCCGTGAGCCACAATTACTGAGCCTGCGCGTCTGGAGCCTGTGCTCCGCAACAAGAGAGGCCGCGACAGTGAGAGGCCCGCGCACCGCGATGAAGAGTGGCCCCCGCTTGCCGCAACTGGAGAAAGCCCTTGCACAGAAACGAAGACCCAACACAGCCATAAATAAATAAATAAATAAATAAATAAATAAATAAAATTAAAAAAAAAAAAAACTGAAGCAGTATTGTAACAAATTCAATAAAGACTTTAAAAATGGTCCACATCAAAAAAACTTAAAAAAAAAAAAGTAGACAAAGGGACTTAAATAAACATTTTCCCAAGGAAGATATACAAATAACCAATAAGTTCACAAAAAGATGCTCAGTATCACTAATAGTTATGTAAATGCAAATTAAATCTACATGAGACACCACCTCATACCCACTAAGTTGGCTACTATGAAAAAAAAAAGAAAAGAAAATAACAAGTGTTAGTGAGAATATGGAGAAATTGGAATACTTGCGCACTGTTGGTGGGAATGTAATATGGTATACCACTGTGGAAAACAATATGGCAGTACCTTATAAAATTAAAAGTAGAATTACCAGGGGGCGCCTTCAAGATGGCAAAGGAGTAAGACGTGGAGATCACCTTCCTCCCCACAAATACATCGGAAATACATCTACATGCGGAACAACTCCTACAGAACACCTACTGAACGCTGGCAGAAGAGCTCAGACTTCTCAAAAGGCAAGAAACTCCCCACGTACCTAGGTAAGGCAAAAGAAAAAAGAAAAAACAGAGACAAAAGAATAGGGACGGGACCTGCACCAGTGGAAGGGAGCTGTGAAGGAGGAAAAGTTTCCACACACTAGGAAGGCCCTTCACGGACGGAGACGGGGGGAGTGGGCTGAGGGGAAGCTTTGGAGCCAAGGAGGAGAGCGCAGCAACAGGGGCGCGGAGGGCAAAGTGGAGAGATTCCTGCACAGAGGATCGGTGCCGACCAGCACTCACCAGCCCGAGAGGCTCGTCTGCTCACCCGCCGGGGCGGGCGGGGGCTGGGAGCTGAGGTTCGGGCCTCGGAGGTCAGACCCCAGAGAGAGGACTGGGGTTGGCGGCGTGAACAGAGCCTGAAGGGGGCTAGTGCACCACAGCTAGCCGGGAGGGAGTCCAGGAAAGAGAATGGACCTACCTAAGAGGCAAGAGACCATTGTTTCAGGGTGCGTGAGGAGAGGGGATTCAGAGCACCGCCTAAACGAGCTCCAGAGACGGGCACCAGCTGCGGCTATCAGCACGGACACCAGAGATGGGCATGAGACGCTAAGGGTGCTGCTGCAGCCACCAAGAAGCCTGTGGGCAAGCACAGGTCACTATCCACACCTCCCCTCCTGGGAGCCTGTGCAGCCCGCCACTACCAGGGCCCCGTGATCCAGGGACAACTTCCCCGGGGGAACACATTGTGCACCTCAGGCTGGTGCAACATCACGCTGCCCTCTGCCTCCGCAGGCTCACCCCGCATTCTGTACCCCTCCCTCCCCCTGGCCTGAGTGAGCCAGAGCCCCCTAATCAGCTGCTCCTTTAACCCTGTCCTGTCTGGGCAGGAACAGACGCCCTCAGGTGACCTACACGCAGAGGCGGGGCCAAATGCAAAGCTGAACCCCAGGAGCTGTGCAAACAAAGATGAGAAAGGGAAATCTCTCCCAGAAGCCTCAGGAGCAGCGGATTGAACCACCACAATCAACGTGATGTAGCCAGCATCTGTGGAAAACCTGAATAGACAACAAATCATCCTAAAATTGAGGCAGTGGACTTTGGGAGCAATTGAAGACTTGGGGTTTGCTTTCTGCATCTAATTTGTTTCTGGTTTTATGTTTATCTTAGTTTAGTATTTAGAGCTTATTATCATTGGTAGATTTGTTTATTGATTTCGTTGCTCTCTTCCTTTTTTTTTTTTTGATATTTTTCCTTTTTCTCTTTTTGGGAGTGTGTATGTTTATGCTTCTTTGTGTGCTTTTTGTCTGTGTAGCTTTGCTTTTGCCATTTGTCCTAGGGTTCTGACTGTCCATTTTTGTTTTTTGGGTTTTTTATAGTTTAGTTTTCAGCACTTGTTATCATTGGGGATTTCTTTTTTTGTTTGGTTGCTCTCTTCTTTATTTCTCTCTTTCTTTATATTACTTTATAATTTTTTTATTTTTAACAATATTTTTCTATTTTAATAATTTATTTTTATTTATTTATTTATTTATTTCGTTTATTCTTTCTTTTTCTTTTCTCCCTTTTCTTCTGAGCTGAGTGGCTGACAGAGTCTTGGTGCTCTGGCCAGGTGTCAGGGCTGAGCCTCTGAGGAGAGAGAGCCAAGTTCAGGACATTTGTCCACTAGAGAGCTCCCGGCCCCATGTAACATCAAGCAGCAAAAGCTCTCCCAGAGATCTCCATCTCAATGCTAAGACGCAGCTCCACTCAACAACCAGCAGGCTACAGTGCTGGACACCGTATGCCAAACAACTAGCAAGACAGGAACACAACCCCACCCATTAGCAGAGAGGCTGCCTAAAATCATAATAAGTTCACAAACACCCCAAAACACACCAATGGATGTGGTCCTGCCCACCAGAAAGGCAAGAGCCAGCCTCATCCACCAGAAAACAGGCACCAGTCCCCTCCACCAGGAAGGCTACACAATCCACTGAACCAACCTTACCCACTGGGGGCAGACACCAAAAACAACAGGAGCTACGAACCTGCAGCCTGCGAAAAGGAGACCCCAAACACAGTAGGTTGAGCAAAATGAGAAGACAGAGAAATGCACAGCAGATGAAGGATCAAGGAAAAAACCCACCAGACCAAACAAATGAAGAGGAAATACACAGTCTACCTGAAAAAGAATTCAGAGTAATGAGAGTAAAGATGATCCAAAATCTTGGAAATAGAATGGAGAAAATACAAGAAATGTTTAACAAGAACCAAGAAGAACTAAAGAGCAAACAAACAATGATGAACAACAGAATAAATGAAATTAAAATTCTCTAGAAGGAACTAATAGCAGAATCACTGAGGGAGAAGAAAGGGTAAGTGACCTGGAATATAAAATAGTGGAAATAACTACCGCAGAGCAGAATAAAGAAAAAAGAATGAAAAGAACTGAGTACAATCTCAGAGACCACTGGGACAACATTAAACGTACCAACATTCGAATTACAGGGGTCCCAGAAGAGGAAGAGAAACAAAAAGGGACTGAGAAAATATTTGAAGTGATTATAGTTGAAAACTTCCCTAATATGGGAAAAGAAATAGTCAATCAAGTCCAGGAAGCACAGAGAGTCCCATACAGGATAAATCCAAGGAGAAACACGCCAAGACACATATTAATCAAACTATCAAAAATTAAATATAAAGAAAACATATTAAAAGCAGCAAGGGAAAAACAACAAATACCACACAAGGGAATCCCCATAAGGTTAACAGCTGATCTTTCAGCAGAAACTCTGCAAGCCAGAAGGGAGTGGCAGGATATACTTAAAGTGGTGAAGGAGAAAAACCTACAACCAAAATTACTCTACCCAGCAAGGATCTCATTCAGATGTGATGGAGAAATTAAAACCTTTACAGACAAGCAAAAGCTGAGAGAGTTCAGCACCACCAAACCAGCTTTACAACAAATGCTAAAGGAACTTCTCTAGGCAAGAAACACAAGAGAAGGAAAACACCTACAATAACAAACCCAAAACATTTAAGAAAATGGGAATAGCAACATACATATCGATAATTACCTTGAATGTAAATGGATTAAATGCTCCCACCAAAAGACACAGGCTGGCTGAATGGATACAAAAACAAGACCCATATATATGCTGTCTACAAGAGACCCACTTCAGACCTAGGGACACATACAGACTGAAAGTGAGGGTATGGAAAAAGATATTCCATGCAAATGGAAATCAAAAGAAAGCTGGAGTAGCAATTCTCATATCAGACAAAATAGACTTTAAAATAAAGACTATTACAAGAGACAAAGAAGGGCACTATATAATGATCAAGGGATTGATCCAAGAGGAAGGTATAGCAATTGTAAATATTTATGCACCCAACATAGGAGCACCTCAATACATAAGGCAAATACTAACAGCCATAAAAGGGGAAATCGACAGTAACACAATCATAGTAGGGGACTTTAACACCCCACTTTCACCAATGGACAGATCATCCAAAATGAAAATAAATAAGGAAACACAAGCTCTAAATGATACATTAAACAAGATGAACTTAATTGATATTTATAGGACATTCCACCCAAAAACAACAGAATACACATTTTTCTCAAGTGCTCATGGAACAGTCTCCAGGATAGATCATATCTTGGGTCACAAATCAAGCCTTGGTAAGTTTAAGAAAATTGAAATCATATCAAGTATCTCTTCTGACCACAACGCTATGAGACTAGATATCAATTATAGGAAAAGATCTGTAAAAAATACAAACACATGGAGGCTACACAATACACTACTTAATAACGAAGTGATCACTGAAGAAATCAAAGGGGAAATCAAAAACTACCTAGAAACAAATGACAATGGAGACACAATGACCCAAAACCTATGGGATGCAGCAAAAGCAGTTCTAAGAGGGAAGTTTATAGCAATATAAGCCTACATCAAGAAACAGGAAACATCTCGAATAAACAACCTAACCTTGCACCTAAAGCAATTAGAGAAAGAAGAACAAAAAAATCCCAAAGCTAGAAGAAGGAAAGAAATCATAAAGATCAGATCAGAAATAAATGAAAAAGAAATGAAGGAGACAATAGCAAAGATCAATAAAACTAAAAGCTGGTTCTTTGAGTAGATAAACAAAATTGATAAACCATTAGCCAGACTCATCAAGAGAAAAAGGGAGAAGACTCAAATCAATAGAATTAGAAATGAAAAAGGAGAAGTAAACACTGACACTGCAGAAATACAAATGATCATGAGAGATTACTACAAGCAACTCTATGCCAATAAAATGGACAACCTGGAAGAGATGGACAGATTCTTAGAAATGCACAAACTGCCGAGACTGGACCAGGAAGAAATAGAAAATATGAACAGACCAATCACAAGCACTGAAATTGAAACTGTGATTAAAAATCTTCCAACAAACAAAAGCCCAGGACCAGATGGCTTCACAGGCGAACTCTATCAAACATTTAGAGAAGAGCTAACACCTATCCTTCTCAAACTCTTCCAAAATATTGCAGAGGGAGGAACACTCCCCAACTCATTCTACGAGGTCACCATCATCCTGATACCAAAACCAGACAAAGATGTCACAAAGAAAGAAAACTACAGGCCAATATCACTGATGAACATAGATGCAAAAATCCTCAACAAAATACTAACAAACAGAATCCACCAGCACATTAAAAGGATTATACACTATGATCAAGTGGGGTTTATTCCAGGAATGCAAGGATTCTTCAATATACGCAAATCAATCAACGTGATACATCATACTAACAAATTGAAGGAGAAAAACCATATGATCATCTCAATAGATGCAGAGAAAGCTTTCAACAAAATTCAACACCCATTTATGATAAAAGTCCTGCAGAAAGTAGGCATAGAGGGAACTTTCCTCAACATAATAAAGGCCATATATGACAAACCCACAACCAACATTGTCCTCAATGGTGAAAAACTGAAACCATTTCCACTAAGATCAGGAACAAGACAAGGTTGCCCACTCTCACCACTATTATTCAACATAGTTTTGGAAGTGTTAGCCACAGCAATCAGAGAAGAAAAAGAAATAAAAGGAATCCAAATCAGAAAAGAAGAAGTAAAGCTGTCACTGTTTGCAGATGACATGATACTATACATAGAGAATCCTAATGATGCTACCAGAAAACTACTAGGTCTAATCAATGAATTTGGTAAAGTAGCAGGATACAAAATTAATGCACAGAAATCTCTTGCATTCCTATACACTAATGATGAAAAATCTGAAAGTGAAGTTAAGAAAACACTCCCGTTTACCATTGCAACAAAAAGAATAAAATATCTAGGAATAAACCTACCTAAGGAGACGGAAGACCTGTATGCAGAAAACTATAAGACGCTGATGAAAGAAATTAAAGATGATACAAATAGATGGAGAGATATACCATGTTCTTGGATTGGAAGAATCAACATTGTGAGTGAACATGACTCTACTACCCAAAGCAATCTACAGATTCAATGCAATCCCTATCAAAGCACCAATGGCATTTTTCACAGAACTAGAACAAAAAAATTTCACACTTTGTATGGAAACACAAAAGACCTCAAATAGCCAAAGCAGTCTTGAGAAAGAAAATCAGAGCTGGAGCAATCAGGCTCCTGGACTTCAGACTATACTACAAAGCTACAGTAATCAAGACCGTATGGTATTGGCACAGAAACAGAAATATAGATCAATGGTACAAGATAGAATGCCAAGAGATAAACTCACGCACCTATGGGCACCTAATTTAAGACAAAGGAGGCAAGAACATACAATGAAGAAAAGACAGCCTCTTCAATAAGTGGTGCTGGGAAAATTGCACAGCTACAAGTAAAAGAATGAAATTAGAACACTTCTTAACACCATATCCAAAAATAAACTCAAAATTGATTAAAGACCTAAATGTAAGGCCAGACACTATCAAACTCTTAGAGGAAAACATAGGCAGAAGACTCCATGACATAAATCATAGCAAGATCCTTTCTGACCCACCTCTTAGAGAAATGGAAATAAAAACAAAAATAAACAAATGGGACCTAATGAAACTTAAAAGCTTCTGCACAGCAAAGGAAACCATAATCAGGACGAAAAGACAACCCTCAGAATGGGAGAAAATATTTGCAAATGAAGCAACTGACAAATGATTAATCTCCAAAATATATAAGCAGCTCATGCAGCTCAATATCAAAAAAACAAACAACCCAATCCAAAAATGGGCAGAAGACCTAAATAGACATTTCTCCAAAGAAGATATACTGGTTGCCCACAAACACATGAAAGGTTGCTCAACATCACTAATCATTAGAGAAATGCAAATCAAAACTACAGTGAGGTATCACCTCACACCAGTCAGAAAGGCCACCATCAAAAATCTACAAACAATAAATGCTGGAGAGGGTGTGGAGTAAAGGGAACCCTCTCACACTGTTGGTGGGAATGTAAATTGATACAGCCACTATGGAGAACAGTATGGAGGTTCCTCAAAAAACTAAAAATAGAACTACCATACGATCCAGCAATCCCACTACTGGGCATATACACTGAGAAAACCATAATTCAAAAAGAGTCATGTACCACAATGTTCATTGCAGCTCTATTTACAATAGCCAGGACATGGAAGTAACCTAAGTGTCCATCAGCAGATGAATGGATAAAGAAGATGTGGTACATATATACAATGGAATATTACTCAGCCATAAAAAAATGAAATTGATTTACTTGTAGTGAGGTGGATGGACTTAGAGACTGTCATACGGTGTGAAGTAAGTGAGAAAGAGAAAAACAAATACCGTATGCTAACACATGTATATGGAATCTAAAAAAAAAAAAGTTCTGAAGAACCTAGGGGCGGGACAGATATAAAGACGCAGACGTAGAGAATGGACTTGAGGACACAGGGTGGGGGAAGGGTAAGCTGGCACGAAGTTAGAGGGTGGCATGGACATATATACACTACCAAATGTAAAATAGATTGCTAGTGGGAAGCAGCTGCTAGTACAGGTAGATCAGCTTGGTGCTTTGTGTCCACCTAGGAGGGTAGGATAGGGAGGGTGGGAGGGAGACGCAAGGAGGAGGAGATATGGGGATATATGTATATGTATAGCTGATTCACTTTGTTATAAAGCAGAAACTAACACACCATTGTAAAGCAATTATACTCCAATAAAGATGTTTAAAAAATAAATAAATAAATAAAAATAGAATTACCAATGATCCAGCAATTCTACTGCTAGGTATGTACCCAAAAGAGCTGAAAGAAGGGTGTTGAAGATATATTTGTACAACTATATTCATAGGAGCATTATTCACAATAAGCTAAAATGTGGAAGCAACCCATGTGTCCACTGACGGATGAATTGGATAAGAAATATAGGTATACATAAAATAGAATATTTTTCAGCCGTAAAAAGGAATGTATTTCTAACACATTCTACAACATGGCTGAACCTTGAGAGTATTATGCTAAGTGTAATAAACCAGTCACCAGAAGACAAATGCTGTATGATCCCACTTATATGAGTGCCTATAGTAGTCTAATATAAAGAGACAGAAAGTAGAATGGTGATTGCCAGGGGTTGGTGGGAGGAGGAAATGAGGAGTTACTGTTTAATGGGTACAGAGTGTCAGTTTTGCTAAATGAAAAGAGTTCTGAAGATGTATCATGGTGGTGAGGGTGGCACAAAAATATGAATGTACTTAATACTGCAAAACTGTACACTTAAAAAATGGTTAAATTTAATCTTTTGTGTATTTTACCACTACAGAAAAGTTTCATTAAAAAGTCTTATTAAAAAAAATCGAGACAAATATGATCAAGCCTTTAGAAGCCTGAGAGGTTTTCTGAGTAAACACGGAATTCATCACAGCCAAGAATTTTTCCAAACACAAAGTGTAGACAGAATAAAGAAGGAATAGTTAGATAACGGCATAATTATTTAACAAGATTTTTTTTGTATTGTACAAACATAATTATGAGAAAATACTAAAGGTTTCAAAGGCACTATGTTAGGTACTGTGATAATCCTACAAGAAATATATCTGTATTTTTATGGAGGGAAATTCTGAAGCATACAGCTGTTAAATAAGTGGCTCAAGGTCATTTGCCCAGTACTCCAAAGTAGAGCTTCTCAACTTCAGCATTATTCACATTTTAGGCTGGGTGATTCTTTGCTGTGGAGGGCTGTCCGGTGCATTGTAGGATGTTTATCAGCATCTCTGGTATCTACCCACTAGATGCAAGCAGCTCCCCTTCCCTATCAGGTTGTGATAACAGATATTGCCATCTGCCAAAGTCACTCCCCCTTCTTGAGAACCACCTCCAGGACCAAGAAGTTACTAAGGTTAGGAAGGTCTGGCAGAGCCCCTGCCTTAGAACTGGACTTTCAGAAAACAACTGGCCAGGGCAAGGGAGGATCAATTTAGGATGTGAGTCATGTCACATACCAAATTATCAAACCAAGGACAAAGATAGGAGTTTGGTCATAGAAACCAGCTGAACTCTGGCTGCACTAACTCCCATCAGAGTAGTGCTGGGAGATTGAACTAGGGCTTCTCCAGTTTCCCCAGATAATTAAACATGATCTATCCTAGGGCTTAGAATGGGAGTGAAGCCTTGAGGGGCGTGTGTGAAGTGACTAGAAGACAGGGAGAATAGAGAAGCAGGCCACTCGTGACAAAGTAGCGTAGCAAGGCAAGAATCGTTTCAGTTGGGACAGTTCCAAAAAGTACCATAGAAGAATTGTCATCTAAGCAGAGGTATTTTTTAAAGGCAAAACTCAATGGTTGTAAGGGATGGAAACCCACTCAGATTAATTCCCATTCAGAGGAAGGTTTATTTTTAGGAAAAGGAGGTCTCACATAAATGAGATACAGCTGGGAATGGAGCTGCACCCTGGGGAGCTGCCAAGGACCATAGTTGCTTTTACTTTCAGTGGCTGCATAATTCTTCTCCTGCACATAATTTTGCAAGCATGATCCCTTCTGTTTGGCCAACCAACTTTCTTTGCTTACGCTTGGTCTCTGATCCTCCATAACTTTGTCTTGCGCATGACTTTGGGTTGACATGGGATTGACTCAAGAATAGACCCTAGATGAGTTTTGCATAGATTTTTACGTTGAACTGACTCTGTGTTAATGCTAGATTCCCAGGAGAAGAATCTGATTGGGCCAGTTTGGGTCAGCTATGCACCCAACATGATTCACTCAGCTGAGAGTCAAGTAGCAGGTTAATTTAGTTTCATAGTGTGTCGAGAGGGAAATTAAGCCATGAAATGACAATCTAGACATGTGGCAACTGGAATCCAAGTCTGCTTTGTAAGCCCTTGAGAAAGATAGACTATTTCATACCTCACCTCTTGTAAAATAAAGTTAGTAGATCACTAGAAACAACTTAATTAAAAAATCAGCCAAGAAACCAAGAGTCATTCTACTGCAACTACAAAGAACAACTAACATTTTTCAAGCTTCATCTAGGGGTCCCATTTTGTGTTGAGTGTTTGCATAAGTGGAGCAGGGTAAGTGGATGAGGGTTTTATTTACCATCTAGTAAACATGCATAACCTTTCTCTTTCAGGGCCTAGAAACACTGAATTTTGAGGCCTTTGGCACCCATGCCTGGGACGTTCTCCTCTAGCACTTACCTGGTGTCCTCCAACCCTGATCAGACTCTCCCTTGTAACTGGCTAACCAGCTAGATCCTAACTGGGTCAGAACCTAACTGAGCCCAGATTATACAACTCCGAGTCTGAGGACCAAACAGGCAGTTCCATGCACGAAAGTGAAGTTGGCTTGGATCCTATATTTTTGAAGGTAGAGTCCACATTAGAATATCAAAAGTGTTTTGTAAACTACATGTCTCTACAGGGAATAAAAATCTACTCTAGGATTTAATAAGTCTGCTTCTTGCTTCACATTTAATGCTAATGGTAAACTGAAAAAGATTTCGAGTGACAGATAATTAGTGATAATGGTGATTACCGGCCTTTATATGGTCTTTCACCCAAACAGATGGTAAAGAGCATGAAAAAATGAATGCTCTAAGGCATAATTTCTTCCCTTTCTTAAATACAAGTTCCTCTAGGGTCAGCAATGGTTTGTATTCAACACACTGTATTATGCTACCCATACTAAATAACAATTTTTAGGCAATTCAGTTAGTCTGTTAATTTGCTTAGCAATTAGCTTTGAAAGGATTTCTACCCTGAATACATTACCAATGTAGGAATGCATGTATGCCGTATTTATTTTCTTATTCATTTATTTAACTTTTATAAAAAGCTTCTGTGATTACCGTCACGTGGATGGACTTCCAGGTGACAGGAGGCTTGGGTCACTTCGCAGGCCTCTCTGGGTGGCCCACACAGCCCAGCCTCCCTGAAAGAAGCCAGCCTCTTGTGAGGCACAGGGACAGAGCCAGGTTTGAGATGTGTAGGTGTTTCTGGACACCTAGGACCCAATATCAGGCTGCATTTTCTCAGTGTCTTTCTTCCCCTTTTGTGTAGAGTTTTAAAGACATCATGTTAAAAAGGCATCAATGTTTAATCAAAATTCATCATATATTAAACTGTTAAAGGAACACTGAGACTCTTCCCTACTTCTTTCTTCCCTTCCCCCACCTCCTCACTTGGGAAAGGTGATGTGGTCCTTGTATCATTCACTGTCTTATTCACATGGATGCTTCATGATGTGATCGGAGGAAAAGTGAGGGCGATTGCTTTCTAGATCTAAAAAGATTAGGACATTAATTTGCATAAATAAAGTCAAAGTTATGTTAATGGGGAGAATATGAATTTCTATTCTAGATCCCCCCAGACCAAGTTTCAGAAGGAAATGAGTCTTTGTTTTGGTGGATACGTCTGGTTTTGCTTCTCCGCAGAGGAGTGTCGGAGAGGGTAGGTGTGGGATTGCAGACTGGAAGAAAGACTCCCACTTACCCTCTCTTCTGCTCACCCCCTCCCTTGCCTTCCCTTCTCTGGGGCAGACTTCCATAGCCTGAGTCAAAGCCCAGCTCTCTCCTCTTTAGGGCAGAAGGTACTGGATGGCTGGGTGAGGAAGCAGAAGAGGCATTGTGGTGGAGGGCTCAGTACAGGCAATTTAGATTGGAATCCCATAGCCTGTGGCACCGAGAATGTCACTCTGTGCCTGGAGCCTCAACGTCTTCATATGTAAAATATGGTTAATAATTCTCTTAGCATTATACACAATACACATAGTATAAACTCTATCCACGTTAACTATCATTATTGTTATTGACACTCAGTGCCTGAGGATATGGGATTTACCTGGTTATTTCTTTAGGGGGGGAGTGAAAAGTACCCTGAAAAGACAGGGAAATGGGATGTTAGAGGGGAAGACAGGGTTGAAGGGAGAGATTGAAGATGGGGAACAGGGGAGATCCAGGTGGGGCACCCTCTGAAAGCTTTAGATGCTTCCTCATGGCGTGAATGCCCTCACCGAGGAAAGTGAGACATGAACTCTTAGCCATAGTGAGGTTTAAAAGAACTGGGCATCTAGACAAGGGCTACAGAATTTGATCCCACCTCTCTTCCTACCTTCCCTATTCATCGCAGCTTTGGAATAAACATCAGCAACCTGGAGGGAAAGACCTGCTTCAGGGGCCTTCAGGGGCCACAGAGGTATCACAGAAGTCAGAGGCAGCCAAGTGCAAGATAGCTGGGGGCTATGGTGAGTTGGCGTCTCACCTAAAGGCTTTTAGATTCAAATTTTCAAAAAAAAAAAAATTTGCCTTCTGCACCAAATGGTTCTGGGGTCTTTGGTTTTGTTTGCAAGCTTTGGCTTAAACTCTTCAAGGAGTCAGCCTCAAGGTCTCTTCAGCCAAAGGCCCTTGAGACAGTGTCCATGATAGGGAGGGGCATGGCTCTCTTTCCTCTCTCTAGTTACTCCCTCATCACACAGAGCCCTCATCACGGGCTTCTCGGGTCCAGAAAAACCATCCTGCAGATAGTGAATGCCTCCCAGAGAAAGAAAAAAAGTCTACCCCATGGGTTACATCATAATGCACTTTTACTGGGAAGTACAGAGTTAGTGCTGTCTTGGAACTACAGAGAAAATAATGAACACAATGAAATAACTAGCCAGCAAAAGCAGAACATTAATGAGAGATGGATGAAAGGCGGTGTGTTGCCCTGATTCGGAGTCTAGGATTCTAAAATAACCAAATCCTCCAAGCTGTACATTTCTTATTTGTAAAACAGGATCATTACTATTCTCTCATGGAGATGTAAGTGTCAAAGAAAGCAATGTATAGAGGAAAGTATTGCTATGTTAAAATCCCCACTGTCCATTTATTTGCATATGTACTCACTGTCTGCATGTTTTCATTAGACTCTATTACCAAATTGATCCTTTTCTGAAAGTGTAAGTTCAGCTCTTAATCTCCCTCTCCAAAAATTGCCCATTTCCGAGATATTTTCATACGTCTGTGGCTTCCCTCATGAGTGATAAGATAAACTCCTTCTGATAATATCCTTATGTTCCTCTAGTGCAATACCAAGAGTGTCTCTACAGTCAGAGATTTTATTAAAAACCTTCCTTTGTCAATTGCAATTGAATTGAGCAAAGACAATTCCCAGTCCTGGCACATTTATCCCAAAGGCTGCTTGCCTGGTATTTTTATCTTCAACTCACCTGCAAAAAGGCATGTATCGTTTGTTGTGGTTGCAGTTATATGTCACGGCTGGAAGGATATGTGTTATAAATCGGCCTCTTCCCATGGTCTAGCAAATTGGTTTACTTATCAGCAAATCTTTATGCACAATTCATACTATGCCCATATATACCAGATGGAAGGAAAAAGTAAACTCTAGCTGCTATGTTATATGACAAAATTCAGCTTCATTTAAGAATATGTAAAACAAATAAGAAAAAAAAAAAAAAAGGGCCAGCACAAACAGATTTCTCAGTACTGTTTCTAGTGAAAGTGTTAGAGTGCGTGTCTAAACCGCTTTTTTTGGCCCTGCTACACTAGTCTTTATCAGGTAGATTTCTTTCTTTCTTTTTTTTAAATGAAAGTTATTTTATTTCTATATCATCTTAATGAATAATTGTCTATGGCTAGGCAAAGTTGAATTCTTTATTTTTTAAAATTTTTATTGGCGTATAGTTGATTCACAATGTTGTGTTAGTTTCAGGTGTACAGCCAAGTGAATCAGTTATACATATCCATATATCCACTCTTTTTTCTTTTAATTTATTTATTTTATTTATTCTTTTTTTTTTTTGGCTGCATTGGGTCTTCGTTGCTGCGCACTGGCTTTCTCTAGTTGCAGCGAGCGGGGGCTACTCTTTGTTGCGGTGCGTGGGCTTCTCCCTGCAGTGGCTTCTCTTGTTGCGGAGCACGGGCTCTAGGCGTGCAGGCTTCAGTAGTTGTGGCACATGGGCTCAATAGTTGTGGCTCGCAGGCTCTAGAGCGCAGGCTCAGTAGTTGGGGTGCACGGGCTTAGTTTCTCCACAGCATGTGGGATATTCCCGGACCAGGGCTCGGACCCGTGTTCCCTGCATTGGCAGGTGGATTCTTAACCACTGTGTCACCAGGGAAGCCCTCCACTCTTTTTTTTTTTAGATTATTTTCCTCTATGGGCCATTAGAGTATTGAGGAGCGTTCCCTGTGCTATGCAGCAGGTTCTTATATCTATTTTATATATAGCAGTGTGTATACGTCAATCCCAATCTCCCAATCTATCCCATATCAGGTAGATTTCTCATGTCCTCTTCGTTTAGTTCTTTTTCTGAGGTTTTTGTCTTGTTCCTTCATTAAGGATGTATTCTGTCATCTCACTTTGCCCAGTTGTCTGTGTTTATATCCGTGTGTTAGGTAGGTTGGTTACATTTCCCTATCTTGGAGAACTGGCCTTATGTAGGAGTCATCCTATGGGGCCCAGCAGCACACTCCCTTCTGGTCACCCGAGCTCTATGCCTGGGGCTGCCCTCTATGTAGGCTGGATGCACTCTTCTGCTGTGCTGGGCTGACTACTGTGGGCGGCTGGTGGGCGGGGCTGGACCCCCGGGCCTGGACGGTTGTGAGGCCATGCCTCTTCTGCAAGGTGGGATAGGCCTCCTGAGCAGTTCGCTGGGAGGCCTTGGGGGCTTGGGCCTGCTGCTAGCCTGCCGGTGGGTGGGTCCAGGCCTCTGGGTGTCCATCTGTGTGACCTGGGGGTCTGGAGGCTGATGCCAGCCGGCTGGAGGCCAGGGCTGGGTCCCCAGTGCTAATAAGCTACAGAGAGCGCTCCAAAATGGGGTTTGCCAGTGCTGGTATAGTTGTGTTAGAACAAGCCCCCCAAACGGCTGCCTCAAGGGTCTCCTTCTCCAGGGAGATCCCAGTTGCCTTCTGTCTCTCCAGGAGGCTCTCCAAGCTCAGCAAGTGGGTCTGACTCAGGCTCCTCTCAAATTACTGCCTCTGTGCTTCGATTGTGGGGTTTTGTGTGCTCATTTAAGAGTCCCTGATTCCTGTAGCCCTCAACTCTCCCATACACAAGCCCTGCTGGTTTTCAAAGCCAGACATCTGGGGACTCATGTTCCCAGTACAGGACCTCTGGGCTGCGGAGCCCGATGTGGAGCTTGGACCCCTCGTGCCTGGGGGAGGACTCCTACAATCGTGACATTCCTCCTGTTTGTGAGTATGGGCCCGGGGGTGTGGGTTCTGACTATATCATGTCTGCTCTGCCGACCTATCTTGCTGTGATTCCTTCTTTCTGTCTTTCGTTGTGGAAATTCTTTTCTGCTAGTCTTCGGGGTTTTCTCAAACATAATTGCTCTGTAAATAGTGGTAATGTTGGTGTGTCTTTGGGAGGAGGTGAGTTCAGGGTCTTTCTACTCTGCCATTTTGGCCACATCCTCTTTTATGACATTTTTATTACAGAAAAGCCAGATAAGCACGAAGAGGTTAAAACCACCCAGCATCCGCCTACTCAGAGACAGCTACTATCACAGCGCTTCACTTCCTCTTCTCTTCATGTTTATACACTAAAAACAATGAAACTGACAGCATTTTTTGTACGTTGCTTTTTAGCTTGTTTTCACTTCTGCATCCCTACTTATAGTCTTAAAAAAATTATTTTTAAAGATTCTTTTTGCATTTATTGCTCCATGCTATCCCTTTGGGTGGTAAAAAGTAATTAGTATAACAAGAAATTAATTCTCTATGAAATTTATGTTGTGATTTTACTGAATACATTTTTTGGTGGGATGTAAATTCCCTAGTTGTTCATAAGAAAAATGACCCAATTAAATAAAATTATACTCCCTTTGCTTTAAAGCTAGTTTATGAGTAGGAAATTAATATTCTGCCACATTTGGATAATGATATTTTTAATATTGTATTTTTGATCATACATCTTCTACTGACAGATGTTTTAAAAAACTGGTTATTCAGAATTTCTAGAAATTAAGAAAAAAGTCTTCAAACATATGGTAAATTGTAAGAATTTGGTAAATTTTAGTGGCTGAAAGACAAGAACCCTGGTCAAATTGTGTTGTATCCTCACATTTTTTCCTTACACGCACAGACATACCCATTTTTACCCAAGTGAAATTATTGGCTCAAAATAAGCACTAAGTGAAACTTTGAGTAAAAAGTGATGTCACAACACATCTAGGCTCTGGGGGTACTTCACATATGTGGTCATGCTTATGAACTCCAACCCTTTCCCCCAGTCCTGCTTTCTTTTAAATATCAATTACTTTCTCTGTTATTTTCCAGGAGCCTGGGAAGGCAGCTCTAAGTACTTTAGAGAGAGATTTTGAGGGGGGACAAAAGGAACTATAGCATATTCTCAGGGAAGGACCCTTAATGGAAATAGACTCCTAAATAATGACATTAATAATTAAATATTTATATATTGTATGTGCACTATGGAATTTATAAAATTGAGATATAATGCCTTTTCCGTAAATTCACCCTTCTAAAATGTACGATTCAGTGGTTTCTAGTCTATTCATAGAGTTGGGCAGCCATCACCACTACCTAATGTCAAAACATTCTCCTTCCCCCCCACCCCCTGTCCCCATTTGCAGTGACTCCCTAGTCCTCTTTCTCTCCAGCCCTGCAACCACTAATCTACATTCTGTCTTTGTGGATTTGCCTACTTTAGAAATTTCATATAAATGAAATCATATAAATATGGCGTTTTGTATCTGGCTTCTGTCACTTAGTATAATGTTTTCAAGGTCCATCCATGTTGTAACAAGTATCTGTACAGGTGGTCCCTGACTTATGATGGTTCCACCGATGATCTTTTCCACTTTATGGTGGTGCAAAAGTGATACACGTTCAGTAGAAACCGTATTTTGATTTTTGAATGTTGATCTTTTCCTGGGCTAGTGGTACGTGGCATGACATACTCTTGTTTTGCTGGGTTGTGGCAGTGACCACAGGCCCCAGTCAGCCACACAATCGTGAGGGTAAACAGCTGGTACACTTACAGCCGTTCTGTTTTTCACTTCCAGTATAGTGTTCAATAAATTACATGAGATAGTCAACATTTTATTTATAAAATAGGCTTTGTGTTAAGTGATTTTGCCCAGCTGTAGGCTAATGTATATGTTCCGAGCATGTTTAAAGTGGGCTAGGCTAAGCTATAATGTTCGATAGGTTAAGTGTATTAAATGCATATTTTCAATTCGCGATGGGTTTATAGGGACGTAACCCTGTCATAAGTCGAGGAAAATCTGTATTTCATTCCTTTTTATAGCTGAATAATATTCCATTGTATGGCTATGCTACATTTTGTTTATCCATTCATCAATGCTGGACATTTGAGTTATTTCCACTTTTTGACTATTACGTATAATGCTGCTATGAACATTCATATATGTTTTTCTTTGTATATGATGTTTTAGCATTTATGATATACTTTCAGATCTGATTTGGGCCTCACAAACACTATGTGAGATACGGTAAGTTTTGCTATTTCCATTTTCCAGGTAGGGAAACAGAGGCTCTCAGAGATAACTGCCTAGTATGTGCTGATGTTAGCCCTCAAATCCAGTTCTATTTTTAAGAATAGCTTAAGGAATGTCACAAGAAGCACACTGTTTTCAAAGAAAGATGAAATTTATTGTTTATTTTTAGTTTTGTGAAGCTGTGAATGTATTTACCCATACTTATTGGAAAAGCAATGACTTAATTTACAGATTCCAGAAGAAAATGTTTCCACAGCAAGTGGTCAACATTTCTTAAAATGGAATTAAAGCAGAATTATACTCAGACTGTTGTATAGGTACAGGCAGTTTTGTTCTTTGCTGTTTCTCGATTTTACTTTCAAGGAAAAGGCAAAGACAGATTGTAGCTGTTTACAGTTCTGATGGTTCACAGAAAGAAACAGCTCCAGATTATTCTTTTCTCCTAATTATCATGCACCTTATCTTGGAGACATGTTTATAACTAGATTTAAATCTTAACACAGTCTATTAATGTTTCAGTTTTGGCATCAGACACGTAAAATACTATTATTCATGCAAACCTTGCCAAAAGCATTCTATGAGTCAAAACTTGAATAAATTAACATAGTCCTTTTTTGATCATTTGAGTCATTATATATAAAGGTTTTACAAGGGACTTTACAAGAAAACAGTTTAATTCAAACTCCTTACCTAGTGCATGTGTTCTCTTCCATGAATTGAATCCATCTTCCACATCTGGCCTGTTATGGCCAAAAGCAGCATCCCTAATAATAAAAAACAGAAGCTTTACAATAAACAAAAAAGTTCTGTTCAATTTTTCCTTACTTGGAATGTTTTTTCCCACACTGTATTTCTGATATATTCTGACATGCCTTTGCCTTTCCCTGGTTTTCCAGGGTTAATTCCTCTCACCTTGTACCAATGCCCATATTTCATTTATCACATTGATTTGAAATTATTTGTTTAAATGACTGTGTTCTCTATCAGGCGATGTGTATCTTGAGAGTTATGTATTTTGATCTTTTCAGCATCCAGTAGAATTCCTAGTATAGTCATGCAGTGAAGATTTGTTGAATTGGATTGACTTTTTAATAGGATCTCGAAAACTCCATGTATTACTTTGCAGATTTTGAAATTACTATTTGCCTTACCATCAAGTAACGCTCACTGGGATTTCATAGCTAGAAGGACTAAACTGGACCTAGAAGATTTATAAAGTATCTTGCACATGGTTCCTGCACTTAGGCAGTTAATGAAGTCTATACAAGGTAGATGTCAAGCCAGACAAAATTAGATTAAAAAATAATATTTAGAAGGACCACCCATACATATGCATGTAATTAGTAGAATGTCAATGTGTGGGATATGTAAAAGGATTAGATATATTTGGATTAGGTCATGGTATTCTATTGGGATTGGGTCATATTATTAGCCAATTTCACAAGGATAAATCAGTCCTTCTTTCAACATGAAATTATCAAGCAATTATTTTGAAGGTGGAGCACAAAAGACTTCCTGACTGATCGGATATTGGTGTAAGAGATAAAAGAGTCAAGGATACCCTCGATATTTTTGACCTGGAAAGATGGAGTTGCCATTAACTGAGATGGGGGTGTGTGTGTCCTTTGTGAAGCAGGTTTGTGGGAGATGATCAGGAGTCAGTCCTATGCTCTAAGCAGGCACTTGGAACACCTCAGTGAACAAAACAAGCAAAGGTTCTAGCTCTCGCCATTGCATTCTCATGGGGCCAGGGGGAGGGGGGAGGATAGAAATGTGATACGTAAGAAAATTACATAGATGTTAGAAGGGATGAGAGTTAGGAGAAAACACAGGGCAGGGTATGGGGATCAGGAATGCTGGGGTGGGGTTGGGGCATATCTGGAGAAAGAGTGTTTCAAGCAGAGGAAAGAGTTCAAAGTCCTAAGAGAGACAGTACGTGTTAGTTCCTCCCGGGAACATTGGGGAGTGAAGAATGTGTAGAACAGAGTAACTTAGGGAAAGTAGAAGAGATCTGATGGTCCAAGGGGCCAGATCCTGTAAGGCCTAGTAGGCCACTGTAAGGATTTTGGTTTGTACTACTCCAGTTTAAACAGGGAACCTTTGGTAGGTATCTAGCCGAGTGGTGGCATGATCTGACACGTATTTAAGGGATTGCTCTGTCTGCTGACTTGAGAATAGACTCTAGGAATGTGGAATAGTCTCAGGTGGAAGCAGGGAGACTTTCAAAGATGCTATTTTAGTAATCTAGGTGAGGGATGGTAATGCATCACCAGGGGTAGGGAGAAGAGTTTGGATTCTGGATGTAGTATTTTGAAAGTAGAGCCAACAGATTTTCCTACACATTGAATGTGAAGTGTGACAGAAAAGGGAATCAAGGATGTCTCCAAGGCTTTTGACCAGAATAACTGGAAGGGTGGAGATGCCATCAATCCAATAGGGAAGTCTGTAGTGGAGTTTTGTGGAGGAAGATCAGGAGTTGTTTTGTGCATCTTAGCCTTGAGATGCCTATTCGACCTCCAGGTAATACAAGGACTGTGGGAGAAAAGCGGTCCATCAGCTGAGAGGCTGCAGGGGAAATGGTGTCCTCAGGGGAGAGCCAGGTTATAGTTGGAGCAAGAAAAAGAAGGGAACATTTAGAGACAGTTTGTGGTTATAGGTACTACAAAAGATAGACTGGGATTTGAAGAGGGCAGTGTGGGAAGGGTTCCACGAGTTCTGGGGGGTAGAAGCTGGGACTCAACAGGAGCCATGCAGATCTTTGTGGGGGTTAGAGTGAGGAAGATTCCAGACGACCTGAGAATCGGCCTTATTAGGGTGATTGACATGTATATATGGGGCATAATGAGATTTATCCTGGGGGATTCAAGGCAGGGGTGGTTAGGCTTTGAATGTTAGGGGCTGGGCAAAGTAGAATATCTGAGGCTCTCTTTTGACCTTGTTAGAGGTGAGGAAGTCAGAGAAAGATGCTTCCCTTTGACCTCTGTTGATGTTGAAGAACCTCTGGGGATGATGGAATTTGCTCCAAGCTACTGCCCTCTATTGACTGCTGAGTTACTTCCAACCCTATTACACTAGGCTAAGGAATGCAGGGCAGGGAGAAGTCATGTGGGTGTTGCCCTTAAACTATTTGTGATTACTGTGTTAAAATTGAAATAATAGTTTCATCATAGTCTAAAATAACGATAACCTAAGTTAATCAATAACAGAGTGTCACTTTGATATTTCTCAGGGGAATCCCTCGTAGAGGGCCCTTTGTCATTGATGTTCTTCAGGATGGCCTGTGTTTTCACAAGAACATCATTTTTAAAGGCACTAAACTGGCAGTCAGAAAACTTGAGTTCAAATTCCACTTTTTAATTTACTATTTGTGAGTTTTTGTGTTCTTTGTATATTCACTTTTCATATATTTTAATTAGGATAATGAAACCTACCTCACAGACAAGTGAAAAATGAAATGTGATAAGGCATGCTAACAAGTATTAAAAACAAACAAAAATTATCATAGAAATACAAAGTGGCATTATTATCATGAGAAATGTTGAATATTTTTCTGTATGCTTCACCTGTGAACCCTATGGCAGCTTCAAAAGCACACTTTGAAATACTCAGTAAACCATCTAGCAGTAGCTAGAGGAAACAGCCATGGTACTTTGAAAATGGCAATCTCTTCTTGGATTTAGAAATAAATAGAGAAAAAGAAAAAAAATAATATTCTAATTAGAATTGTCATCATTTGCTTTATTTAGCAACATAGACTATAAAAAATGAGTAAAATTTTAATATTTTTACCTGCATTAAAGTTGATATTGAAGTATTTTCATCTCAAATGAAAATCTTAAACATTACAGGATTTTATCCTTAATGCATTTTAATTAAACACTTCAGAAAAATTTTTTAAAGTTTTAAAAATGTTGACATTTTTTTGCTCCCTTTTATACACTGGTTCAACTCTCCTAATGTTACATGATAGAATTTGGTCATTAAATAAAAGATCAATTGCAGTCACTATTCCAAATGGTTGGTAGGTGTGGTATTGAGAATCCCAGGGCCTCTGTTTTTTTCTTCAGTATAGGAACTTATTTGGCTGCAAGGCAAAACGAGGTTAGAGATGGTGGGTAGGATGGAATCCTATACTATTATCTCCAATAAATCCCTGTGTGGGCCAGGAATCAAACATAATCTTTCTAAAGTTAGTTCCAGAATATTCTCCCTGTTATAGCCCCATCCCCCGAATTTTGAATTTATGAGGTCTATGCACAGAATGACATCCTTTATAGTTGAGATATAAATACTTATGGGTATAAAGCCAAAGCCACAGCTAGTTCAAGTCGAGCACATACTCAGAGTTAGATTCAGCCATATAGGTGGTGGATTCCCATCCCTCAGTGGAGCCACCTTAAATGTCCATTGTTTTTCACTTTCAGCCCTTTTCTACTGAGGATAGCAATGAGTAGAGTTCAGCTAACCTTTCTGCTATTTTTGCTACACATAGAGCCATGATTCACAGGCTCCCAGGGCTGGAACAACTCTTGAGAGACCGTCTACTCTGTCTGCATCTCTGGCCTTATTTCAGCCAAATGATCCTTAAGTCATGTCAGGTGAATGCAACTGAGCTCTAATTTTAAATATATTTTCACTGAAAATTATTTTTATAACAAAAAACATACTTACAGGGCTTCCCTTGTGGCGCAGTGGTTGAGAGTCTGCCTGCCAGTGCAGGGGACACGGGTTCGAGCCCTGGTCTGGGAGGATCCCACATGCCGCGGAGCAACTGGGCCCGTGAGCCACAATTACTGAGCCTGCGCGTCTGGAGCCTGTGCTCCGCAACAAGGGAGGCCGCGATAGTGAGAGGCCCGCGCACCGCGATGAAGAGTGGCCCCCGCTTGCCGCAACTAGAGAAAGCCCTCGCACAGAAACGAAGACCCAACACAGCCATAAATAAATAAATAAAAAATTAAAAAAAAAACAACAACACATACTTACAAAAGCAATTGTAGTTTGAGAAACTTTTCTCTGCCTACTTTGCATTTCTCATGTTGTAGTTTAGGTTAAATTAGCTGGGAATAAGTGAAGGAACACGGTAAATACAAGGGCAAAGAGAGAGGAGAAAGTGTCCAGTAACCTCAAGTGTCTTAACTGAGAAGTAGAAGCACAGTTAGAAGAAGCACATGTCATGATAGTTCATAACATTACATGTCGCTATCATTGTTGAGAAAAAAATGGTGTAAACTGTGAATCTCCTCATGAGAAGAGATCTTGGTAAAAACATATCAAACCATTTTGTTTGCAAGTATAAGGAAACCCAACTCAAATTGGTTTAAATGACAAAGAAATTCATTGGCTCCCATAAGTGGAAGCTCAGACATAGGACACATTTTAAATTATCTTAGTCTATCTACTGGCTTCCATTTCCCTGAGTGACTGTCTCAGCTCTGTACCTCTCCATGGATCAGCTCCATCCTCAAGCTGTTACTGAATTGGGTGCAGCAGTTCCAGACACATAACCGATGAACAATAACATCAGAGGAAGACAAAAATAGCTTCCAGAATTTCCTTCTGAAGAGCATGGGGGAAGCCCCCAGTACATGTCTTCCCATAACTCATTGGCAAGAGTTTTCACCTGCCTAATCACTGACGAGAGAAATGGATTTACCCTTCAGCCAGGGTTCTATTTGGAAGGTCTAAGAGGGGAAAGCATGCTAGATAGATAATTGTCAATGTCCACCTACTCTATTTCTTTCTGCAAGATTTTGCTGAGGATAAGTACCATATTTTACTCATTCTTTTATTTCTGGCATCTATCATGGGGGCTAGTACATCGTAACTGTTCAATAAACACCACTGAATAAATAAATTAATAAAGGAGTACCCAGAAAGGTGGCAAATCTGATCTATACTTGTCCAGTAGTTAAAAAAGTCCAAATAATCCCTGATTTCCTGGAATTAAAAAGGAAGGCATTTGCAAGAGCATCCTATCCAAAGGGGACAGAGGAAGATACAATAACATAATCAGGACTCAAATTACATAGGATTTTATAACAGACCAGATGTCAACCATTTGAATAACATTTAGCAGCAAACAGGCATCAGTGCTACATTTTTTTTTTCATGAACAATTTGGATCCTGAATCAAATGAGCTTCTGAATTTCACATAATGGCAGCTTCCAGATTTCCAGCCTGCATTTATAGATTTAGAATGATTTTGCTTGAAGGTGGGGGAATGGGCTCGTGGGATGGGTATTTGCAGGTATGTCTAACAGATTTTGGGATTATTGGGATTTAGACCTACAGTGCTCTGCAGAAACTTGATAGAAAGCAATTGGCACCAGGTTTTAGGAACTACTCCCTGTTGATGCAAGTTTTTTTTCTACTTTCCTCACCATTTATCCAGAACAATATAAATGTTACAAATAACTGGCTTTGGATTACTGTGAGTGGGAGGGAACAGAATATTCATGAATGTTTGTAGCAGCCTTTTGCACCCTAATGTGCCCAACCTACTACTGCTGGTTTTTAGAGTTGTAGCCTAATTCATTGCATCAGTGATAGCTTGACTGATCTCTTTATAAAGTAAACAATTTCAACAGGTGGGTGTCTTTGGGAGGCACCCTCAGTATTTCGTGGCAACAAATTCAGCACTTCCTCATTATGGCTGCCTCCTCATCCTGATTCAAAAGGAAACAAACAAGCCTGTCCTCCATTGCAGTGACTGTACACCTGGAGGATTGTTTACTGAGGGCAGCAGTAACTGCTGCTCTGGGCCCTGATGGTATAGCCAGAGGTTGCAAATTTGTTGGGCTGGCACAATGTGTGTGGTTTTTCTTTCTTTTTATAATATTTGGATTTGAATGACTTGAGGTGAGGCATGCTCTTTTGTTCACTGTAAGTCTCACTGTGTCTTATGTGACTCATACATTTATATTATCTGCTGGGCCCCTTGCCATGGCAGACGAAACCACAGAAGCAAATAGACATTGAGGCTGAATTTATTTCGTTTACGTAGGGAAAATACAGAGGAAAACACCACCCTAGAACAAGTGTATTTTCAATCATTGATTCCAGAACTGTTGAAACCAATATTGAAGGTATTGGAAGAAGTTGAGAGGATGTGACCACTGCTTGAACTGCAAGTTGGACCTGGGCAAGTAGAGGTTCTCCACCTACATTCTTGTCCTTGGAATGTACACTTTGCCCACTGTTCCTGCAGGAGGAGCCATTTTCAAGGTCACAGCCTTGAGAGAATAAGGTGCTGGGACCATCTGGACTGAATATGTGACTGAGCCCAGATAAGGTATCTATATAAACTCAAGATCCTGGTGGGCAGGTGAGGAGATCTACTCATCTTGCAGCCGCCCAAGACAAGCCTGTGTACAAGTTCCTTGCTTATTTCACTGCCACCTTCCAGCCTGGAGTACTGGGCCTCTTTCTTTTGTCTCTCCTTGCTCTCCTTTTCTGGGGTTCAGTTTCAGATTTCACCAGGGAAGCTCCTGAGGTTTCAAACTAATAGAAGGATCCTCAAAACTTGGTTATCTTTACATCTATCTATACAAAACTGTGATTTGGATTGACTTGGAACTCAAAAGAATTTCCTGGGACTATCCTAAGATCATTCTTTATCTCAATTGTTTCTATTAGAATGTCTGATTTTGGAGAGACGTGTTTTCTGTATGTGCACAAAGCACTATGGCATCAAGTGAGAAATACCCTCTAGGAAACAGACATTGGTACAATGTGTGTGCATAGTTCCATGTGATTTGAAGACATGTAGATTTGTGTAACCGCCATCTCAATCCAGATACAGAACTATTCCAACACCCCAGAGATTTTCCTCTTGCTACCTGACCCTCCCCTACCATAAACCAAACCCTTACAGCCCTGATCTGTTTTCCATTTCTAAAATTTTGTCATTTTTGAGGTAGTTATATAAGTGGAATCTTATAGTCTGTGACCTTTTGAGATTGGCTTTCTGCGTTCAACATAATACCCTTGAGATCCATCCAAGTTGTGTGTATCAGCAGTTCATTCCTTTATATTACTAAGCACTATTCCCTGGCATTAATGTACCACAGTCTGTTGGCTATTTCCATTACAGTTGCTACGAACAATTGTGTACCGGTTTGTGTGCACATATATTTTCACTTCTCCGGGATAAATGCAATTGCTGAGTCATACATGAAGTATGTATTTAGTTTTTTAAAGAAACTGCGCAACTGTTTTCCAGGGTGGCTGTACCATTTTTCATTCCCAGCATACTATTTTTATGAAAAAAAATTGAGCATAAAATCCTTAGGAAACTGATTATTGATAAAGGTTCTTCAAAGGGGAAAAGTCAGTTTATGAATAGGTTTATAATCATTCTGTCTGACCACATTACGTTCCTTTTGCAAGGTAAGACATCATAATTGATGGGGAAAACTCGGATCCTAGTACATCCTTACTAGAGACCACAGACACAGAAGCTAAGCTGGGTGGATAGGAGCAGGAATGGATACATCAGACTTTCGATTGTTGCCCTCACTTTACCAATGTGAACCCAATTTGTTCTGGCACTCCAGATAATCAAGAGGCCCTTTGCCATCAAAGGGTGCTGCACTTCTTCCAAGACGTTGAAACAATTTTTGAGTATTATCTTCTTGCCTTGGCCATATTCAGGATTTAGGATTTAGGAGGCAAGTTCTTTTCAGCCTATTTTTTTAAAGGAGAAAGTGTAAGGATGTAAGGTCATAGCAGTAAGTCTCAGAGACAGCGGTCAAAGTCATAGAGTGGTGGGAGGGAAATGATCTCTGGCACTTTCCAGCTGTTTTGACTCGCCCGTGTTATTTAACACCTCTCAGCCTCAGCTTCCTTTTCTGTAAAATGGGGACACTAATGTCTGCCTCATAGGATCCATGAAAGCCTGAAGTTCAGTTGAGTGTGTAAATCAATATCAGATCAACAAACACAGCTACCATTTGTTGGGGACTCAGTACATTTGAGGCACTGTGCTCGGCCCCTTGTAGGCATTTGAAAACATGACTATGTTCCCTTTCCTTTTTCTAATTTCTCTTTGTCTTCTTACTCTCTTTTTATTTCTCCAAAGCTAGAAATATGAAGGTGAGTTTATAACTTTGTTCTTTCATTCAACAAATATTTATTGATCGACTTCCGTGTGCCAGGCATGGTTCTTTGTCCTGAAGACACAGCCCCAAACAAGACAAACCAGGTCTATGGGCTCAGAGATTATATTTTCGTGAAAAGAGACCGAAAAGAAACAGGGAAACAAATACATATATTAGATAATTTCGGACAGTGCTAAGTACTAAACAACAACAAGAACATCAACAACAAAGCTAGGTACCATGAGGAGACAGAGACAGCTGGGATGGGTGGGGAGACAATGAATGAAGGTTATTTTAGAAATGGTGGTCAAGAAAGCAATCTCTAAGGGTGAGACATCAGAAGAGAAACTTGATGGAAATGAGGCAATAGCAATGGGAGAATGGAGGCAAAGTGAGCTGTGGGCAGAGTGTACCTAAGTGAAATGAACTTGATGTGTTTGAGGAGCAAAGAAGGTCAGGATTCCCCACGGTGAGCAAATGAGAGGATGTAGGAGGTGAAGTTGGCGAGACTGGGTTTTCTAAGACGGCAGGAAGTTTGACTTTATTCTAAACATGACGGAGGATTTTGCACGTTGGAATGATGTGATCTGATTTATGTTTTATAGGGAGTAACTATTCTGTTTGGAAGATGGAGGGGTGAAAATGACAAGGGAGCATGAAAAGGAAAGAGTGAGGAAGCCTAGGCAGTAACCCAGGTGAGAGGTGACTGGGGTTTGGCCAAGGGTTTTAACAGTGGAGATGGAGAGAAGATGGGTTTGGGATAAGTTTTGGAGGAGAGCTGATTGGGCCTACATGGATAGAACATGGGAAGTGAAAGAAAGGGAGAGATCAAGGATGATTCCTAGGCTTTGGTTGAACACTTGTTTGCTGGGAAATCTAGGACTGTCTCCACTGCTCCACTGTGTCTTTCGAAAGGGAACAATTTCTTGTGTTGTACGAGATGCGCTCATTTAAGTCTGTATGTGCAATATTCAACAAGAACTGAGACTGGGGTAAAGAAGACATGTTGATACTTCCTGAATCCTTTAAGTTTTGTTCTTTAGGTACAGCGGTGGTGGATTACTCTGTAACTTTTACTTCAATTTTCCTCCTACTGTGCCCGTTTCCACCCCTACTTTTCGCTCCCACTTCTGCAGCTTCCTTTTCACCTCAGCGGAGCAGGAACCTCTCTGCAGGGCACGGCAAGTTCAACAGACTTGGTGTGGACCCTGGCGGATGAGTCCTGCCCTTTATTAGGTGGTGTGGCCTCCCGGCTTGGCAAAGCTGGACCAGCTTCCTGTGCCTGTGTTGATCCCATGCAGGGCTTGGGGGCTGGAGCAGAGCAGAGCAGACCCCTACTCACACCTCCTGTGGTTAGGGTCTGAGGGGGAAGGGCCTGCAGCCTGGTTGCTTCACAGTACTGAAACCCCAGCAATGCTGCATGGGGCTGACTCTGGAAGCTGGTGTAGACAGTAGACAGTCTCTTCTCTGAAGTGTTTTGACAACTATTTTCAGGAGAGTTCTTTAACTTCTCTGAACTCCAATTCCCTCCTCTGTAAAGACTGGATAGTAATAACCATTGCTTCTGAGTTATTGTGAGAATTGACAAGTTGAGAGGCAGTAAATTGCCAAGGCAAACTTGGCTTGGAGTCTAGAGTCAGACCACCCATGTCGTTCCCATGTGGATCCTGTTGGAACACTTTTTTTGTTTGTTTTTAACTTTTTATTTTATATTGGAGAATAGCTGATTAACAACGTTGTAATAGTTTCAGGTGTACAGCAAAGTGATCCAGTTACACGTGTACATGTATCTATTCTTTTTCAAATTTTTTTCCCAATTATTTCGTTATATAATATTGAGCTGAATTCCCTATGCTATATAGTAGGTCCTTGTTGGTTATCTATTTTATTTTATTTTATTTTTTATAAATTTATTTATTTTTGGCTGCGTTGGGTCTTCGTTGCTGTGCGCGGGCTTTCTCTAGTTGCCGCGAGCGGGGGGCTGCTCTTCGTTGCAGTGCGAGGGCTTCTCATTGTGGTGGCTTCTCTTGTTGCGGAGCACAGGGTCTAGGTGCGCGGGCTTCAGTAGTTGTGGCCCATGGGCTTAATAGTTGTGGCTCGCGGGCTCTAGAGCACAGGCTCAGTAGTTGTGGTGCACAGACTTAGTTGCTCTGCGGCATGTGGGATCTTCCTGGACCAGGGCTTGAACCCGTGTCCCCTGCATTGGCAGGCGGATTCTTAACCACTGTGCCACCAGGGAAGTCCCTGGTTATCTATTTTAAATACAGCAGCGTGTACATGTCAATGCCAAACTCCCTAACTATCCCTTCCCCCAACCCTTTCCCTCTGATAACTGTAAGTTAGTTCTCTAAGTTTGTGAGTCTGTTTCTGTTTTGTAAGTTCATCTGTATCATTTCTTCTTAGATTCCACTTATAAGTGATATCATACAATATTTCTCTTTCTCTGTCTGACTTACTTCACTCAGTATGACAATCTCTAGGTCCATCCATGTTGCTGCAAATGGCATTATTTCATTCTTTTTAATGACTGAGTAATATCCCATTGTATATATGTCCCACATCTTCTTTATCCATTCATCTGTCAGTGGATATTTAGGTTGGTTCCATGTCTTGGCTATTGTAAATAGAGCTGCAATGAACATTGTGGTACATGACTCTTTTTGAATTATGCTTTTCTCAGGTTATATGCCCACTAGTGGGATTGCTGGGTCATATGGTAGTTCTGTTTTAGTTTTTTAAGGAACCTCCATACTGTTCTCCATAGTGTCTGTATCAATTTACATTCCCACCAACAGTGTAGGAGGGTTCCCTTCTCTCCACACCCTCTCCAGCATTTACTGTGTGTGGATTTTTTTGATGATAGCCATTTTGACTGGTGTGAGGTGACATCTCATTGTAGTTTTAATCTGCATTTCTCTAATACTTAGCAACGTTGAACATCTTTTCATGTGCCTCTTGGCCATACGTATGTCTTCTTTGGAGAAATGTCTATTTTAGGTCTTCTGCCTGCAACACATTTCTTAACCAATCCGTGCCTCAGTTTCCTTATCTCCCCTAAGAGGATGATAATGGTATCTCCTTCAATGGCTCTATGAGAATTAGATGAACTATTTCTTGTAAAGTGCTTCAAACTGTGACTGGCATTTGACTACAGCATCTAAAAATAGTGCTTGATAAGAGGCACATGATGCTTGTCTGTTAGGAAAAAATGATGTCTAGGAAAAGTGCATGAATAGCATTGAAGTTATTATTTTAAATTTTATTACATCTTCCATTCATCTTGCTGATTCTGTTTTCCAGAAATAATTACAATTTCAGCATGTGAATCTCTGGGATTCAAATGAGAGGATGACATACTCAGATGCTGTTGGGGGTGAGGCAGGTAACAAATAAATAAGGGGAGCAGGCTCGGGGGTGGACCAGGGAGCATATGATCTGACCTGTCTAAGCAGGTTGTATGGCTCAGCTACAGCTGACTGTTTCAGTGCCAGTGGTGTCACATGCAAGTCCTTTAAGAGAAGCTGGAAATTTGGAATTTTGAGATAAAATTTCTGGGTTTATAAATGTTGGGGGTTAGATCAAAGAATTGAAAAGAAAAGAAAGAAAAAAAAAAAGGACAACACCTTGCTAGCTAAAGAGATACATGTTCCATGTGGTTGACCTGGCTCATGGGCCATCAGTTTAGTACCTTGGATCTATATAACTGCATATCAGTTTGGGAGGTCAGCTGCAAGTGGGATCCAGGAAAATACTTTTAAATGAGAGGATGTTTTAGTACAGGAGGCTCTCAGGTGGGGGCTGACCCAGAAGCTCCTCTGGGGTAGGAAACAGGTTGGACTTGTGATGAGGGAAGATGCTGGAAGATGAAGCATGTGACTCAGGTGACCTGGGCATACTTCAGATCCTGATGTAGGGCTGGCCCCAATGCCACAGATGTCTATGCTTTGAATATACAGGTGGATTTTACCTCCTTGGCAGTCAGGTGACACACAGGCAGTATTGTTCAATTCACTGCTTCCTGGGACCCGGGTTGTACCTGCTGTGCACAGCTATGGCATCATTCATAGTTAGGCAACTGCTTGCCTTTGTCTTGAGGCTCCTGTGGGTCCTACCTGATGCAGGTATTTTGGAGGGAGCACACACAGGAGGACTTCTGGGATCGGATCATATAAGCCAGTACACTAAACTGAACTGTAGAGCAGGTGCCTAGACCATGCTGGAGTTTACTTTCACTTTCAATGACCTGGAATGTCACATAGCTATTTGGCTATGCTTTTCATAACTCAACAATGCCAACTGAAGGCTTTATGATATTTATATAATGCTCTTGCATCCACTGGCAGAGAAAAGTTCAAAACTGAGGTAAAAATAAAGCCTTAATAATTACTATTAATATTCAAACTGAAACTCAAACACCTAACGCTATTTAAAAGTTATAGGATAATACTAGTTGATCGATGGTTCTTAAGAGGGGCAATTTTGGCCCCCAGGGGATGTTTAGAAATGTCTGGAGGCATTTTTCGTTGTCAGAAATGAAAGAGAGGTTTGCTGCTGGCATCTATAAAGTAGGGGCCAGGGTTACTTCAAAACATCCTGCAGTAGGATTCTTCAATATACGCAAATCAATCAATGTGATACACCATATTAACAAATTGAAGAATAAAAACCATATGATTATCTCAATAGATGCAGAGAAAGCTTTCGACAAAATTCAAAACCCATTTATGATAAAAGCCCTCCAGAAGGTAGGCATAGAGTGAACTTTCCTTAACATAATAAGGGCCATATATAACAAACCTACAGACAACATTGTCTTCAATGGTGAAAAACCGAAACCATTTCCACTAAGATCAGGAACAAGACAAGGTTGCCCACTCTCACTACTATTATTCAACATAGTTTGGGAAGTCTTAGCCACAGCAATCAGAGAAGAAAAAGAAATAAAAGGAATACAAATTGGAAAAGAAGAAGTAAAGCTGTCACTGTTTGCAGATGACATACTATACATAGAGAATCCTAAAGATGCTACCAGAAAACTACCAGAGCTAATCAATGAATTTAGTAAAGTAGCAGGATACAAAATTAATGCACAGAAATCTCTAGCATTCCTATACACTAATGATGAAAAATCTGAAAGTGGAATTAAGAAAACACTCCCATTTACCATTGCAACAAAAAGAATAAAATATCTAGGAATAAACCTACCTAGGGAGACAAAAGACCTGTATGCAGAAAATTATAAGACACTGATGAAAGAAATTAAAGATGATAGAAACAGATGGAGAGATATACCATGTTCTTGGATTGGAAGAATCAACATTGTGAACATGACTCTACTACCCAAAGCAATCTACAGATTCAATGCAATCCCTATCAAACTACCACTGGCATTTTTCACAGAACTAGAACAAAAAATTTCACAATTTGTATGGAAACACAAAAGACCCTGAAAAGCCAAAGCAATCTTGAGAAAGAAAAATGGAGCTGGAGGAATCAGGCTCCCTGACTTCAGACTATACTACAAAGCTACAGTAATCAAGACAGTACAGTACTGGCACAAAAACAGAAATATAGATCAATGGAACAGGATAGAAAGCCCAGAGATAAACCCATGCACATATGGTCACCTTATCTTTGATAAAGGAGGCAAGAATATGCAGTGGAGAAAAGACAGCCTTTTCAATAAGTGGTACTGGGAAAACTGGACAGCTACATGTAAAAGAATGAAAGTAGAACACTCCCTAACAGCATACACAAAAATAAACTCAAAATGGATTAAAGACCTAAATGTAAGGCCAGACACTATAAAACTCTTAGAGGAAAACATAGGCAGAAGACTCAATGACATAAACCACAGCAAGATCCTTTTTGGCCCACCTCCTAGAGAAATGGAAATAAAAACAAAAATAAACAAATGGACCTAATGAAACTTAAAGGCTTTTGCACAGCAACGGAAACCATAAACAAGACGAAAAGACAACCCTCAGGATGGGAGAAAATATTTGCAAATGAAGCAACTGACAAAGGATTAATCTCCAAAATTTACAAGCAGCTCATGCAGCTCAATAACAAAAAAACAAACAACCCAATCCAAAAATGGGCAGAAGACCTAAATAGACATTTCTCCAAAGAAGATATACAGATTGCCAACAGACACATGAAAGAATGCTCAACATCATTAATCATTAGAGAAATGCAAATCAAAACTACAATGAGATATCATCTCATACCGGTCAGAATGGCCATCATCAAAAAATCTACAAACAATAAATGATGGAGAGGGTGTGGAGAAAAGGGAACCCTCTTGCACTGTTGGTGGGAATGTAAATTGATACAGCCACTATGGAGAACAGTATGGAGGTTCCTTATAAAACTAAGAATAGAGCTATCATACGACCCAGGAATCCCACTACTGGGCATATACCCTGAGAAAACCATAATTCAAAAAGAGTCATGTACCACAATGTTCATTGCAGCTCTATTTACAATAGCCAGGACATGGAAGCAACCTAAGTGTCCATCAACAGATGAATGGAGAAAGAAGATGTGGCACATATATACAATGGAATATTACTCAGCCATAAAAAGAAACGAAATTGAGTTATTTGTAGTGAGGTGGATAGACCTAGAGTCTGTCATACAGAGTGAAGTAAGTCAGAAAGAGAAAAACAAATACTGTATGCTAACACATATATATGGAATCTAAGGAAAAAAAAAGTCATGAAGAACCTAGAGGCAAGACGGGAATAAAGACACAGACCTACTAGAGAATGGACTTGAGGATATGGGGAGGGGGAAGTGTAAGCTTTGACAAAGTGAGAGAATGGCATGGGCATATATACACTACCAAACGTAAAATAGATAGCTAGTGGGAAGCAGCTGCATAGCACAGGGAGATCAGCTCGGTGCTTTGTGACCACCTAGAGGGGTGGGATAGGGAGGGTGGGAGGGAGGGAGACGCAAGAGGGGAGAGATATGGGAACATATGTATATGTATAACTGATTCACTTTGTTGTAAAGCAGAAACTAACACACCATTGTAAAGCAATTATACTCCAATAAAGATGTTAAAAAAGAATAAAAAATAAAAACATCCTGCAGTGCTCAGGACAGTTCCCCACAACAAAGAATTATTGGGACCAACATGTCAATAGTGACAAGGCTGAGAAACCTGTAATAAGTTGAAAAAAATTCATTTGGGTATTAATGTGAGAAGGTAACTTTAGAAATAAAATTAGGGGCATAAATTAAAGGCTGCCATGCACTGGGTTAAAGGTGTGTAGATGTGTGATAATAGCAAATTGGTCTCTTCATGGACTCATAGATGGATTAATCAAACCAATTATATATAAAGCAACCCATCTCCTCCTATCATAAGAAACTATTTTCACTATAAAGGAGGTTAGAGTTGCACATAGAAGCCCCCTCCCAAAAGATGAATGTGCTGGTATCCAGAGCACTAATCGTACAAGCACGTAGAACCCAAAGAGCAAAACCTAGGGTCCTTGGTTCTTCCACGTGGACCCACCAATTGTGTCTTTGCCACCAAGTGCTCCCAGTGGGTGGTAGAGTTAATCACCTTTGACATCTTGCTTTGCTGACAGATGCTTTCAATATAAAGGAAATTCAAAGACAAGTAAATAGAGGCTGAGGATTTCATGCAATAGATGTGCTGTGGATTCATCACCCACGTCCAGTACAGTATCTACTAAGAGGTACCCCTGAATTGAAGATGCAGGTCATTCTTTCCAAAGGACAGGCTCTTCCCTGAAGTTCAGACTGAGTTGTTGAGGACAGAGGGCAACATAAAGTGGCTGTCAGGGTTGGGAAATTGAGGTGGAATACTGAATTTTGTGAAACATTTAATAGAAGGGAAGTGAGATTTGTGTAGTCAATTTCTTACTTTTTACGCACAGACAGCTTTGGCATCTGAAGCATTCTTAAATAAATAAGGCATTTCAGTTTTGCTGCAAAGGGACAGGGGTGGGGTCTGGCATTTAGTGTGAAATATGCACATAACCTGTTAAACTTGGTAGACATTTTTCCTTGTCTAGAAAAACCTCCTTATGCACCCAAGGAAGCCGTATCACCCAAACGAACCAAACCAAAACCAAAACCAAAACCAAAACCAAACTGGCATATTTACATGGGACTTTAAAAAAATCTACTGTTAGGGGGGACTTTTAAAAAATCTATTGTTAGGCTTAAATGATGTACCTATCCTTTTATTTATTTTTTTCAGGTTGGCAAGCCTCTCTCATAGTTCCCACTGTTAAATCTTTCTCTCCTTTGACCTCAAACAAAAATAATTAGAATTGGCACTTACTGACTACTGACTAGATATAGTTGTGAGCCCGTCACGTAGAGCTATTTTTTTTAAGCCTCACTTGTGCAGTATACATTATTATCCAGTTTCCAAATGAGGAAACTGAGGGCCAGGGAGGTTAAATCATTTGTTAAAAGCAATTCAGCTAGTAAGTGAAGAGTTGAAATTTCAATCCAATCTGTCTGGCTAGATTAAACACAAACACTACCCAGTATCATACAAAATCAGGATTTAGAATTTTTCTAAGCCATATGAGTCAGTTTTTCCAGGGGGAGTATTGAGGAAATTGATTCCTTGTTTTTCCGAGACTTCTTTGAGTTCTCTTTACTGTCCTTGAAAGAAAGGAGCCCTTAAAAGTTTACGGATTAGGGGGCTTCCCTGGTGTGCAGTGGTTAAGAATCCGCCTGCCAATGCAGGGGACACGGGTTCGATCCCTGGTCCGGGAAGATCCCACATGCCGTGGAGCAACTAAGCCCGTGCGCCACAACTACTGAGCCCGCGTGCTGCAACTACTGAAGCCCGTGCACCTAGAGCCTGTGCTCCACAACAAGAGAAGCCACGGCACTGCAAGGAAGAGTAGCCCCCTCTCACCATAACTAAAGAAAGCCCGCGCAGCAACGAAGACCAAACGTAGCCAAAAAAAAAAAAAAAAAAGGATTTATAAAAAAAGTTTACAGATTCAGAGATAGTCTTCCCAGGTTGAAAAGGTAGCAGGAGATGAGAAAATAGACCCTGTGGTAGACAGCACTGTTTTGAATTCTAGTGAAACCTACTAACTGAGTGATGTTGGGAAAGTTACTTACTGTCTCTGAGCTTTGGGCTCCTCATTTGTAAAGTGGGTAATAACACATCGTTGAGTTGTTCTAAGGATTAAATGATAAAATTCAGGTAAAGTGCTTAATGCAGTGCCTGGCACTTAGAAAGTGCTCAATAAAAATCTTAGTTCTTGTTTTTGCAGGGAGCCTAGTGGTGGAATGACAGAATGCAGGTGGATTAGCAAGCGAATCTCAGATAAACATTTTAAAACTGTGAGAATAAATTCTGGCTCTGCCACTGAGAAATAAGATGACCCTTGGATAATTATTTGACTTTTTGGAAACTTTACTTTAAGGACAAGTATTATGTATTGCGAGAATCCACAGTCTAAGGCTATCTTTATCACTTACTAGGTGGCATGCTTCTGTTCTTAAAAACAGTACCAGGCAAAAGAAATAAAGCCCAGGAAGAGGAAACAAGAGATGGGATACCTAATGTGTCAATATTTGGACCTACAGAAAACAGTTTTTTACTATTTAAGTGCGAAGAAACAAAACTACACAATAAAGATTTATATAGCTGAAAGGGGTTTTTAGGGGATTACATATTTCTTTCTTTACACCAAGATAGTTACAGTGGTTGAGCATTTCATGGATGAGGGAATGAAAAAAGAAGGCATCATGTGGAAAATGGAGACTCAAGTGGTTCGTGTGTCACAGGGAACGTGAACGCAGTGAGTTTTCTTCCATCATAGTCTTGTTTTTTTAAATTAATTTTTATTGGAGTATATTTGATTTACAATGTTGTGTTAGTTTCTGCTGTACAGCAAAGTGAATCGGTTATACATATAATTATATCCACTCTTTTTCAGATTCTACTCCCAAATAGGTCATTACAGAGTATTGAGTAGAGTTCCCTGTGCTATACAGTAGGTCCTTATTATCTGTCTTATATATAGTAGTGTGTATATGTCAATCCCGATCTCCCAATTTATCCCACCTCTCCCCCCTTTCCCCCTTAGTAACTACAAGTTTTTTTTCTACCTCTGTGACTCTATTTCTGTTTTATAACTAGGTTCATTTGGACCATTTTTTTAGATTCCACATATAAGTGATATTGTACGGTATTTGTCTTTCTCTGTCTGATTTACTTCACTCAGTATTCCCATCATAGTCTTTACAAGAGATTACTTTCCAATTCCGGATTTGGTTAGCATCTCAACTCTTTCCCAGTGGAATCAGATGCTTTTTTTTTTTTTTTTTAATTTTATAGCTACTTTATTATTTATTTTTGGCTGTGTTGGGTCTTCGGTTCGTGCGAGGGCTTTCTCTAGTTACGGCAAGTGGGGGCCACTCTTCATCGCGGTGCAGGGACCGCTCTTCATCGCGGTGCGCGGGCCTTTCACTATCGCAGCCCCTCCCGTTGTGGGGCACAGGCTCCAGACGCGCAGGCTCAGTAGTTGTGGCTCACGGGCCCAGCTGCTCCGTGGCATGTGGGATCTTCCCAGACCAGGGCTCGAACCTGTGTGCCCTGCATTAGCAGGCAGATTCTCAACCACTGCGCCACCAGGGAAGCCCGGAATCAGATGCTTTTAAAATTAGGAAGGATCGCCCTCTAGAGGTCAAGCTGGAGAGAGAATAACTGCAAAATGGACTGGTTTCCTGCAGATGAGATTCCCTTTCACCAGGATTGGGAGTGGGAAGAAATTCCTATTTGAGAGGAGGTAACTTTCAGTTTTGCCGAGGGGAAGGAACTTTACCACGTGGGGCTAATTAGTATAATTCAAGTAACTGGGCAATTCAGGTTACCTCCCTTCTGAGGCTTCCCCATTACACTAATTAAATAAAGCAGCAGATTTTAATGACAAATCACTTTCAAAAGCAGGAAGTTCAAAACAGTAAATAAAAGACACGACAGTTAGTAAGAAACTGATGGCTCATTTCTATTTACTTGCTGCCATCACTGCCACAAGAGTGATTGCTTTAACTTTTTATTCATAATTTGGTTAATTTGTCAAGACTGGACAGAATGTATTAAAATGCCAGGTCCACGACATTTAACTTGTGATCCTCTTACATTGGCTGTTTATGAATGTGCTGAAGTCAGTTGAGGAAGTGCATGGACTTACGGGTGAGAAAGGCATGGTCCCAGTGATGGGTACCCGGATGGAATGTAGGAGAAATCCTTTGAAAATACAATCACGGTGGTAATTAATAAAACATATTTATGAATGCTTGAACAGAGTTAAAGCTGACATCTGAATTTAAGCGGAGTACTTTTATTTAAAATTTACTTCACTATGAAAATGGCAATCACTGAAGATATTTGTATTGGTCCACTTTGATCACTGACGATTGAGTGCGTTTGTTTCAATATTAATAACTTTTCAGCACTGGGGAGTCATTTTCGGAACAATATAATTTATGTCTAATAGCAAGCTGGTAATCAAATGTCAAAGTCATTTAATCTTTTAATGTATGTGAACCCTTAATAAATTGGTAATAGAAAAATAATGGGGCTTTGCAGTCAGTGTCACTTAGTTCTATGAGATTTGCCATCAGCATGTTTAGAAAATTACATTCAAGGAAAGGACAAAAATTACCTTTCTTTTACAGTGTTATATTTCTGAATGGTTTTTTGGTTCCTCATTGAAAGTGAGCCGAAAGCTGATTGGATCTTAACTGGCAGCTCTTTCAAGACCATAAGTTCTAGGAGTCAGACATAAAATCAGTAAACAGGAGTTATAGTGTCAGTGAAATACAGCTCTGAGAGCCCAAAGGCAGGATGTGAAAATGAAAGACACAGCACTTAAAACTCAGGATACAGAGGTAGATAACCAGGAGGAAAAGAAAGTCTAAGCTAAGCACAGAAATATTGGACCACTGACTTAATATTTAACAAGACACACAAAGAAGTACCTTTTGTAGCAAGGATCTGACTTGCATATAGTTTTAGGGAACTAAATATTATTCCAACTTAAATAGCATATTGACAAATATTTTTCCCCATTACATTCCTTATAAGACCATGGAAATAAAGGAAAGTATTACTCAAGAAGAACCTGCAATTGTCTCTATTGATCTTAAAGAATGTTGGATGGAATGATTATTAACCTGAAATTTGTATTCACTAACTTTTGGTGATGAGATCACTTAGCATTTGTTAAGCATGTGAAATTACAAGAAGTATAATGGGTTGAGTTTTGATGTGGTTGCTTTTAGAAAAGAACAGATAATAGTTATAGATTTAGTATTAGTACTTATAAAAGGACTGGGACACGTGATAAATTGAGCCCAAGAAGCAAATAAACACACACACACACACACACACACACACGTGATACCTTTCATGTAACATACTGGGCATTATTCTTTCTCTAAGACTAACTCAACTAACCTAGGTAGCATATGTGATGTTCATTGGCCAACCAAACAATGATTTAAGGTAAAAATGCAGGCGGTCATAAATGTGCATCCTCCAAATTTTAAAATATCTTTAATTTTATTGTATATGCTTTACTCTTGGAAGAATCATTAAGGTTCTGAGCTCAATAACAGCAATTAAGTATGTTCTTATGACTAAAGTACTTCTGTATTACAATGGAGAGAAGCATCTGCATCAATTCAGACAATTTGTGTCACAAAGACATTTATCTCATAGGACAGACTAGGGTCTGACCCTGAAGTCTGATAGAGTTTGGGTTCCCTGCTTCTGGCATTAAACCCAGTAGTCAACCAAATGTGTTTTTTCCTGAGGTTTTCATTCTGTCCCAGTTTGGTTGGCACACTTTTCCTAGTGCATGTGGTTTTAGAGGATGTTCACAAGAGCAATCTGACGGTTTTGGGCGTGAGGACCAGGTTGGATGCCCCTAGAATCTGAGGAATGAATGCCGACCCCTCCACGATGGGTTACTCATTTCAGCACCGTGCTCAGAACAGCTCCCAAACCCTACCCTGCAATCGCGAACTGCTAGTCACCGTGTGGGTTGCACCAATAAAGCATATGTAAATCCAGTGACATTTGTCTCTGGCCAGCAAGCAGGGGGATATATGTATATATGGCTATATAAGTATATATACTTTTATTTTATTTCATTTATTTTTGGAAAAAACAGAGAAATGATCAAAATATTTAAAATTTCTCCTGAGTGCTTAAGAGCCTGTTGGTGTTTGCTCCATGGTACTGGGCTGGGGTAGGGGGTTAAGAAGGGGCAGTTCGTGAGGATTCAAGGAATCAAGAAGTCTGGGAAACTTTGACTTTTGCATGGAAGTAAGGAGAACTGGCATGAATGTTTCCTAGAGTACCAACTTTTTTTATTAAAACTTTTTTTTTTGGTCTCAGTAAAGGAGGAATGCCCACTGATTAATCTGAAGCTGAAGTGTTGTGACAGCAAATTTGTTTTTTAATAATACCATGATACTGACTTAAAGAATTGTGAGCGTGTATGCAAGAGGGAAAGTAAGGAAGAGAAAAATGGTGTTAGTATTTGGGGAATAACATGATTTTCTTTTTTCTGGAAGGGGATCCCCTCAAAAATCCTCTGTAAGTTTTGCAACACATGGCCAGCTGATTATGAGTTGTCTTCGAATAAAGAGTTTATTCCTGTTGGCAACATGAGGCTCCTCAGACCTTAACTTCAGTATTCCATGAGTACCAATGTTTAACCATTCAGCAAAAGAATAATAAATGATAAATGAGACTAATTTGATACCTACTCCCCACCCGTGCAAATGTCTTTCTTTCTCCACTTTCAGGAATCAGAGATCAACAATGTCTACTTGCCCCCTTTCATTCAAGCAAGATTTACCAAGAGAAAAGCTTTTCAAAAGGAGACCTATGAATTTCTCTCTTTTCTCTCTCCTTATTCCAACCCCCATGGTTGTAACCATGTACTGCTTTCTGCAGTAGAGTATAATGATCGAAACCTGACTCAACTAAAGTGCAAAGAATGTGTTTTTGGGCAAAAGAGAGGAAAATGGTCACTTATATGGTCAGAGATACTCTGAGGAATCTTAGCATTTCATCAGCTCCCTCATATTTTCAGAGTTTTATAACTTGGTAGTAAAATGATTCATAGATTCTGTGACATATTTAAAGAAGGTGGAAAATCTCTTAAGCATTCAGTGGCTGGAATATATGTTGATATTAGAACAATTTTTGGTAAATCAAGACACAGCCAATCTTTAACATTTTATGCTTTGAGAGAGCTGAGAAAAAAGTGAGATAAATAACAGAGTAAATAAAAATTCATTGAATGTGGATTTTTTAAAGCACTGATAAATAGACATTATGGGCAATAGATACAGACAGATGTAACATGGTAATTATATGACTTTAGTTTTTATCTGATGTTCCTAGAAAATGAGTTTGTGTGTGTATAAATATACATACATATATATTTTATGTATTCTACCTGTATTATCAGGCATGGACTATAGATTTAAAATATGCTCATTTTTTTTGAAACATGATGACTGCACAATGTATTATGATCTAAAATAGGTGCTTTTTCAAATCTACAAAAAGATTGAAGGCTGAGGGAGAATAGAGAGTAAAAGGATTCTTTGTTCATAAATTAGGTGTGAATCTTCTAAGGCCACCAGAGCATTTGTGAATCGAAGCCAAGGAATCTGAAGGACTTCAAACTTTTCAAATTTCCTGACTTAAATAGCCAGAGGAGCTAGGAATGGAAGAATCTGCCTTTACGCTGTAATAATTCTACTGAATTTTTGAAGCCCGACCAAGAGTTGTAATTTTAGTAAGTTTGGAATATAGTCTTTTTAGTAGTGATGAAGATTAGATATTAAACCGATTGCAGAAAAGTAAGAACAGTGATTGAAAGCCTGGGTAATATTCTTTATAGTCTTTCAAGAATGAATTTATAAAAAAACCTGCCTGAGGTCACTGGCAGTGGAAGAGTGGGGTGAATGTGATAGATTATACTGGGGCTCTGCCCAGACATTTCTGTATCCTTTTTACCAGTCTTGAATCTGCTCCTCTGTCATTGTGCTTTTTTTCTCAACAGTCCATGGCTCTTTCAGAGCTCTGCCCTTGGGCTATTGGATGCCTTTGCATGTGCGTAAAATTTATACCCTTTGGGGGCTGTTCCAGCAAATGACAGGTGCAGGAGTAGGAAAGCCCCAATTGCTTGCCTCAAATGGGGACCACTCTGAGCTGTGACTCACCCTTTAGAGCTCTCCAGCAGGATCAGGCTGACGCCACCCTCTCTGGACTCTGCCGGATTGCTCCTGGCTGGGCTTCCTCCTCTTCCCTGTCTGGCTTCCTCCTTTCTCTTACCAGGTTTCCCACATCCTAAATCAACCCCTTGCACATGAATCCTCATCTCAACGTGAGCTTCTGCAAACCAGACCTGAGACTGTGAAGGAACAAAGGGAAAGACGTGAACTGATTTACAAGGTCACACGATTTCTTTGAGCATATTTGTTTTGCACTTTCACCTACATTAAATCATCATGTGCCCACAAGAGTGGAGATCATTTCAAAAGGAAATCACAATTCAGTGGCTCTGCTTCCTATCCATGGATGTCCCTAGAAATGTTACATCTCATTGTTAATCAACATAGTGGAGACTTTGGACTATTTTAGTAAAAAAAAACAGAAATATTGCTTAAAGTGATGAAAAAGAGAATACTTAACATATATCTGCCCATGTGTCTGAAAACTCAAGCAATAGTGTTTCAGGCACAGTGAAATCCAGGTACCAAACATCATCAATAAAGTCTTTCTCAATTCCTGGTTCTGTTTTTCTTCATGTTGGCTTAATTCTTAGGAAGGTTCTCCCTGATGGTGACAAGCGTGGCATCTTGCAAGCTTAGCACCTTCTGAAAAAACAACTCATCTTTCCCAACAGTTCTAACAAAGGGACCAGAGCCAATTCTCTTTGAAACTTATGTCACTGGTCCATTCCTGAGTCAGTAATTGTGGCCTGGAAAATGGAATGCTCCAATTGGTTAATTTGAATCACATGCTCATTTCTAGAGCCTGGAGGTTGGTAGGGAATGAGGTCAGCTCATCCAATCACACGGCAGAGGAGCTGGGAAAGGGATAGTTCCCTGAAAGAAGGCCAGGGGCTGACTTACAGGGGGGCGCTGGATGTTGGCCTGGCTAAAACAAATAGATGTCTCCTACAAGACTGCAGGATATGATGAGCTTTAGAGTCTGTTTTTTAAAAAAGACGTCAAAGAAATATGCCTTACCTTACATCACAGGATCAAATTCAATCCCTTGGATGCACTTTAAAAACTATAAATGATCTTACAAAGGTGAGGTAAGATTATAAGTTATTATCAGGTCTATGACTGAGGGACTATGTAAGGAGACATGATAAAGAGCAAATCATACCCAATTTTCTTTATCTTACTAGATATTGACTCCAAAATACTTTTGAAGGAGTTTGGTGACTATTTCTTTGAGGCTTGCAAAAAGGGTTGGACTTTGACCATACGCTGATCACCTTAGCTGGGAATGTTTATAACTTCATGGAAACGTTGGTGTATTACATAGTTACCTATCCCAGCCATCTCAGCCAAGAAATGACATATTTTGAGAACTTTCACAAAAAAGTCACTAAAGGGTTAATGGCACAGCCAGTACCTTAACTCTCACCTACTCTCTTTGATAAGAGTTTAACTTTTCAGCAGATTATCTACAAAGCGGATAATTTCCTGGGAGATAATGAGTGTAGACACAGTTACTCGGAGAATTACTCTTACCCAAGTCTACTTATATTTTAATGGTAGGTCTTCTCTTTGTAAGTAGCACCACATTACCAGAGAACATGGGGGATTTAATTATCAGGTTAAACAATAACTCTTTAGATTAATTTCCAAGGGATTCAACAATTCTATTAGTCGAGGTATAAATAAGAAAATAAAACCTCTAAACGACTGGAAAACCCTTATACAAAAGGAAAAAGATTAGAAAAGACTCAGTATCCTGGGGCCTAAGTAATATAATTAAAAGCAGCATTAAAAAAATAGCTTTTCTTTAAAGCAGAAGAAAGCACTAAGGCAGGTTCCCCATTTCCCAGAAGCTTTCAGATCCTGAGTGTATTAATAAGATTTTCATAATTGTTATACTTTTTTATATTTTCTAGAATCTAGAAAACATACAAGATCATTTATTCTTCTAGTATATAAAAGCATTTTGAAAGAGCCAATGCTCTTGTATACATTATATTTATATGTCTCAATCTGTAGTAAAGGTAGAAAGGATACACACGCTCTCAGTGTTGTGGAAGACAATGGAGTATAATAATAGTTAACAGCTCTCATTTATTGAGGCTTATAAATGCTAGACGCTGTGCTAAATGTGCTATGCACATTTATCTCAGTGCAACTTTGAGAGGTGGATACTTTATGGGTTGAATCATGTCACTCAAAAATTCAAATGTTGAAGTCCTAACCTGCAGGACCTCAGAATGTGAACTTATTTGGTAATAGGGTCTTTGCAGATGTAATTAGTTAATATGAGGTCACATTGGATTAGGGAAGGCCCTTAATCCAATATGACTGGTATCCTTATGAAAGGGGGAATTTGGGCACAGACATGCACATAGCGAGAACACCGTGTGAAGATGAAGGCAGAGATCTCTAAGCCAAGGAATGCCAAAGATTATCAACAAACCAGCAGAAACTAGGAGAGGGGCCTGGAACTGATTCTCCCTCACAACCCGCAGAAGGAACCAACTCTGCCAACACCTGGATTTCAGATTTGTAGCCTGAATTGTGAGACAATAAATTTCTGTTGTTAAGCCATCTAGTTTGTGGTATGTTGTTATAGCAGTCCTAGCAAACTAATACAGTACTATTACGGTCCCCATTTTATAGATGAAGATTCTGAGATAAGTTATCAGAGAGAAAATCTTGCCCAAAGTCGAACAGCCAGTGACGGGTAGGGCTGGAGCTGGATTCAGGTCACGCCAACACTGTGTTTTCAAACTCCTGCAGTGTTTTCCAAAAACTGACCCAGGACCACTTGCATAAGAATCACTTGGGATACTTGTTAAAAGTGCAGATTCAGGGTCTTACCTCAGACCCACTGAATATGAAACTGGGGAAATGGGACAAGAAACTGAGCTATAAATGACTTAATACTTATTTTCCTTCTGAAATCAGAAGCCCTCAGCCTTCTCACTATGATCTATTGGACTTGGAGTGATTCAAGTACTAAATAACTAAAGGATATTCATTTGTTTATCAAATAGATGTTGGGAAAATTTTAATCTGGACTTAAGATTCAACTTTTTTTTTTTTTTTTTTAAGTAAGGACTATACGTTGTTTCCTGTCTTACTTGCCAGGTTCAAAGTAAATCCCTTGAAAATGAAAGTTTAAAAATTATAAAGGGTTGTAGAAAGGCAAGGTAGTATTGTAAGGTATTCAGGGCTTTTGATTGAGGGACTAGGGAGAAAGATATTACTTCAAGGCAAATCCTACCCATTTCCCTTGAAAAAGTAAACGCTATGTTATGAGTGGTTATACTCTGGAAAGATGTGCTTCTTTTCTACCACAACCAGTGTTCTGCCTAACGATGTGGTGGGGAATTCCCCTTCTCTGTTGCGCACGGTCAGGTACTGCGCTTCTAAGCAAGCTTTGCTCATACCTTCTGAGCTTAAGGTGAAACTGGAAAAGCAGAGGGTCTTTTTCTTTACTATATTTTTGTGTTTTACTCCCTCATACACAGAATAATTAATGATGACTTTTTTTTTTTTTTTTTTTTTGGAGATAAGTGCACCTTCTCTTTGGGCAGAGAAGAATGAGTATGACCAATGCATTGCATCACTACTCCTTGATGTGGACTCTGCCTTTAAAAGTTTTTTTTTTAATTTTTATACAATTTTTAAAGGTTACTTGCCATTTACAGTTATTACAAAATGTTGGCTCTATTCCCCGTGTTGTATAATGTGTCCATGAGCCTACCTTACACCCAGTAGTTTGTACCTCCCACTCCCCGCCCACCCCCCCCGCCCCGCATGTTGTTCCTCCCCGCTTCCCACTGGTAACCACTAGTCTGTTCTCTGTATCTGTGAGAGTCTGCCTTATCACTGCAGGCATCGCTGGCTGTGAGGTGCAGTTACATTATTATTCTTGTTCTAGTTATAGAGTCTCAGGATCTTTTCTTACCCAGATTCACTGAAATATGCAGGATAGCTGTACCAGTTACTTACAGCTTAACAAAATATCCCAAAATTTAGTGACTTAAAACAATGATTTGTTATTTCTCACGTTTCTAAGGGTTGACTGGGCAGGTCCTCCACTGGTCTGATGTGGGCTCATTCATGCAAGCGCATTCAGCTGGAGGTCTATGGGGCTCAAAGTCCAGGATGACCTCTTTTACACAGCTGGCAGGTGCTGGCTGTTGACTGGGGTACCTCGGTTCTCCTCCATGGGCTCTCATCCTCCACTAGGCCAGCTTCCTCATTTGGCAATTTCAAGACAGTTTTCCAAAAAGGCAAATGCAGAAACTGCAAGGCTTTTTGAGTTTTAGGGGTTTGTGCAATGTCTTTCAGCACATTCTATTGGTTAAAGCAAGTCACGAGGCCAGTTCAAGTTCAGGAGGTTGAAAACTAGACTGCAATTTTGGATGGGAGAATCAGCAAAGTCACACTGCAAAGGACACAATGCAAGATGGGAAGAATTTCTGACCTTTAAACAATCTACCTCAATGGCAATTTGATACACTGTCATTATTCTTTAGGTAATTTGGGTTTTTTTTAACACCAAAGGCCATTCTAGAACTGTGTGAAAGGTTTACCTGTAACAACAACAACAAAAATAACAAAATCCAAATCTCAAAAGAATCTACTTTTAGCAATAACTAGTGAGCTTCCTTCATAGCAAGTAAAAAGGATTCACAGGTTATTGTATTGGAGGGATATGTTGCATAGTGCTTGAGTAGCATCTTTGAGCAAAGGTGAAAAATAAGTGTACTGTCTTTTGTGACTCTTTTCACACCTGATGTAGATTAGGACAGACTTATTCAAGGTGTGGTCCACGGGCCAGAAGCATCAGCATCGTCTGAAAGATGGTTAGAAACGCAAATCTTCAGGCTCCACCAAGACCTACCGAATTAGAATCTCTGGGGTGGTGCCTGGGAATCTGTTTTAACAAGGTTCCCAGGTTATTCTTATGCAGGCTAAAATGTGAGAAGTACTGATTTAAAATAAGACTCCTCTTAGATAAAAGCCCTGGATTAGAGATACTTTTCTCAAATCTCCCCGCTTCTTTGTATATTTAGGGTTAATCCCATGATCTATAAGGTTGCATTCATTCAACAAAGTCATCTAGTTGGTTTCTCAAGAGGTTTGAATCAAGTAACTTATTGGGAATCATTAGTACTTTCCTGTTTTTACTATATTTAAGAAATCAATAATCAGAGATGTTATATTGTCTGTTCTGATTTGGGATTAGAGGCATTGCACAGGATTGTTCCAAGAGGGCACCTTATAAACAACTGGGTGTACTGAATTTTGTGAGCATATGTAGAGCTTATCTTGCTTGAAGGCGAAACAAGTATAACCTGGCAAAGCCCCACGAAACAGCATTATTCCTTTGAAAGGAACTTCACAGCAGACAGCTGTGTGTATCCATTTTCTAAAGGGAGGGATTTAGGCTTACTCACAAAAATAAACATGGTATTATTATCCAGAGTCTGTGTTTTTTCTCTTAAGTAATGAAGAATTCGCTTATTAAAGTAAGAGAGACTCATCACAGCCAATAATGTAAAAAGAGATAATTATAAAAAGCATTAATGGTAATAGCTAATTTTATCAGAAAGTTCTTGAAAGGATTTTTGTTCATCAGTGATGAGTGTTCCCATTTTAGATGAAGCAATTTTCTAAGATTT